>NC_054412.1:6036903-6350117 GCF_017976425.1 Toxotes jaculatrix
CAAAATCCACCTACCAGCAACTCTAAAGCTCAAATGCTCATTTGTTTAATCAGCTGTTTTTTTTTTTAAACACTTGTTTTATGGATTAAACAAACAAACAAGACACAACAGGTTAATTTGTAAGCTTCAAGGGTGCTGATGGGTGGATTTTGTTACCATTTGACAGAGCCAGGCTAGCTGTTTCCAGTCTTTGTGATGAGCTAAGCTAAGCTAACCTCCTGCTGACTGTAGCCTCATATTTAATGTACAGACATAAGAATGGTAGCTTTCAGTCTTTTCGTCCAACTCTCTGCCAGAACACAAATACACATATTTTTCCCCCTTAAACCTAACATTTTTACCATAATCCTAATATTACACTTAACTTCACAGGAGACTGTCTGCATGATTACACCCTTAATCACAAATCAAAACTTTTTTTTTTTTTGTTAATTTTGGCAGCTGTCGTTCTTGACTTTGTTGTACTTCAGTGAGGGACACCGTAACCACTGACTGGTCGATATTATTACATTTAAACATGAGTACTTCAACCTTGGACCAATTTTACAAACATTAGTAAACACCCTATAGCATAAAAAAACAGGCCATTTTTTTTAACACTCAAAGAGGAGCAGGGTGCCTGTAAGCATAACAAAATGACAAAATGGTGGCTGGTTTTCATGACAAAATTTGAGGCATTATGGTGACTGCTGAAGTGAATTCCTTCTTGAGCACATGACACTACTAAGCACGATCGAGCCGACTTGTTCTACTCTTCAGCTGAGGTCCTGTCTCGTGACTGATCTCCCACCGGCAGAGGTCCTGGAAAATGTTCGTTCCACATAGAGATTTACACATTTAAACGACATTATTTAAAAAAAAAAAAAAAGTTTGTTCAATAAAATACTTCTGACCATCAGTGCTTCTCTCATGTACATGTACAAGAAGTACAGTTTGTAACTGTAAAATGGAAAACAAACAGAAATGAGGAGTGGCAGCCATTTGCCATTGTCACGTTTGCTCTCCGAGCTGAAACCGTCAACAGGCTGCTGTGCCGAACGCAACCTGATATCAGTCCGTCAGTGATTCGCGAGGCGATCGCTCCATTGTCAGGCAGAGTTTATCCTGGGAGAGTTTCTGTACACTGTGTACGACCGCCCTCCTTCCTCAGCAGGCCATCTGGAGGTGCCAATGACATCTGTAGTGGTTAATGATTGAGCATGATTGAAGAACATGAAACAGGAGGAGTGACATCCACTGAAAAGGCTTATTTTGTTGGCAGTGGTCCCTTTCAGCTTCCACTCTTCAAATTTTCAGTAGAGTTGTGGATTAGACCACCAGCCAACAGCTTTTAAGGTTAACTTGTCTATCCCCCCGGGCAAAATCCTAACCCAAAACTTTCCATCTGTGCATTTCTCTGGCAGTCCATCCATCCATCTTCATCACTGCTCGCAGTAGGAGCTGCTGCTCTCTTTAAATACTACCAGTCCATCAATCCACTCTGCTTTTGGCTCTTTGCTGGGCCACTGAGCCCAGTGCTAGATGAACTTGAAGCACTTGGTCTTATCATGGGGTAAACGGGTCTTAAACAGCACCGAGTCCACGCGAAACTGTGTGTACAGCAGTGGCATGTAGCCGTATACTTTGACAAAGAAGTTGATGCACTTGTGGCGCTCGTGGAAATGCGAGTCATCGTGTGAAAGGGCCTGAGGGCAGCCCGGACAACGGAAAGTCCAGCGAGACGTTACCTAAGATAAATAAAGACCGTCAGTCTGTAAATGATATTTACTTTGAAAAAAACATTTTTAGGACATTTGTGCATGTGGTACTTCACTGCAGAATGTTGCTGTCCCGCAACCCCATCCAACGTTACTTAAGACAGAGCTGGAGTCCCCAAACACATTTGTTATTCCTGACCCTAAAGGCCTTTTCTTCTGTAACACTAAAAGTGAAATATTTAACAGGAATGTAGGCTAAGCAGGGTTATGCTAGAATGAAATTAAAGTCTGTTCTTACATTTTTCATTATCATACTTATATTAACCAACTCTAAACTGCAACACAAAAACAGCTTTAGCCTCAGTTCTTTAGCTTGATATCACATAGGTATCAATAGCCATCAAGTGCCATATTTAAAGTCCCACAAGTCACCTGGAAACATTAAAAATCTGCCAAACACTGTGATTTTTTTTAACCAACTTGCTCTAACATTTATTTAATCAGTTAGCTAGCAACAAGTTGCTGGTATGTGCCAGCTAAAGTTGCTATTTCAGCTGGCAAAATACGTGGCTGCCGGGTAGAAAAGAGAACCTGCTTCTGTCTACCATTGTCTGAAATCACAGATCCATTGTTGTTAAAAAAAAGCACTACAGAAATATTGAAGAAAAGGAAAAACATCAACAACGTGTCGTCAATTCAGCACCAGAGAAAAATAAAAATGAACAGAAAAAGCTTTTATTTTTTTTAATATAGTCTCTCACCATTTGAGGCTCCACATCTAAACTTGCCCCAGATTCATTATTCACTAGGCTCATTCCTAGCAGCAAAATGCTGTCATGCAACACACTCCATCAAAGCTGGCCTTAATTCCCCCCTGAAACACCCCTGAATATTAACACCCCTCTAAATCAAAAAGAAGTTAAATTGAGGGCTACAATGACATTTCTGTTCCAACAGCTTCCCTGGCTTGATTGCTATAATTATTTGTCTAGTCATAAATATGCTCTCCGGTAATAAATGTCCTTCCAATAAAAATCCAGGATGAAAATGAGGCATAACGCACCAATTCGATCTTGTGTTTTTGATTTACTATTTGTGTGGAATATTGGACGTGTCAGTTTGAGTAATGGCGAGGCTAAGTGGGCGAAAATATAAATACCCAGGGCCGGAAGGAGATACAAAGCCCACCGATGCTGAGCTCAGCACAGCTGGACTTGTGCTCTCTGACACTGACCTTGATGGGTGGTTTGCGGGTGATGTGAGAAACCAGGAAGTTCATGGCGATGTCCTCGCAGTTTATGTACTCGTCCACCATGTCCCTGATGGCCTGGGGCATCACGTAGGAGTACAAATAGGCGTAGTACTACAAGAACGCAAAGACACAGGGATACATGTGTATGATACAGCTATGATTGAGCTAAACGCTAAATCTGCAGATACATGTTTTTTTTTTTTTTTGGACGCCGTGAAGCGCAGGATCTGACCTTATGGAAGAAAGCAGCTCCTGTCAGGACCATGGAGAGCTCACAGGAGTAGTTGGAGTTGTAGAGCCACGACTGATGGTTGACGTCCCACGCGTGATACCTCCCAGGGAAACCCACGATGCGATCTCTGGCCTCACGCCACACTCTGTGAGACACCGCCGAACACACAAAGTCAGAGGAGTTCACACAGACTCAGCTGATATGTTAAATGATTTATTTTTTTCCCCTATTTTTATTTCTTACTATCGTTACTTTGATATTGTTGTTTATGTTCATTAGTTTGGATTCCATGTGTCTGTCTGTGCATTTGACACTCAACTTGTCATCAGTGGGGCAACTATTTTTTTCCTCATGGAAGCACATAAATAACCATTCTGTTGTCTTTTATTAGTATATGACAGGGTGGAGGTCAGGAAACAGTCCTGGGTACTTCTGAGGTTGGGGGGGGGGTGACCCCATACACACACACACACACACACACACACACACACACACACACACACACACACACACACACACACAGTCAGGGCCAACTTTTACCTGCCTGGACAAGCTGCAACAGCACTAAGTTGTAGACAAGTCTGGGTGAGGGGAGGCGTGGGCGCGCCAAAATAACTTAACAGCGTACTTGATCTTTTAATTGGTTTAAACACGGCCTTCAGATTCAGCTTATCTAAGTACAACATTAGCACATGAATCATAAGCACAAGACGCTGACAACACTTCAGTCTGTGGTGGCTGGTTCAGTTCTCTCTGTTTGATTCGATGTTTTCAGGAATGTGATGCCTCTGCATTTTTTTGGGGCATTTTCTCTGCTATTTTACTGCATTTTTGTGTTCACCGTTCTTCACAGCTCTGGCCCCTGAGCAGAGCTTCCTTACCAATTAGTCTGAGGATTTTTCCTTTCAATTACCTATTATTTGCCTAGCCAACAAGAAAAAAAGGAGAATACCTACCCAAAAAAGTATTTTAAATATTTTATTTGTAATAAATTCAGCAGAGATCTTGTTTGCTTCATGCATCCTGCCACCATCACTGACCTGAACCCGAACATGATCTCATCATGGCGGAGATGAGCATCATCATCAATCGACAGAATGGCCTCGGTTTCCACGGCATCCCAGGGAAGGAAGCGGTTGTTGAGGCTGTTTTTCTCTGTGCGCACAACCTGCAGACACAAGAACACTTATAGAAGGCACTTCTTAGAGTGGGGGGTACCTTTGCAGGGCTACTTCTGGTTAGTACAGTTGAGAACATTTTGAGTAATGCTGCACACTGAGCATTTGGTGCTTCTATCGGACCTATATAAAAATAAATCTCCGACGAAAACTGTATGACTGATTAATGGTTTCTGACCGCAAATGACTGATATGATTTGTAGAATAAAACTCTGCAATATAAAACTGTATTTCATACATGTGTTTAGGTGCTTTTCAAGTTCTCATGATATTTTTAGATATACATTATTGTATATCTAAAGATCCAGGTCGCAGCAAAGTCTCTTGCAGCACTGACAAATACAGAGCCCAGTTCTTTAGGTATTCTCCCACAGCTAATGATGTGAATATGCACTGGATAAATATTTTACTTCTCAGGCTTAATTCAAAAGCACAAATTTTATTATTCATGGACATCAGACTTTTTCCACATCCTCCTAGTGAAGCTAGTATGGACTCCTGCAGAGTTTCTAAGACGCACTGATTCAAACAGTTCATTGCAACGTACATTGCACCACCTCTGACATATAATACAGATGGCTTCGTTTGCATTTCAGAGAGTGAGAGAAGAGAACGAAGCCAACACCGTCCAGATGAATATGTGCACATTTGTGAAATGACAGAATCTATCTGCAGGAGAACTCACCACGATGGGCAGGCCGATGTCGGGCCACAACAGGTCATCTGAAGGAGGCTTGGGTGAATTCCACACCACCACTACCTTGTTAAGGTATGGCAGTCCATTCAACCTCTCCAGAGAGTTCATCAGCACCTCCTCTCTCTCATATGTCAGCATGACCACGGTGAACTGCTCTCGTGGCACGTTTCCTCCTAAGGCTGCCTGAAACTCCTTCCCCGAGCCTCCCGTACCTCCACCTATAGGCCTGAAACCAGTACCAGAGCCAAGGAATTTGGCTTCAGAGGGCAACACAGGGTCTAGAGGAGTGTGAGGAAACAGATGGAAAGGCCCTGGGGCCCGGTTCCATGCTCTATAGGTATCTGCAGCTGTGTATGTGAAGTTGCGGAGAAAGCGTGGAGAAGCGTAGGGGGGCTCTGTCTCGACAGGACCCAAATCCAGATCACCATTGTCAGCCAGGTTGGCATCCGTTCCTGCCAACTTCCCAGCTTTGTGAGGAATCTCGTGGGCGGGCTCCTCTTTGATGGGTGCAGCGGGAACCTGGATACTGGTTCTGATGCTGGCCAGGATGGTGTTGAGAACATTCTCAGAGGTAGAGAAGTAGGTCTCCCACAGGAAGCGGCCCTGCCGCCTCATAGCTAGCATATCGTTGTCTGATAGGCTGCGCAGCAGGAAGTGGAGCTCTGTAACACGAGGCTTGGGGACTAAAATGACAGCTTCACTCCAGCGGATAAACTGGTGGTACGGCAGTCTGGTGTGGTCCCCTAACACCACAGGGATGGCCCCTACCTCTAGGGCCTCAAAGAGCCTCATTCCACAGCCTGCTGAGGCCACCAGCTGTCCATCTCCTGGAGCGATCACCAGGGCAAAAGTAGAAGTCTTGAGCACCTCCAGTCTGTCCTCCCTCTCACCACAAAGAGCCCACTCAGTTGGCAAACTTGGCCGTGGGTTCTTGCAGGTGAACTCCACCAGCACCTGATCCAAGTGGCTGTCCTGCACTGCCTTTAAGGTGCCAATAATGCGATCGTCGTAGTCGGCTGGTGGGTCTCCCTCCATTTCCTCCTCGAAAGACTGAGGGGGCGCCTCCTGTAAGCTGCTCCTCAGTGACTCCACCCTCTCCCCCTGGAAGGTGAAGAGGTATTTCCTCTTTACAGGAACCTGAGGGGGCACTTCCAAAAAGTTTGGTTCTGAGAGAGCATGAACCAGTGGGGACACGACCAGGTCAAAGCCCTCACGGTACTGCTGCTCCAAAAAGGTGGACTGAGCGACTGCTGCTCGTCCTGTGCTCACATTATACAGGAAGTTCTGGGTCATGGACTTTCTAGACAGATGCACCAGTACATGGTTGTGTCCATCAGACCTCCAGTAAGGAAGAGCTTTCAGTTGCTTCTCCAGCTCTGACGGAGATGGCAGTGGGGAGGAGGAGGGCTCTTGTAGCTCCCCCACCAGCACCAAATACAGACAGGCGATGCTGGGGTTATCAGTCACATAAATGTTGCTCTTTACTGATGCTGCAAAAGCCTGCTTCACCAGTGGGTCAAGATAGTCCCCCCATGGATAAGAGCCTGTGTCGTAGACGTACACAGGGAACCCAGACGTAAGAGGGCAGCGCCCATAGTCGAAGCAGGACCGCAGGCGGCAGGAACGAGCAGACTTGGGTGGTGGCAGTCCTGGGTCTTCCTTGTCTGGCAGCAACCTTACAGGCAGCGACAACTTTGGCTGGTTCTGAGCCATTAGTTCTTTATAGGAATGCTCCGTCTGGCTGATAACATTCTTCAGCTGCAGCAGATCCTGCTTGGCGCTGTCAATGCTGCGCTTGCAGGCCTCTATGCGCAAGTTGAGTCGGGCGATCTCCCCGTTGAGCTCCTGCCTCTTGGCCTCCAGCTGCAGCAACTCCTCGCTGACTGACTCGCGAATGCGGCAAAGATCCTGCACGTGTTTGGCTTCGCACAGTTCACCGCCGGGCCGTGGCCCAAAGATGCGCTTATCGGGACCTCCAGCTTCGTCAATGGTGGTGAGGTAGTAGTGGGCGATGAGTGGGAAGAAGACCAGGATAAAGAAGAGCATGAAACTGAGCCAAGTAAGACGCACACGCCGTAACACCCACGGCTGGCCTCCCGCACCCACCCCACCACCGTTACGCTGCATTGTTGACTCCCTCAGTCTGCTCCTCGCCCCACCAAGGAACCGTTGCTATAGGGATCAGCAGCAGCCATGGTCGACCTTGTCAGCAAGGCAGTGGGATGGATACTAAATCATCAAAGCTGGGATGTAACTCTGTCCTTCTGTAAAGGTCATCTGAGGCTGTTTACCTCTTCTTAAGGGTCCTGTGGGTATTGGCTAGGGATTTAGCCTCACCTGTACTCTAATATACACTCTGATGTGTTACAGCCCACACAAACTAATGCCATTTCTATTATAAGGCTTAGCACTTCTTCTATTCTATCTATGTCAGAAAACAATCCCGCAGTGGGGGAGGGGTGCCCCTCGATGGGTGATGCAGGGAGGGCATGTCTGCTCACAGGTGAGTGAGATAGCTGGGTGGGCCGGTTGTTTCTGTCTGGGATGTGCTCATTTTCTGACTCCGTATCATAAAATTCTCTAGAGATGGAACGACCTCCTGCTTCTTTTTACCTGAAACAGAAGAACACAAAAAACAACCAGTGAGTGACAAGGATTATCTGTAGCAAGATCAAATGAATGACTGTTCAACTACAAGAAAGCATGAGATGACTATCTGAGGTGGAGCCTATAAAATCTGTCCTAATTTTATGTTGTAAAATGTCTCATCTTCCATGTGCCTCTGAAAATGTATAACTGAGCAAGACATAAAATTCTGTTTCAATAAAATTAAAATAGAGCTTAAAATAGAGCATTTAGTAAAGCAAACTAATTCTACATAGCCTAGATTTTGGTCACTTTTATAATGACCCTGAAGTAAAGAACACATTGGATTTTCACAATCAGCCTCTGTAAGAGCGAGACTCTGCGGCTCATCCTCTTTTCACTGCATTCTTGTCCAGGAAAAAAAAAAAATCATCAGTGTGCTACTGAATATGAGGGGAATTCTTTTTCTTTCAATTTCCTCTCTTTCAAAATTGCATAGAAAGGGAACAAAACAGGGGAAAGACAGCACCGGTAAGCTACACACAGCAGGCGAGCCAAGACCAACAGCACCTCCAGCAAATCTCATTAAAGGTCTCCTCCTGCATCCCGACCTCATCGCTGACTCAAATTACTGAGCATCCCTGATAACACTCCATCTCAGAGAGTGACGTAGAATTATCTTCACTAGCCCAGACAAAAATGACTCAAAGGAAACAAAAGGAAATCAGCTGCACTTCCTGATGCAGACACTTCACCCTCACCAGTTTTATTTCTGCAGAATGTTCCCGAGGCCACTGTACATGTAATGGCTCGCCTCTCATCCTGCGATCAATGCAAGAACAACCTCAAATTCATCATCCTCTTCATCTCGCTTTCACCTTATGTTACGAACTGGTTAGAGAATACAAAGAATGTAAGAAAACTTCAAGTCCTCAGGAGCTGTTTTTCCAGTTTGCAGATGTTTTGAAAAGATAGCTCTGGGCTAAAACCCATAGCAACACTGGAAGTTACAGAAACTCTCCTTAAATGGCGTAAAGCCTCTGAAAGACTCCTTCATCACAAGCAGAATCTAAATTTCAGCGCAGATTGTTTCTGTCCACGAGCAGCAGGCAGTCTGCTTTCTGAGCTGACGTTATATCACACCAGAGCACAGGCCCAGAGGATGTCAACTGATAGGCCAAGTGCCAAACAGCTCTTATCAAATGCATTACTGAACCCATAACACAGAGAGCGAGCCTTGATAAAGAGGTACAGTTCAGAGTGAAACAGCCACCGAAACCAGGGGCGAAAAGGAATGCAGGTGGTGTTTACCATTTGCCAGCATAACAGGTCCCCTTGATAAGGATTTTATTCCCTGTGCTACTACTGAATTCAAACATCTGTGCTTTGTAATGTTTTCATCATCAGCCTGGTTAGATCACAGCATTGACAGACATTATCTTAAAAACAAACACAACAAAAAAAAAATCTCATCTTTCCTTCCGTCTCCGCCAAGCAATCATTTCCCCCTGCTGCCTCCCTGTGACTGGCATTTCTGATGTTTAGAGATTTCTGACTCTCCTGAAATACAGCATCTTGCTCATGCAGCTGGCGTTTCTGTGCGCGCCTGTCAAGGAGAGAAATGAGCAAAGGTACTGGCCAATCCCAGGACAGACACGTGATTTCATCCCAACCAAAATGACCGACATCCTGCTGCTACTTGTCTCCTTGTAGCTGTATGTCTGAATGCACATCTAACTATGCAAACTATCAGGCCAAATGCATTTTTTCTTTCAAATTTCTTTATGACTTTGTCACATATTTTAAACACACAACTATTATTTTAATTATGTTTTAATCTACTTTCCTTGATTAATAAGTGTCTATGGTAGGGTTTTTTTTTTGACCAATTAGTCTGTCAGTTAATGTTACAATAAATTAAACATTTAGTCTATAAAAACGTCTGTGGGAAAAAAGCTCATCACAATTTACAAGAGAACAATGTGTCTTCTCTAATTGTCTTATTTTGTCTCAACAAACAACAAAACTGCTATTCCATTTACAATGATATAAAACAGGGAAAAACAGCAAATCATCATCATGTTTGAGAATGTGTTTGCAAATATTTAGATTTTTCCGTTTGACTTTAACAATTAATAGATCAATAGCTGAATCGACAAATCAATTTCATTGTTTGAGGCCTAATTTCAGCTCTAGTGCACAACATAAAAACAGAAAATTTTATTTGAAGGTCACAGATTCAGTGCCACAAGAGGGTCTTGTCTAGAGCCCTTGAAACATACTGCCCTCTGATTCCCATCTTCAATCATAATACACCTTGTCAAACAGAGAGGCAATATTGAGCAGCACTAGGCACAAAGCCACCTGGATACTTTTGTATTTGCAACACAAAACACAGAAGCATCATTGCCAAGCAACAAACCGGTGGCTAATTTTAATTTTCCAAATGTCAGCTCTACAGATAAGAGCATCAGTAGGAATTAGACAGACAAGTGAACGTACAGTTTATTATTGGTTTAAAAAAAAAAAAAGTGCAGCTGCAGACAAATGAGGAAACAGAGCACCCCAGGTTAACATTAGCCAAGATGCTCTGGTCCTACAAACTACAGGCCAGTGGTTTCTTGTGTAGTTAGGAAGGAACATGTACAGTAGAAACTCGTGGGGCTTGTGACCCTTTAAACGCTGACCTCCATCCTGCTGCTCAGCGATGCGCCCGGGGTGCAGAGTGAGAGAGAGGCAACTATCACAACAGTCTGATTAATTGCTGCATGACTGCCAGTGTCACAGGGGTAATGGCAGACAGATGTTGGCAAACGCTGCTGCTAGGCCTAATCTGGGGCCAAAAAACATGCTGGTTTAAAGCTTTGCCCCGTGGCTGCTTCTGGGGGAACAGAGCAACACACACAGAAACACACACACACACTAAATCTCAATCTCTTCAGTTGTAGCTTTCTAATCTGCAGAATGTCTTCTCTCCGCTTCACTCAGCTTAATCTGTCTGCATGGAAAACACACAGGGAAGCATTGATCGCTGTGGACTTACTTTGTGGGGATCAATGATAATGCCATCATTACCTACCACTGAGCTGCGAGGTGGTTTGGTGTTAAGCACCCAGACGGCTGCTGATGTAGCCACTGTCACTTAAAGGCTTTAGAGATACAGGGCAGCACAGATATTATAAAAAATTACACTGCATTTACCTTATACAACACAGCCTGCAGTTACAATATTACATGAAACCACTGGGCTACAGTCACTGTGTAGCTGCAGGGACCAAGTATCATATTCAAATTATTTTGTGATATTATAATTTGATCTAGAATGTCGAAGTACTTCTTCACAGATGCCAACAGATGGCTAATCTCTGTATATTAAGGCATAAATATTGCATTACTCACACTGAAACTCAATGCAAATTTGATATACAATCCAGCCCCTTCGCAGAAGGTAAAATCTTGCAACGCGTTCAAATGAAATGGTCTGCAGTCTCCCCTGGGGAAGGGAGCCGCGCTGATGACCCAGATAAAAACCTTTTGCTCCACATGGTGAGCACTGAGCAAGCAGCGACTTAGTCAGCAAATTACTGGAGAGGCCTATGAATAACGCAGACTGCAACAGTCTAGCAGTGTGTTAATTTGATTTAGAGGTGATTTGGACACAGATTTGGAAGGCAGACTATAATGTCAATCAAAACCAAAATTCTTAGCGCGAGCCAAGTCAACGAGCGTGAAAGAATTTACAGTGATGTTTGCAGGCGCTCAGAGATGCATCATGCTGTGATTAATACCGAGCAGGTCTGGGCAAAATGTCTTCATCTGAAGTCAAAAGAATAACCGCAGCAGGTGCTGAGCTCTGAGCCCGAATGAAGCAGCGAGGCCGCTGCTTCCAAGCTCCCAGACATTTGAGGGCAAGCACTTGTATAAATGTTTGAACAGTGTCTCTGCACACTGGCACTGCTTTCTGAGACAGTCCTGAAATTCCTCTATGAAGGAACAGGAAGCACAGACAGAATCGACATCCAGCTATACCAGGCTTTTAGGTGAACGCAATCGAGTTAACTCAGGGGTACCATCACATGCGGGGGCGTGGGCAAAGACAGCATTAGCAGCTTGTGAATAAGTGTAAAGTGAAGTTTCTGAGAAACAGCAAATCCTGCAACAGAGCTGAGAATGAGGACTGTTTGGCGTTTTTCCCGCCTGTCTACGAGGAGTCTGACTGAGCTTCTGACAGATAGCGAGACGAACTGAGGGATTTGAGGGCTGACAGAAAGATCACACAGCTTGTATTTTTAATAAGGCCCCGGGTAGCAAGTCTCCGAGAGGCAGCGACTGCAAGGACTGAAATATTAAGAAGATGGATGTTGGATTTTTCTTTTAATGTCTAAAAAAAAAAAGAAGCTAACTTCTTAAGATAAGAATGACAGCAATTTTCCACACTACTGCAAATAAAAAAAACATAAATAATAAATTATAATAAAGCAATTTGTCAGACAGCTGCCTTCATAATCAGTTAGTCTGGTTGGGGTTCTGGTCAAGTGCAAACACTCAATCTTTGAATGGCAGCGAGACTAAGAGTCCACAGACATGCTAGCAGCTGTGTGAGGCTACATTTAGTCACAGTGGTGCTGTGAGGTAAATGCTAATGTCAGCATGCTAACATATATCCAAACCACAATAGTCTGCGGGAAAACTATACAAGGACAAAGGAGGGACATCTTTTTTTTTTAGTGTGTTACTGTGTTTCACACATTAATACCTGACTGATCATACACTCACAGACTTTTTACACACCTCTGTAGTGCAGCAGTAGGAGGGTAACGTACTGTAGGACTGGATCCACTGTGAAATCAAGAAAATCAAGAAAAACAACTTACTACTTTTTCTTCTTCTTCCATAAATAACTTTTCTGCACATGTAGGTGCTGAAGGCACTGGGAGCATTAATCATTTGTTTTTCTTCTTCTTATTGGGCTGCAACTAACAATTACTTTAATTATCCATTAACCTGATGAGTATTTCCGCGATCAATAAGTCAACTATTTAGTCTATATAATGTTTAAACATCCATCCATCCAAAGATATCCATCCCAGTCTGTGTCCAAGCTGATGTCTTCAAACGTCTTGTCTGGACCAACTGTCCAAAATCCAAACATATTCACTTTACAAAGATATAAACAAACATTTCTGAAGACTGAAACTTACTGACATTTCTGAGTCTTATTGGCACCTTTTTCTTCTTTTTTTGATTTTCTCTGGAAAACGGCTCATCCAATCGACTTCAAACTTTTCAGGTTTATTGCTGAGGACCCAAGGAAGAGCGACTGTGTCGACTGTGACGTTTTTTGGATGATGCTCTCAAGAAAGCTGCAAATTGGATTAACGTATGCCAAGAAATCAGCCTCTGCCGACAGGGACATGCTGAACGGGCAATGCACTAGTGCAGTGATTAATTTACTTTATAATCACTCTAATCTGTCACGAACAAGCTGCTGTACAAGAGCAGGAACAATTCATTGATTAGTCAACTGACAATAAAACATCCATTTGGCAACGATTGTGGATGTTGATTAATAGTTTGAGTCTTTTTAGTTTTTTTTTTTTCATCAAAATGTCACTTACATTCTCCAGCTTCTATAATGTGTGAATATGCTGCTTTTCTCTTTCTCTTTGGACAAAACAAGACATATGAAGACATCATCTTGGGTTTTAGGCAGTAGTGACAGGCATTTGTTGCTATTTCAGATATGTTTTAGACCAAATCATCAATCAAGAAAATAATGAGCAGATTAATGAAAATAATTATTTACAGCCCTAAGCTGCAACTTCATGAAAAAAGGAATGCTAGTGTAAACCGAGGCATGTTAGTGGTATAAATCCTGTTCATAGTTCTAGCTTACAGCAGTACAGGCCTCTGGAGGTGATACTGCTACACTTCAGAAAATCATTGTGCCTGCTGAGACTCCAGGTCACCCTGATGTATTTCTCCTCTTAAAGGGCTCTGGCTCATTGTGCCTCGACTACTCTTCCCATAATTAATTGTGATTTCATGGAGGAGATCGAGGTAAGACATTCCCTGTGGAGGTGATGGGGAAAAAAAAAAGATGGAGGCAGCTGCAGGGGAAGGCACAGTCACAGGGCTGTGTGAGGGGAGCAGCTGTTGCAGCCATGGATCACAGCTCATCTGCAGACGGCTGACTGAACCATCTCAAGGACCTTTTTCAACGGTACATTACAGAGGTGACAGCAGGGCTGTGAGTAAGACTCAAAAAGGTAATGAAAAGTTAGAAAAAGTTTTTGTATTAAAGAATTCAAATTTTCAAAGCTGCTTCCTTTCCGTTTTTTTTTTTCTTTTAAATCATTCTATCAATCATTCTAAATGTAAATGATCTTATTAAAAGTTTCTGATCACTGAATGCAATGTATGGAGGTGCGTCAAGGAATCAAGTTATGCACCAGACTGATTTTTAAAAAAAGGTAATGCAGTGTAATGACGAACAACAAGCTTAAATGAAAGTGAAAATCTGACACCAGTAATACAGAGAATAAACTGTACAGTAGCTCTCGCCTTTCATTACTGATCAGGTGGAGAAGCTGAATCCAGCAGAGCGTTAAATCCAACAGAGACCATGAACACACACAGAAAACCACACTGGGTTCATCCTCCCCTGCTGAAGTGATTCAGTGAGTGCAGAAAAGACAAGAGACACGTCTGCAATGATGCAGACAATTGGAAATCTATCAGAATCTTATACACAAGGACATTACCAACTATGTTTCGTGCAACCAAGTGTTTAATGAAAAAATAAATCATAGACAGGTGAAGCAAAAATGAAAAGAATTCTTGGCTGCTGCTTTAATCTGAGTCTAATGATGTGGTTTCTTATTTGGCAACGGCCACACAACGGTGCTGCTCAATTATTAATTATTTAATTAGCAACAATGTCCATGATGGCCCATTAGCTTCCGTGCTGTAAACGATATAGAAACACCTCAGATGGCAGACTGTTTTCTTTCTAAATAAATTATTTGCCCTTTTTGAGCCTTTATTCCGTAGACACATTGGTGGCCTGGACTCAAACTGTGGACCTGCTGCTCAAGGCCCCCAACCACTTGGCCATAGACAGATTTATGTATTATTATGTAGTTTTATGTTGTCTGACCCATACTTTGACATACAATCCTAATTAAAAAGGATTTGTTAGGCACTATTTTAATAAAATCATCTATCTTTAAGCACCACACCCTGTCTCAGCACTGAAAAACTTTCCAGTGGATGCTGCGTTCTGCTGCTCCTTTTATTAACTAATAACGCGGAGGAGACGGCCAATGAGGCCGTTATGATCATCAGGTGTGGCGGCACAGGAGCAATTAAGATCGCCCTCCATGAGGACCACCTCCTACTCGGGAGGAAAATGTGTATGTGATGTGTATTTATAACTTTGCTGAACACCAATTTCGCACAGACAGAGAAGGATGTAGGTGAACAGAAAGAGACAGAGAGAGATAACCAGGGAAAGAGAGGCAGAGAAGGAATGAGTGCATAATGACAGATGGGCTTGGATGCCTTCCAACCTCCAAAGCTCCTGCAAAGATTACACAGGAGAGCGACCCCCCCCCCCCCCCCCCTCTTTTAAGAGACCAACCAAGGTAAAGCAAATATAAAATGTATGCAAAGACTTCTCAAGAGTATCTGAAAAAAAAAAAAAATGCTCTGGCAACTTGACTGTATCCGTCAACCAATCTGTGAGCATCCTCAGCGATGAGCGACGAGGCTCTGTAAGGGCCGGGAGAGCGATAAACAAAAAGCATCGCACTGGCTTTGCAGCAAGCGCTAATCTGTCACTGAAGCCTCTGCTGTAAAACTGCTGCGGCACGAGTACTGTGCCCCGCAGGGGTGAGGCGAGGAGAGACTCACTGTGTTGGTGAGAACTGAGAGTGTGACAGCCAATTAGAGTCAGAGCAGACGCACAGAGACACAGGACTCCCCTATTTATCAACGCACAAAAAGCTCACACATTTTTCTAATGAGCTTCAACTTCCAGAAACCTCTAAAGGGATTCTTTGACATTTTAAATTTTTTACTTGGCTTTTCTTCGCCAGAAACTCACACAGTAGGCAGACATTTAATCACGTATCCTTCGGTTTCCCCCAAAATGGTTAGAATTGTTACGTTGCTCGTCCCAAAAACAAAGCACAAAGTAAGCTGAAAATCTGCAGCTGGTTTTCCCTCTTTCCTTTAATTATGGTTCCACTGGTATTGATTTAAAGTCCGATATCCACAATGCTGGACTGAATCTTTTGGAACCAAAGTGCAGTCAAAACTTGTTTATGTTGATATGTTTAAAAAAAAAAAAAAAAAAAAAAGACTATCCCCAGAAGTGCAGTTTGGCAGTCCACAGAGAAGGGCAGAAAACAGGACTGAAAGTGTTTAATAACAGGCACTGTGGAAGGTACAGATGCATGAGGTGGGGCATCAAGTGAGCAGACCAGATGCGAGATGAGTAACTAATTCCTGCTGAGGCAGGGTGAAAAGAAGCGTGTGACAGTTTTCCCCTGGCCTGATCACACATTCAGCTTTCTAAACTTTATTTAACATATGAGCTGGATTTTTAATGAGGTTATCTACGACATCCGTGGGTTCACGTAGTGCACGAGTTAACGGTCTTTCTAAGGTGAAAAGCATTTCCTGAACTTTCTATGATGTTTCCCCACATCCCCGAGGACAACTGCTGCGGCACTAAACCTACATACATATCAATAATCACCAGTGACCTCAATCATTTTCACTTCACTCATCTGTGCAGAAAACGTATGACAGGATGAGGCTGTGGAGAGAAACCAAAAAGAAAAGGTAACCTCTGAAAGATAAACTATCACTTGGTTTCAGTACAATACTGTGGTCGCAAACAGTACGTTTCTGTGTGTGTGTGTGTGTCGCAGTTTGCAAATAAATTAGCTGGCCTAGCTTTCTTGATTAGTCTGCGAAGTCACTGCTGATGAGCTTCCTGAAGTAATCAGTGCTGTTGAAGCTGATTCTGTTGACAGATCAGAGGAGAAACTACACAGCAATGCAGTCACAGATGATATCAGTGCTGTAAAATATACAGCAATCTAACTCATGTCAAACCTAAGAGAAAACGTTCCAATTTGTTCCCCAAAGGTCCAAAGGACTGCGGCCTAACTGAGCTACACTTGTCTAGTCTTGTTTCTTCGCATTCGCAATAGGGATACAGCTAACAATTATTTTCATTACTGATTAACCTGCTGATTATTTTTTCATTTGTCATATTCTTTTCTCTAAAATGTCAGAAAATAGTGAAAAAATGGCCGCTATAATTAACACACAGTCCAAGGTGACATCTTCAAACGTTCACATTCCAAAGCTTAAAGATAAGCATTTACTGTTATGTATTACAAAGAAAGCAATCAAATTTTCAATTTTGAGAAGCCGGAACGATTAAATGTTTGGCATTTTTGCTTTATAAAAAGGACTAAAACAAGTATTTGATTATCAAAATTATTCTATCAAACAGCTCATGTTCACAGAGCGAAGAAAGTCTACTCTACAGATTTTCAGGCTGGCTTACAAAGCCGGTTGAGTAAAATCAGATCCTCACTTCCATCATGAGCAGCACTGAATGACATGTTTATCAACAGCTCCGATACTCTGAGACTCTCCTAAGTAGGTCTCTTAAATGTGGAACAGTAACAAGACATTTTTTGGAAACCAAAGTTCAAACAAGCTTCTCATGCATTTCCTGTAATACTGCAGGTCCCAGTCTCATGAGACGCACCGATTTTATTGTCAAGCTCTGTCTTCAGAGAGAACTTCTGTGCCTGAATGACTGCAGCCGGTATTTGACCCATTCATTACCAAAAATCTAATTACAGGCTGCCACATGGTACTCATTTAACCATTTGGGTATGCATAATTACTTTAGGCAGAGATGACAAGGCAGAGAAAAGTCTGAGGCTACACACAGGCCTGTCACTCTCTGCCCACCCTGGCAGATTCAAGTAAACTGTCACCTAAAACGGAAACTAAAAGCAGTTTCAGGATGAACACGGCTGCATTTAGCAGCATTGTGCGTGGCTACTCTATACAACACAATAGTATGTTTTTGTCTACATTTGTTTCCATGCTTTATACTTATTCTGATCTTTCCATATATACTGACTCTACGTCATCTCACCTCTTCCCTTAAATCCATTGTAATTGCTTGTAAAATACAATAAACCTATAAATAAAGCATTTATACATACGACTGTAATAACATCTGTATTTCTGCTGGGTAGAAATACAGCAGGGTATCTTAGCACAGGCATTGCTTTCAGTAAAGCATTCAATGCTTCATATTTATACTCTGATCTCAAACCAAAAAAAGAACCAGGTGCATTTCAAATAGGTACTGCTGCAGCTACACAGAGTTAAAATTAAATTCCTCTCATTAATCAAGAGCTCGAGACATTTCACAAGCCGAAATGTCATATTTCTGAAGGGCCGGGCCAACCTTAATTAGTCGCCTGGGCTATAATCAAGCTTTATCAGGAGCAAAGTGAATCCAGTCGTCGCCGCTACACGAATGTCAGCAGCTCAGTGTTGCAACAAGACCGTCGAAGACAGAAAGAAGAATGAGGGCAGAAAAAAGAGAAATCTTTTTTGTATTCCAAAGTGGAAGCTGCTTCAGTGATTGAATACACGTCAAGTTCACTGCAGCAGTCTGTCTTCCTCTCAATAGAGCAACTACTAAGTTTAGTAAAAGTTTAGTAAAGTTTAATGATTTGTACCAAGGCACATTGTACAACAGATCCCGACTTTCTATATGTGCACATATTAAAGGATAACTTTGGGATTTTTTTTGAACTGGGCCTTATTTTCGCATGTTTTTGGGTATAAATGATTTACAGGGACAAAAATCTTTGGAATCGGAGCAATATTAAGCAAGAATGGCGAGCAAGAATGGGGGTTGCGGTTGAGGAAGGAAGAGCAATGTGAGGGATGGTGCCTGCCAGAACTGAAATCTACTTTCACTACTGAGTTCTCACAGTAGATGACGTGGTTTAAGGCGCAGCTTCACGAATATCCTGAACCCTCAACTGTGAATGTATTTGGCCTCTGGGGGACAAATATAACAGACTTCTTCCTGGGGATCCCCGTGAGGTTGAAAGCTACTGTGTGAATTTGAAAGAGATCAACCATGGCAGTGACACTGGAACCTTTTGATGACAACAGCCGTTGCTATTTTGGATTTTTCATGAATGAACTGAGGCCATATTAAACAAATGCTGCAGACGTTTGGAACTGTCCGACACATTTGGGAGAAAAAAACCTAACATTAATGCTATTCCCTTTATGTGTCAGGGCCATAGTGTTGTTTTATACAGGCTCACTGCTGCACCTAACCGAATAGACCCACTTCCTGCTGTGACTGCTCAAAATGCCTCACCTAGTTTTCAAGCCGAACATTTTCTCAGTATGGTATTACATCTACAAATGTCACAGGAAGTAGCTTCCAAAAAATAAGTTATTGTGACTTTGCCCTCCATATGCCCTCAAAAAGTTGTGAACAGACGAGCACTCTTGAGTCTGCAAATGAATGTATGACTCCAAATATTTGCTTTGACGACTGAGTCTAATTGTGAGGTCTCTGCCAATTCCCTCTCCCAGCATCAACACAACACCACTCTGTGCCAGCCCTGCAATATCAACATTTTGGCTAAATCCGTAAATAGGACTAGTTTGTTAGCCATGATAATCACATAGAAAAATAGAAAAATGTCTGGCTAACACTCTGAAGTGATTTGAGTCCACTGAGTGCTGTCCTCGTTCCCTAAATAAGACCAATTTAAACATATATCACTTTGATGCTGTTAGCATAAATAGCTTTAAAGTCTCTGGCATTTCCTATGTGGATATGAAGCTGTTCATTTTGAATTGTCTGAGTATGGTTTTGATTTAAAATCATAAAACACGCAACTAATACTCAGACTGTAAATGCAGTTATTCACGTGTCAACAAAACAACTCAAACAGAATGGATATCAGGAGCTTGGGGCAGAAGAAGTCTACGCGCTTCAGTCCCATTAGTTCCAGTTTTTGGAATTTTGTACAAAATCATGTTGTCTAAAATTTATGGCTGCAACTATTTTAATTACCATATTAATCTATGGATTACTTTGTCAGTTAATCGATTGATTGTTTAGTCTATGAAATGCCTGGAAGCAGTAAAACATGTCCAAGGTGATGTCTTCAAATGTCTTGTTTAGCATGACCAACGGTTAAAAACACAAAACATATTCAATTTATATATTTAAAAAAAAGAGCAGCTAATCCACACACTAGCTGCAAACACAGAATGTTTGGGGTTTTTACTTGTTAATAGCTTAAACAATTACTGAAACAATTATTAAGCCAATTAATTTTGCATCCATCAACCAAGCATTTCAGCCCCGTTATCTTTAGTTTAATTACAAACCTATATTAATAAAATCCTTCATGCTTTAGGTCTAATTTGTAAAACCTGGCTTTCCCCTGCAAATATTTCACACAGGAAACATTTAGTGGGTAGCGCGGCAAAATTAACACGCAAGCCCTGAAATCCTGCCCTCCTAACAAACAAATCCTCTTGTTATCTTGCCATAGCAGTGGCAGCAGCCCCGCTTGCTATGTCCTCCTGAGAGCTCTTCCTCTCCCCCTCCTGTGCAGGCTGGCGTAGACCATAACAGATTGACTCAGCCCGACAACAGCTGCCAGAACCCCGCAAGCCTCATCGTCCAGACACTGATGGATTGTGGGAGGGGAGCCAGGGTGATTAGCCCCTGACATGGGAGAATTATTGCAGAGTACCACCCCAAAAGAGATTGCACCTGAGTGTCAACATAGGGCATTCACACTACATTAAGTCATGTTGTTGATGCCCATTCAGTCTTACAAATGCACGGGGCTTGAACTCGGCATGTCAATAATAACAAAAGGCACAATTGTGTGGGAGCATTGATCAAACTCGTTACTACGTAACGGGAAAAAAAACAGGAGGGTAAAAAAAAGTGATGGCCTCGCTGCTACAGTGGTTGTGTTCTTTTCTCAAGACAACACGTTATGTGTGATTTGCTCAAATAAAAAAAAGAGACTGACAATCAAATATTCACTCTTGCTTCACAACAAAGCGTTCATTTTTAACAGCTTCAGTCACATACGGCACTTTCCTTGAGCTTGACAGTGACATACACTAACTAAGGTCCACTGGAGGAGGGAAATGTGTGTTTCTATTTAAGGAAATATAGCTGCTTGGAAAATGAATTAGCTGAGAAATCCTACTGCTCGACTAGCAGGCATGGCACGGAGAGCTGCTGTTCGCCTACTCCGCCAAAAGTAAAACTAGTCGTGCCATCACTCTCTTTCCCCAGCATTTTTCTCCTCTCACACAGCTACGAGCCGTTACATCTGTTCTTGTCAGAAGTCTTATTCATGCCATTTGTTTCTCTCTTGCCTGGTGCGACACAAAAGAACCTGCTGTGATTCAATAAACACACAGAACAAGCTGTCCTAGCTTAATGTAGCCTAACTTTTCCTGCCCCTTAAAGTAGACGTTCATCAGAGTAGAAGAGCTCGCTCCTCCTTATCGAGAGCACTCAGCTATTCGAGTAGAGCTAAACCTCTGCACTTTCTCAGAGGAGAGCAGGACAGTTTGACAGAATGCAGGTCGAGAGGCAGCGGCTGAATTTGGTGATTCATCCACACCCTCATTACGAGGACAAAACCAATTAATTCCCAGGCCCCAGTGTTCAACAGCACAGCCACATTCTCTCACCCTGACCCGTGAAATTATTTTTTTCAGACTAAAATCACAAATTGGGGCTTACATAAAGAAGCATACCCTGTCCCTCATGTTAGCAGAGCAGCACGTAGTGCTGAGATGATGAGTCGATTATTCGATTGACAACAAATGAATCAGCCGTTATTTAGATAATTGATTAATCGTGCAGGACATCACCAAAGTAAATGCTTTAACTATTAAACCAGCCTCGTAATATATTTGACACCTTTGCTTTTTTTTATGAAAGAAAACACTTCTAAGAGTCCAAGGTTGTGTCTTCAAATGCCTTATTTTGTTCAACCAAAAGTCAAAACCCAAAATATATTAAATTTACCATAATATAAAAAACTGGAAACCTTCATATCTGACGGCTTGATAAAGGCAATTTTTGAACATTTTTGCTTGGAATAATGACTTAGACTATTAATAGATTATGAAAACATTTGCATTTGTCTGTCTACAGACTAATCAATTAATCAACTAATTGTTGCAGCTCTAATCTATTGGACACTGTAAATTAAGGATATGCTTTTCATGCCATGGGACTGTTACATCTAAATGTAAAGAAAGTTTTCTGTAAGACTGAACTCTTGGTGAGTCTTAGACCAAGCAACGTTTTTGTGACGTTGCGTCACGCGGTGCCTCACATCCCGTGACCATACAAGGACTTTTCACAGCAGACAATTTGACTTACAGGTGTAACTAATAACATTATTAAAGGCTGCTCTGCACTACAAGTGTCTCAGTAAGCCTTGCCAATGAGCCAGCATGCACAATACCAATAGTCTGAAATCAGGAAATCTAAATTAAATTCAGTAATGATCAATGTTATTTGTTACACCTGTGTTTCTCCCACTATTTGTCAAAATGTCTGCTGTGAAAAGGGTCTGTTGGTGTCAGAAAAGTGGACCAAGTTGAAGATGAATTCAGCAGTTATGTCTGTGACCCACATGTAAGCTAATGCGTGCAAAGCACAAACTGAGGTTACTAAATTGTAAGACATTTGTTTACAATAGGGACTTGTGAAATTACACATAACCAAATATGCAGCCACGTTATAATTTTGGTTTGGTCTGCAAGAGGATATAATTAGGGAAAAGTTAAATAGTGTGGTAAAATATAATTCAAACAAGCACTTGTTTGTATGTAGTTCTCAGTGCATAAATTGAGGTTTAATGTCCAAGCAAATGAATTTCAAAAAGCCACAAGTGCTATCTGGCAGCTCCAGGGGATATCTTTTCTCCCCCCAATTATAACATCTGGATCACACCAAAAATCTACTGCACCAAGCAAATTTGATGAATTATGGCACTGGATTAACACAACAAAAATTCAGAAAATTGCAGGTCAGTATAATGCAATGATGATTATGCAAATTATTCTGCATTGTGGCAGTTGTGGATAACTATGTGACCACATGAAAAACAAAAATCATTCAAAGACCGTGTGGCAATTACACCCCAGTGAGAAAAAAGATCAATATGCTTGTCCACAGTGGAATATATGCTGCCCTGTACCGTTCATATCAAAGCATGCTGTGGTTCAGTCTCACCACAACAGGAAGGATGTTCTATTCACACAAACAGCTGCTTGGTCAGTTTTTTTTTTTATATTTACTACATTATCAAAAGATAAAATCCTTATCACCAGTTTCAGTCAGACCTTTACTGACAGTTTTTGAAAACACAGCCTCTTTTGTTTACTTCGCCATTTACTAATACTGATATAGAATACTGCTGTTGTTGATATGCAGAAAACAAATATCAGAGATGGGAGAATGCTGCCAAATAAGAACACCAATCTGTAACCAGCGCTAGCATCTGCTGTGATATAATCACTGACCCTGGAAATGACTGGGTGAGAGACAACTGACCCACAAAAACTACAATCTACAGCTTTGCATGGTGTGACTGCTGCCCAGTCCTCAACATCTCACACAAAGACCCCGAAATTGTATCATTCATGACAAATATACCTGATAACATGACTAAAATGAATGTTTAAATTAAGATTTGGTGGTGAGGACAGAACATACAATCCAGACACCAATGTGAAATCTGAACCCTTTAACTTTTGCTTCCTCTATATATCAGATAAATGTTATGTATTTTGAGCAACCAATACCCTGCAACCCCTTTTTTTTTTTTTAGTTTTCTCTGCATCATCAGATTCAGGACACCGCATATGTACTACGTGGTCAGCAACTTTTTTCCCCTACTAAGTTGAGGACTTTGAGGCATAAAATATAACATGTGATCAAACTGTGACATCTGACTTATAACAATGATTTGTTGACTGATTTGACAAAACCATCCTCCTGTCGAGTAGAAATGCACAAAAGCACGAGCTGACGGTGCATGCAACCCTTACAGCCACAAATAAACTGACCACGCGGCTCTGGGCCAACAGCTCTGGTAAAGCTGCCTATTAAGTGATCAAGTCTGGGCTCAGAAATCTGAGTGAAAACTGATTTACAGGTTACTGAAACATGTTTTAAAAGCAGTGCCCCTGGCATTAACCTCGACGTTCCCACAAACATGCTGAGCCTCGTCTTAATAGCGGCTACTCGGGCATGTTTCCCAAATTGCAAAGGGCTGGTATACCGCACTCAGCTCTCATTCAGTGTAAAGGAAACGGCTTCAACAGGATTGTACTCAGCTCCTCTGTCCCATCAGTCATCGCCAGGTTGCCAGGTTATGAGGTACACCTAACTATACCCAATGCAGTCGAATACAACAGTCCTGCAATAAAAGCAGTTTCCAATAGTCAGATTTTGGTTAAATTGTTTTAAAAACGTCTTGATTCAATGTTCTGTTCAGCTGTGGTTTGTAATGTTGTTGAAGCATATTGTGTTGTACTAAGAGGTGTTTCTAAAATTTTGTGTACCCTTCTTCAAACGAATGGGATGGCAACTAAGCAAAAAAAAAAAAAAAAAAAATCACATTTTAAACTATATCACAGCAAATCCAAATCAGATAATACCAGCAAACACCAGAAATCCTCTCTATGCTAAGCAGGTCACTCTGAATATCACAGCAAAGAAATTATTACAGTCATTTTGCTTGATGGTAAAGATGCAGACAAAAATGTTTAATGTGTTATTAATTTTGAGAGAACCCTAAACAGAGAGCCCAAACACTTTTCCAACACACCAAACAGAACTTCCATTTGCAAATCTTTAGATTTACAATTCGATGGCCAATAATAATGGCGGTAATGCCTGTGTTAGTGCTTTAATGAGTAACGATAGACAGTACGTCGCAGAAACGATCGTCGATCTTAAAGCATGTTCACTTAATCAGGACGCTCATCATGGATTTCATAGTCAGCACAAATGATCAACTCAGTTAAGTGTGCTTGGCTATAAGCAGGTCGATTAAATCGCCACTTTTTAAAATGGAATTTGGCGTGACATTCGACTTACACTACAAGAGCGGCATGTTTTGGGGTTGTGGGCTTGACAATCAAAGGGGGGGGGGTTGAAAATGTGAATAGAACCGAAACCGTTCCTGGGCCAGCCGTGGCAGTCATATACAGACTACATCACGGCAAAGCACCGGGTACACCGGCTGGGTTGACGTGTGCCTCAGCCGAGATCAAAGCAAAACATACTCACGACTTGCAGCGGCTACAAAAAAAACCCCGACACAACTGTCTGAAAGTCTTCATAAAAAAACATTTACATATACACCATACACCACTCACATATTCAACATCTAAGACAATGAAAACGAGAAGACATGAGGCTATTGTATTAGAGATGGACAGGGGGATTGCAGAGGAAAGACACAAGGGGCCATATGTCTCATCTGGCCAATTAGCTAGCCTGCTAGCCAGCAGTGGTCACAACAAAATGCATTTGCTCTCCCTACACTGGCAGACCAATGTTAGCTTCAGCAGCTACTCACCCCAACAGAAGACTCCAGAGTGTGTCCTAAAAACCAGAGTCGCAGGCGCTTAACCCGGTTTGTCAAACCGTAGAGACCTCGCACAGCTGAATTCGTACGGCTACAACCTCCGGACAAGCCTGCGGTGGTGCTGCGTTTTCTGCCCGCACCGCTCACAGCTCCATTAAAAGCTGCATTGTTGGAGCGACGGCCGGACAAACAGCGCCGACAGTCCGCAGCACTGCATTGTGGGAAATGTTGTTTATTTAGCGTGCAGTTCAAACAAACGAAAAATTGAGATAACGCTCCACCTGGTGGCCGGTATTAGTACCACACGAACTCTGAGATATTTTTACGATTGGTTTACGGTGGTGGAAGAAGTGGATCATTTATCGTTAAAATTAGTAATATAATACTAAACAACGACTTAAGTGAAAGAGCATAAATATAAGTAGTAGTCTAGTTTAGTAGTCTAAACCACCATAACCGTCATGAAGGTAGGATTATATTGCAGGGCTGCTGGACTGGGCTGCATTAGTTTTAACTAGGTGTTCCTAATAAACTGACAACCTTTGAGTTGTGCATTCAGTTTTTGAGTAAATGTATTAAGTTATTTTTCTTCTGTGCTCAGTGGTCAGTTGTGTGTACATGCTGAATTGTTCATTAAAAAAACAGAACAGTTCTTACAAAGACCATAAACGATGCGAAAAGTGGAAAATGTACAAACATACACAACCGATAATTTTACAGTAAAAAAAAAAAGATAAAACCGAAAAATGTTACCATTGCAGGGATATAGAAAATAGTGACAGAAGAGCTTGAAGAAACTCACAAAGGATACCAAGAAATAATGGCGTAGTTTTGTCTACTTAACATTAAACATGTAGTATGAATCTAGGGGACCTTTTATTTTGAAAGGTAGCGACGTTTACAGTTCTGACTGGCAAAAATACTTAAACTGAAATGTTAAGTTTTTAAAAGGAGAAAATCTTCCACTTCTAACTGGGCTGTAATTTGTAGTACAACTCTATGGGTGGCGGTAGTGAGTCCACCAGGGAGAAAACGTACACAGATATACAGAAGAGTAAGGCAGCAGCAGTCGCACGGTGATGACGTACCAGCTGGAAAATGGAGAGGAAACACATGTCGGCTTTTGCTTTGTATCAAACCTTGTCAACAGACGTGTCTCCTCCTGCTAAAAAGCCTTCACTGCAGGTAGACATCATTAAAATAATATGGATGATACCCTGGTTTGTACCACGGCTGTGTGGCTGGTGTGTCACAGCTACAGAGGGAACAGCACTGAAACTAGGTTAACCACATCCCTTAACTGTACTTGACATTATGTTGCCTTGTGTGTTTCTCTAGGTGGCCACTAAGAAGAAAAAGAAAAAGGAGAATGGAGTTGCAGCCAAAGAGGTCAACACACTGAAAGCCCAAATGAAGTCTGAAAGGAAGAAAGTGAGAAAGAAGCTCCCGAAGGCAGCACAAAGAGAGGCGAGCCTTAAAGGAAACACAGAAGTAAGTGTGTGCCTGCTGCAAAGATGCAAAGATAGATGCCCTGATGTGCTATGTTCCTGACCACATCCATGAATGATTTGTTAATCTGAACTTAAGAATTATTTCCCCCCTAAAGTAACTATGGCATTGGTGTTTTTATTATTTCTTCTGAACCTGAAACTCTTTAATTGTGCAGTTAAGCTTCATGGACTCTTTATGTTTCAAAAAGCAGAAGGAGGAGTGTGTAAATGGAAATGCTGAGGCTCTGGATGCTTTGCTGGCCGACCTGGCGAAAGTCAACAACAGCAGGGACAGAGCGAGCAAACTGTTCCAGTGGCTCATTCACCCCATTCCTGTCAAAGCCTTCTTCAGGTACTGATGAATGTGCTGTTGGTGTCTCTGTCTGTCTGTCTATGGGATCATTTAGAAGTAGTAAGTTTCCACAATCACAGGAAATTTAAAAATCTATTTTCCTCCGTAAGGGAAACGTGGGAAAAGAAGCCCATTCTTGTTCAACGCAAGAATCCAGATTACTACAAAGGACTGTTCTCTACAGCAGAGTTTGATCGCATATTAAGAGAGGTAAGGATCTGAAGTTTTTTACTCTCTGTACTATACACATATCCCTCATGTGTCCTTCATTTATCTGTAGTTTTCCCACCTGTGTTCTAATTCATCTGTGTGTATATATACAAGTTAAATTTCAAAAAATACTACAGGATAATTAATTTCTCTTCCTCTAATGTGGGAATGTTTCTTCCTTTTTTATGAAGTTTGCTCTAATTTTTTTTTTAAATCATATAAAGATAGAAATATAATCAGAAACATTAAATTTTATGTTGCATTTTATTTGTACATCTTCTCTTTATTTGTTGGTCTTATATTGGCATAATAATCTTTGTGTATTTAAAAGATTATATAAAAACAACTTGAACAAAGATTAAAAAAAAAATCATATGCGCTGAACTATATGTTGGTTCCATTTATTTTAAGGAGGATGTTCAGTACGGAGTGAACCTGGATGTCACGAGTTACACTAATGGAAAGAGGGAGACGCACAATCCTCCAGGGAGAGCTCTGCCGTTCACTGTGTGGGACTTCTATGAGGTAAGGAGGATACAATAATGCAGACAGTTGATTTGTGTATGTGATTATTTATAATGCATGATTACAGTAATTATGCATTTCTATGGTCCTGATTACATTCCTAATAACTGGGCCCATTGCTGCAAATTAGATGCACTGGCTGTCTCTGTGGAGGGTCATTAAAGTTTCTTCTTATTTTCAAATTTTCCTGGTCCACCTTCTGCAGTTAGATGCGTGTTTTTCTACTAAGGAATATATTAATTTTAATATTTTCTGTGCTGCAAGTTAGAAGTCAGTTTATGCTCAGTGCATTAACTGTATCAGTGCACCATCTGCACAGCGCTCTCATTGCAGATTAATAATCATCATAAATAAATACTGCATCTCCATTTTCCAGAGTGGCTGCTCCCTTCGAATGCTGAATCCCCAGGCTTTCTCCTCCACCGTGTGGAACGTGTTGTCCATCCTTCAAGAGCAGTTTGGCAGCATGGCGGGAGCCAACATGTAAGCATCTGACTCAAAAAACCTGTCACTGGAAACTTTTAGGTATACCGTTTCAGTTTTTGTTTCGGTATGAAATGTGCATTTTCCTTCACCAGATACCTGACACCACCTGGAACGCAAGGCTTTGCTCCTCATTACGACGACATTGAGGCGTTTGTGGTCCAGCTGGAAGGCAAGAAACACTGGAGAGTGTACAACCCAAGGTAAGATCCAGTCAGGAAAGTCTTAAAAGTGTAGCACCAAGTGAAATTCACACTGTCAAATTTCTCCTACATTAACAATGCAGAAAAATAACAAGACTGTAACAGATTTTTTTTTTTCAGTTTTATTTTTATGGGATCAAGCATCAGGTTATTGGCACCAGTGAATTACATTAGGTAGCTAATCTAGTTATTTAAAAAGAAGTGCAATTTTTCTTTTTCTGTCAAGCAAAGCAGTGATAGTTTTGGATTTGGAAACAGGCCTAACAGATCAAGGATAAAACATGTTACAGATGTACCAGTGTTCTTCTTATGTAACATATTTACAGTTTACTTTAAAGTTTTTCAAGTGGTTTTTATATAAAATTAGTCAATATTTTGGGCCTTTGACTTTCCTTTTCAGCCAGTGTTAATTTAATGTGCAAGAGACTGATATTAAGAAACATATGGTAAAGTAGTTTTTCTAACTTTTTTTTTTTTAGGACGGATGACGAGGTCTTGCCAGTACATTCAAGTCGTGAGTGAAAAAAATATTTATTTCTATTTTTTTCTTCTTGAGAGTCGTTAGCCTCAATAAACACATACACATAGAGGAAAACTGCTCATTCCACAAATGTGATGCTTATTTAAAATACTCTGGGATGTGCTATGCTGTTTTCTCTTTGGGGCTGATTCACTGTACGAGAGACAGCTGTCATTTCTCAGATGTTGCTGCTTTGCGTTTCTTCTCTAGCGAACTTTGATCAGGCAGATATCGGGAGGCCGATCCTGGAAGTGGTGCTGGAAGCTGGAGATCTCCTCTACTTTCCCAGAGGATTCATCCACCAGGGTGACTGCCTGCCAGACGCTCACTCCCTGCACATCACCATCTCCTCTTACCAGAAGAACAGCTGGGGGGACCTGCTTCAGAAGGTAAGACACTCTGGTCCCCAGTGTGGTAGTTGCAGAAGAAAACAAAGGCTGTGTTCAGAAACCTACAGGGTTAAGAAATGGCAGCATGGGTAAATTACCAGATACCAGTCATTTCTTGCATCAGACGTTTATTGATTATGCATTACAAGTATATCGAAATGATCAATGACATTTTCGCTTTTAATGATCTGGTTTTGATTCATCCAAAGTAACAGTTGTTTAACTAATAGCCACTTTATGAACAGTTTTACATTTGCTGATCTAAACACATTCAGTCCTGGGCGAATAAATACTAATAAATTATACATTTTTATGTTTGCATTTGCAACAGCAGCAGTTTTTGTTTTCAGGAATACAGAAGAAGTTCTTCTAGTTGAGCTGTGATAACACAAACGGTTTAACAATTAATGAGAGTAAAGCCAAACTTTTATATTATCTGCGGAGGAAATGTTTTAGTTAAAGTCCCACCGTTTGGTAATCTGCAGATTATACAATGCATAAACACCACAGCAATGAGTACTCTTAACAGCAAAGACAAATCCCTAAATATAAGAACCCTGTGGATTATCATTTGATTTAAAGTTTAAAAATATTAAGAAAAAGATTAAAGTTAAGAAAAAGGAAACCAAGGTGCATAACAAAAGGCAGCATTAGAACATGTGTAAAACTACGTTAAGCATTTAAAAGTTTAGTATAATAATTACATTTTCTGTCTTTCTCAGCCTTAGGGCTTTTTAGGAGGAAGTACAGAAATTATGACCTTTAAACCATATTATATTTAAGGTCTTTCATATTTTAACTGCCTTTTTTTTCAGGTGGTTCCAGCAGCACTTGAAATAGCAGTGGAGGAGGATGTGGAGTTCAGAAAAGGATTACCTCTGGACTACCTGACATACATGGGAGTACAGAATTCTGACAAGGTAGTCAGTTATTTTTTAATGTGTAGATTCTTGCCATGATCACGATCCTTGTCCTTTCACCGTTTACCAACTCATGACCCAAGTTCTGGTGGTGTAGGATGACCCACGCAGGACTCAATTCTTCTCACAAATTGACAAACTGATGACGAAGCTCAAAAATTACGCCCCCGTCGATGCTGCTGTGGATCAGAAAGCCAGAGACTTCATCCATGACTGCCTGCCTCCTATGCTGACTCCAGGTATGTGATGGATACATCGGTCTGTAATCACCTCTTTTTCAATTCACAAGTCCAACTGCAGATTTGAAAGTTGTACCACAGCATTGCAACTTGTGAAGGACATCTTGTGAAAGAATAATGAATACTTAATGCTTCTGACTAACATGTTCACTGCATCTTCTACAGAGGAGCTAGCTAGCAGTGTTCAAGGAGCACCTGCTAGGTGGGAATGTGGACAAGTCATTGATGTGGGTGCACGCATCAGTACTCAGACCCGGGTCAGAATCCTCCGTGCTGGATGTGCCAGGTATTATAACTCTTTAATGCATTTCACATCAGGCAGGTTCAGAATGCAGAGTATAATGTCTTTCACTATCAAGAACATCTGCTTCGGTGATCTATTAAGGCAATGTAATAAAGAAATGTAATAAAATGACAATATAAAATATGCATTTATCAACTTTTGAGCTTATAAGCCTTCTCTATTGCCAGGTTATGCAGTGATGGAGAAGCTGTTCATCTTTACTATACCACAGACAACTCCAGAGTTTACCACAAAGAGGAGCTCAAGAGTTTCGAAATAAAACCAGAGGTAAGCATTGGAAGGGCTGTGCAAAGCTCATGTTTTGTACATGGTGTCCTAATGATGTTGTCTCCGCCTAATGATCATAATTGTTTCTTCTTTCAGCACACAGATGCCATTGAGTTTTTGATCCATTCTTATCCCAAATTTGTGACAGTAGGAAGCTTCCCATGTGGTTCTGAAGATGACAGGGTATGCTGTTTTAAGTACATAAGATCTTTGCTGAGATATGTTATGACCGTGCATTCAATTGTTTTCTTTTCTTGTTTATGGCTGTGTTTTGGGGGCGAGACGGGTTCTTTTGGCAATTTGTGCAGGTGTTTTGGAAATAGGCATGGCCTTCTCCAAAGACCTATTAAAACTTATGGCATTTTACTTAAATATTTATTCTTAATGAGAAATATTTGAGCCTGTGTTTTTTGTGAAATTAGTGGTTTGACCTGTCCGTTGTATATTTTTCTTTTATCCCCCAGGTCAATTTGGCTGAGCTGCTTTTTGAGAGGGAGATTATCCACACTGCAGAACCTCTGTAATGGCCTCAGATTCTTCAGTCATGCTGATGCCTTTATACAAAATACCATCTTTGATTCAAAACCCCTCTTACGCTAAGTATTCTTTTCTAGCCATTTATAAATTTGTTTCGTTTTCGGCATCAAATAAACCAGTTTTTCAAAGAAAAAAGGAAATTGATGTTATGTGTTCTTTAAATCACTTTCCAAATCAGCTTGGTGAGAAAGGGCATGTTTATTACTGGTTGATACAACTCAAAAGCAGAAGTATAAGAGTCTTCTTAAATAATCAGATTCAGAGGCCACACATCAGTCATTCACACCACAGATGACAGGAAACGCAGGCGCAGTCTACTTCCAGGTCACCTCCTCACCAGGCTTCAGCTCCCTACAGAGAAGAGAGATTAGAAAGGTGCCTAACATTGTGCCTAGACCTCGGTTGTTTTTGGATGACCTTTTTGGGCAGTGCATTCAAGAATAAATATCCTGCTTTAACTTCAAACATTCGAAAACAGACTGATGTGAAACTGAAGGAGCCATATTTGAACTGTTTGTGTACAGCCTTAGAATCCATCACATCAACAGTTCAGGATCTAATCAGCTTTTTCATAATTTGTGATTTGGACACCATTAAATAAATATCTAAAATATTTGGTTGTGTTAATCAAAATAGAGTGACTGTATATTGAGTAACTGAGCTCCATGTATTCCATTTATCAGTGATTTGCTAACATGACAAAAAATATACACTAAGCGCATATAGTTTAATGTATATCACCAGCTCCTTAATTTACTGTCCTGTTCTTTTACATGTAGGTAGGCAAATGTTTTTACTTACCTGCTGAACAAAACACTTTTGTTCCTGAAAGCTGTCAACTTCTGGTCCTGTTGTTTGTCAAGATACCATCCAATCACAAAGCCCATCGGCACCAATATGTTCACCCAGTGCTCACGCGCAAGTGCTACGAAGTTGACCATGGTTCCTACAGAAATACGCACAAGACATAATCCAACGTTATTCAGTGGCACTGCTTTAATCTAACACACTTATGTTTACATTAACACTAGTCTAGAATGACTAAAGTTGTCACTTCTCAACTACCCTTGTGCTATTTTGTCCACCCCATTAAAATCAATGAGGGTAGGCTAAACAAGATCAACCCACCTGTCTATGAACCAATACAGTTCAATAGCACCACAACTGTAGCCTCTAAAATGATTATACAGTTGAATCAACGCTTCCGATTTAATGATTAATAATTACAATCCAATTATCTAACAGCATAATACTGTTAAACATTTGCATATGTACTGTTACAATAGTTACAAGCTGAAGACATAATACGTGAGTAATATTTTCAATGCGGGACTTGTAACAGTACTTTAGTACTGTGGTATAACTACATTTACTCGAGTAAAGCATCAACTTCTTCCACTGCTGCTTCAAACCATATAGACGGTAACTGTCATTTCACCATTTGCACTCAGCAAAATAAAGCTAAAATACTGAAAATATGACGAGCTTGCACTCATTTGCTAATCGCACCACAGCCAGCAGCGCCTGGCTAGCTAATCGGCTAGCTAATCAGCTAGCTATGTAGTATCATCAATAGATGTCAGGTATTCATTGAGAATGCCTTTTCATTTAAAATATTTACTTTGCGTTTAGCACAGTAAACATGTTACAGTACAAAAGCTCAAACAATAAACAGAAACGACGTTAGGAAATCTGAAAAATTACCTTTTTTTAACACTAAGCCGTGGCCTTCTGCTCTTCACTCACCAGGCAGAGGACATTGGACTTTACCAACTGTGCATCTGCGCCGTGGTCACTTGAAGAAGGAAAAAAAATAAACACCATTATTACCGCAATTATTCTTACTAAATCCGCAATAAAATACGAGTAAATAACAATAAAGTGAATTTGTTCAAATATATAATGATAAAATATTTTCTTTATTTTATTATTTGGTGTTTTTGAGTAAAATCATTTTTTGTTAAACCGCTATACTTGGTACGCTCCGGTGCCCTTTCACACATGATGCAGCGGCAAATATGTCTGCTTGTTAAGTGTGTTCAAAAGCGTTAGCCAAAATGTCTTAAAGTTGGGATTACAGCGACTCCACTTCATTGTATTTCTATTGCAACGGGAGAAAATTTATATTATCTCATACTTAATGGTGTGTTGTACGTTTCTTTGTCGATTCAAGTCACTTATATCCTTAAGCTAAAATGTAGCTAGTATGCTAAAATGGCATCGTTATTGATTGTGTGAGCTAACTGTTGCTAGCAACAAACTAGTGTTTACTTTTAATATAGTTACTGCTCCACAATCCAGCAGTTTTCCACAGGCGGAGTTTATTCAGCATCATGCTACTATACCGTTCAATTTCAGTTGACAACAGGGCCATCGTTTTCGGTTTTTTTCTCAGTAGCGTCAATGGATTGAACTGGTTTCGCTCCTATGTGACGAGCCATGTAGCACTTTACGCAGTTCTGTTGTTCTTTGTTTATAAGGATAATTTCGTGCTGCGGTTAGTCCAGTCTAACGCTAACCAAACTGTACTTTCAGTGTGACAACTGAAGAAAAATGACGTCCATTATCAAGCTGACAGCCGTGTCAGGGGTTCAGGAGGAGTCGGCCCTCTGTTACCTGCTGCAGGTGGATGAATTCCGCTTCCTCCTAGACTGTGGCTGGGATGAGAACTTCTCCATGGACATCATTGATGCCATGAAACGGTAATTTTGATATCCATTCTGTTATAACGTGAATTGAAACAATTGTGTGATGTTCATTTGGCAGTGATTTATGAGGTCTTCAAATTACAGCCCGTGTCACTTAACATTACTCTCCACTTGCTCCATGTTGCTGTTCACACAAGGATAGGCTTTACAAGTGCCTATATGTAAAATGGAACGGGTTGCTTGTTGTAAGCAGTCCTCCTGTTCATAACAGTCACTTAGAGATTTCCTCCTAAATTGCTTTCTGTGTAAGTGGATGGGGACAAAATCCATAGTCCTGTGAAAATAATTATTCTTAGGTTTATCTGACATTAAAATGAGGGTTCAGCTACTCAGCTGCACTTTAGGTTAGGAAGTAGCTCAGAGGTTTCTTACTTAATCTGTCTCTCTCTCTTTCTCTTCATCCTTCTCTAGCACTTGTCATCTGCCTTAGGCACTTGGGTGTTAAATATGCAAAGACTTCTTAATCCACTGTGGTTTGGATTGTACTTCATTTGTACATCACTTTGGACAAAACGATTAAATGTTTGTCATTTGTCCTCCTCAGATATGTTCATCAGGTTGATGCTGTGCTCCTCTCCCACCCTGACCCCATACACCTGGGAGCCCTGCCATACGCTGTGGGCAAACTGGGTCTAAACTGTACTATCTATGCCACAATTCCTGTTTATAAGATGGGTCAGATGTTCATGTATGATCTATATCAGGTAAGAAGGGGGAAGATGCCATGGAAAATGCCATTCATTGTTTATTGATAGAACTCAATTGCATGTTTACAATTGCGTTCTTAATTGTTTCCTTCTTTCCATTTAGTCTCGAAACAACAGTGAAGATTTCACACTCTTCACTCTCGATGACGTGGACTGTGCTTTCGATAAAATCCAGCAGCTGAAATACTCTCAGATTGTAAACCTGAAAGGTGAGAAAGTTGCTGATCCATATAGGTGATCAGGAGTCACCCGGGGTTATGTATCACAGCTACCAATGTGTTTTATGTCTTTCTTTTTACTTTCCAGGCAAAGGACATGGTCTCTCCATCACACCACTTCCAGCTGGTCACATGATAGGAGGCACCATTTGGAAGATTGTGAAGGATGGGGAGGAGGAGGTTGTTTACGCTGTGGACTTCAACCACAAGAGAGAGATGTAAATACAGACAAAACATAAAAATATGAACTGGAATTTTGTTTTTCATTTTGGCTCTTTGTTGATATCCTGCTACTCTTTTTCTAGTCACCTGAATGGATGTACACTGGAGAGCATCAGTCGTCCTTCCTTACTAATTACAGACTCCTTCAATGCTACATATGTGCAGCCACGTCGTAAACAAAGAGATGAGCAGCTCCTTAGTAAGTAATCTTCACAAGGCTATAGTAATAGTTTATGTATGTCTTTAACAGCATAACTATTTATTCATTCATCATTAAAAAAACATGCCAGTGGTCAAACAAATGAACCATGCAATCGTGATTTCTATTTCAACATTAAAATTGAAACTCAAAGAAGCATATTTTTTCCAAGTCCCCTCTCTTTCTATCATGTAAGACAGTATGTTTGGTTTAACTCTTGTGAATGACCCTTACATGGTTTGTTCTTCTCACACCTCCCTCTATTTCTGTAAAACTGCTAAATTCAAAATTTAATAAAATGGGTGAATAATGCAGTCTCTCAATTTTAAGCATATTTTTCTTTTTTTCCCTCAAAGCAAATGTAATGGAGACGCTACGGGGGGACGGTAATGTCCTTATTGCTGTGGATACAGCTGGGCGTGTGTTGGAGCTGGCTCAGCTCCTGGACCAGATTTGGAGGACAAAGGATGCTGGGCTGGGAGCTTACCCACTCGCTCTGCTTAACAATGTCAGCTACAATGTGGTGGAGTTTTCCAAGTCCCAGGTATTATTCACTGGTCACACTTAAAGAAGATATTGTGCTATTCTCCTTACTTCTTAATTGACCATGATACCATGATTTTTGAATCAGAATCACTTTATTTGCCAAATACAGTAAATGTAGACCGTAACATTAACTTGTTTTGGTTTCACTGGCACAGAGACGAGCACTAAATCATAATATATAAATCCTTTTCAACAGCCTTAATTCATAATCTGTTGTTTGTCTGTAGGTTGAGTGGATGAGTGACAAGCTCATGAGGTGTTTCGAGGACAAGAGAAACAACCCCTTCCAGTTCCGTCACTTGAATCTGTGCCACAGTCTGGCAGACCTGGCCCGGGTGCCCAGCCCTAAGGTGGTGCTTTGCAGCCAGCCAGACCTCGAGTCTGGCTTTTCTCGAGAACTCTTCATCCAGTGGTGCCAAGAAGCCAAAAACTCCATCATCCTGACCTACCGCACTACACCAGGAACCTTGGCCCGCTACCTCATCGACAATCCTGGAGAGAAGATGCTGGATCTGGAGGTGCGAGCAGCAGCCGCTTTGCTGATTTACTATGACAGAGGATTGTGATTTATTTACCTTGTCATGCAGCATTTGCCCCACGGGAAGCTCCTGTCTACCACATTCAGACCCAGCTGAAGGAACAAAAAATGTGTCAGCCTATCATTTGCACCCTATCCATCTTTCACTCTTCTCATTATGACAGGTGAGGAAAAGAGTGAAGCTGGAAGGCAAGGAGCTGGAAGAATACCTTGAAAAGGAGAAAATAAAGAAAGAAGCAGCTAAAAAACTTGAACAAGCAAAAGAGTAAGTCCCCATAGAGTCTTGTCTCAGTTATTCTTCATGCTTGTTGGTGTTGCAAAATACTTAATTCCTATAATTTGATAGTCTGATGACAACTGAAATCACATGGAAAAAGCCATTTTTGCTTTTTCCATGTGATGGAAATGCTAATGATGATCTAGATTTTTGTCAGGACACTTTTAAGACAATATTTATACTTTTGACCTGAGCAAAAATCTGTTGCCTTCCCTTGGAAAATGTAACCCCTGTGTGCTCTTTTAATGTTTATTTAATGTTCTTGCAGGGTGGATGTGGACTCCAGTGATGAGAGTGATATGGATGATGATCTGGATCAGCCAGCTGCAGTAAAAAACAAACACCACGACCTGATGATGAAGGGCGAGGGGAGCCGCAAAGGTAGTTTCTTCAAACAAGCCAAAAAGTCTTATCCAATGTTCCCCACGCACGAGGAAAGGATCAAATGGGACGAGTATGGAGAAATCATCAGGTACTACAACGCTGATACATCTACACATGAGGTTACCTACACCCATCTCCATTGTCTGCCGTTATCAGTAAACTACTATTGTGTTTTCAAAGGCTAGAAGAGTTTCTGGTTCCTGAACTGCAAGCAACAGAGGAGGAGAAAAGCAAACTGGAATCTGGGTTGACCAATGGTGATGAACCTATGGACCAGGATCTCTCTGTTGTTCCCACCAAATGCATTTCCAGTATAGAAAACCTTGAAATTAGGTCAGTGATCATCTAAAGCTGGTGGCCCCCTGTGAATCACATCAATGAGAAAGATGTGTGTATGATACTGTATAATTTTCTCTTCTTCCTCATAAACTGTACAGCTGGTCAGTGGCCAACAGTACAGTGCAGTACAGTATACTGTTGGGGTTGCTGGATGGCTTCCAGCAGTGAATGAGCGTAAATGTTTGAGTGTGAAGTTAAGTGGTGCTGATAAAGGTTACGTGTAGTCAGCAAACCTTTCCTGGATAAAATACAAGTCTGTCAAGAAATCTAATCTGTGCTGGTGTTAAACATTGTTTGACAAATCAGCAATATTAAAAGGCCATATTGTGTCTTCATTCCTTTTACAGAGCGAGGGTGACATATATAGACTACGAAGGTCGCTCTGATGGCGACTCCATCAAGAAGATTATTAATCAGATGAAGCCCAGACAGCTTGTGATTGTTCATGGGCCGCCAGAAGCCAGCCTGGACCTGGCTGAGTCCTGCAAGGCTTTCAGCAAGGACATCAAAGTCTACACACCCAAACTGCAGGAGACTATAGACGCCACCAGCGAGACACACATCTACCAGGTCAGTCTCAGTAAAGCCCTGCTGAATCTATTAGAGTGAATATGGTTGCCTCTTTTTGATTGGGTGCACAAAACTGTTATGTCATTTCTTAAATGTGTTTTGTAGATTCATTAATCTAAAATATTCTGCTGTGTGCCAGAGCATAAAAGCAAGCTTCACGACAGGCCGGTGCCTTCATTCTCTCTCGTCTTCTCATGCTAAAGGTGCGGTTGAAAGACTCCTTGGTGAGCTCTCTGCAGTTCTGCAAAGCCAAAGACACGGAGCTGGCATGGATTGATGGCGTGCTGGACATGCGCGTGGTGAAGGTGGACACAGGCGTGATGCTGGAGGAGGGTGTGAAAGAGGAGGCTGACGATGGCGATCTGGTCATGGACACCACCCCCGATCTTGGCATCGATCACAACGCCACAGCGGTGGCAGCACAGCGTGCCATAAAGAACCTGTTTGGAGAAGACGAGAAGGAGCTGTCTGAAGAGAGTGATGTTATCCCCACGCTGGAGCCACTGCCTCCGCACGAGGTGAGAGAACCCATATGCAGACTTTTCACTGTCCAGCAAAGTTGTTGCAACGATATCTCATGATTTCTGAAAAGTTTAAACTTTTGGAAAATGTGTGAAGATTAAATGTCAGCATTTCTAGCTAGTAAGCTTGAAGATTTCATCTTGTGTGCCCGGAAAAATGATTAGTGTCTGATATGTTATTTCCACAAAAAAAATGACCCAGTCAGATATTCCCATAATTAATATCAGTCAGTAGTTTTTCCCATATCTCACTGATGTAAAAGAAGTGGGGAAAAAGGTTCTTGTGCTTTAATTAATTTGACAGGTACTGTCTTCAGGTGAAAGGCATCTCAGTTCATATTGGCACATTGTAAGTGAAACAAACATTGGAAGTGAAACAAAATTTGATAAATAGCTTTAATTTTTAAGTTTGCAAGTAGGAATAAAAGTGAAGGATTTTTACTTCTATCTTTCATTTTAAGTCTAAAATTTTAGTACATGGGCCCAGTTTATCCAAGGTGAGTCACAAAGAAGAGTTTACCCAGAACAGATCACCGCAGGACTTGCAGCTGCATATGTTAAAAACTTAAAAAGGCTTTGAGAGGGATTGTTAGGCGACTCTGTTCTGCTCTCCCTCCAGATTCCAGGGCATCAGTCGGTGTTCATCAACGAGCCTCGCCTGTCTGACTTCAAGCAGGTTCTGCTGAGAGAGGGCATCCAGGCCGAGTTTGTGGGAGGAGTGCTGGTATGCAACAACATGGTGGCCGTCCGCAGGGTGAGTGTCCTTCCCCCGGGCTCACTGAGCGCGCTATCAGCTCCCTGCAACGCTAGTCAAGTCAAAGTGGCCAGCACAGAAAACATACGGCACAGGCTTGTTGGGTTTTTTTTGCTTTTTTTTTTTGCAAAACCATGCAATGAAAATGTTGAGCTTCTGATTTTATTCTATACTGATGCATGTTTAGCTCTATAAGCAAAGGAGTAGCATCTCTTCAGTGGAATAAAAAGAATTAAAGAATTAAAGGACCAGTACAAAACACTTAAAAGATGCCAAAAAGCAACTTTATAGGTCTTTGGCTTTTTACAAAAAAAATCATCCTTCCATCACATGTCCTGTCTGTCGCCTTCAGTTCAGACACTTCTAATGTACCATTCAGGGCATTAGAAACAACTCACAGAATTAGCTTGAGGGAAATAATTCATCACTGCAACAAACAGACACAGGATGAATACATGTTCAAGGACATGAGTATTTATTGCCTTAGAGTCTGTTGACTGTGAGCCAGCAGACGTAGTGATGCACAGCTGAAAACTGTGCCCATAAGACATACAAATATTGTTGTAAAGCAGTATGACACATTCAGCTTCTGCCTTTGTTTGATGATGATTGTGCATCCAGAGCAATCTGCACTGTTCAGAGCAGTGGCCAAGTTTTTAGATCGTGAGAAATACAACCACTTAGTCTGGAGTCTGGAGAAACACAGGCAGAAGCAGCAGGCTGTATATAATGTATGTGAAAGTCTTTTTATGTTTGTTAACAGATGTTGCCAGTAAACCAAAATCAAGATTCAGTTTTGTTTGAGATAAAAACTTAATTCATCAGAATTCACAAAACATATCTGACAAAAAAAGATTTCTGACTATAATTAGCTGAAAATGACCAAAAGAACAAGTGTGGTTTCTGGTGGTTTCAGAGCTTATGGTTTATTTACTTTCATACTACAAAATAAAATGCCAGTACTCAACACAAAACAGAACATTAAACATAAAGAGAAAAAAAATACAGCCTAAACCTTAGAAGGATAAAAAAACCCAAATGCATATGAAACTAGAAAGAATGCCTGTCAACATGGTGATGTCCTGACCCAGGAGTACTAAGTAGTCCTTTCTACATTGTCACGTGAATACTCAGAATTCATGGGTCAGACCAAGCCCACCTGTGAACCCGCCTCTGCCTTTTGATCTCAACCACACACCTGTAAAGTTCTGTATCTTAACTGTAAGACTGGATTTTGCACAGGTGTGATGCTATCATGGTGAAAGAAAATCTGTCCACAGACAACCAAAGTACTGAAAACCACCTCTGTGGTAGTTCCCACTACAGTAGGTGTCCCCAGGACCACATTTCACCACGATGACACACACACACTGAGACTCATAAGGTGAAAACAACACCAACCATGCTGTCACAACTGGTAAATATCTCACCTCAGAAGAAACGCACGGGGAAGAATCACAGGCAGAACTTAACGACTAAAGTAAAAGGAAAAGTAGGAGTGAGCCAGGATACCAACAACAAAATGCATAATTGACAAGAACTTAAAATAGATGCAACCCAGAAAATGAAATCAAAGAGAACTGAGACTGCTAAAGGAGCATGTGTGTCTGTGTGTGCGTGTGCTACTTAAATGAGTAACCTTGATGGATTTGGATTCATTACAGGATGGGAGACGTATTCATTTTAGAGGTCATCACTGTGCTGTACAGGGCTTGTATGGATACTGTTTTTTTTAAAGGTGAAACCGTGTAGTACAGAGTGTTAATGAGAGTTCTCTGAGGACCTAGATGACCTGTGTGTCTTTGTGCTCTTTGTCCAGACGGAGGCCGGACGCATTGGCCTGGAAGGCTGCCTGTGTGAAGACTACTATAAGATCCGGGAGCTGCTGTATCAGCAGTATGCTGTGGTATAGCAGCAGCAGCAGCAGAGCATACCCTGGCAATACAGAGACAGTCCTTTACAAGAACTTTACCCAGAGGACAAGGGTGGACCACACATGGGCTACCTCTGCCCCATGGGCAGCTCCAGCTGTTTTACTGCAGATCTTGTACATTTTCCATTTTATAATTTTTTTCCCAGATAACAGTGTTTGTTTTTTATTTCTAGTTTATCTCTGCAGAATGAGAGGCAGATGCTTTCTCTGGACTGACCTCTCTATGTGAACAGACTGAATCTCGTATTACTAAAACTCCTCCCACTGTACAGTAACATCCTAGTGCACTGGATGAACTGAAGGATGCTCTAACCTTCATATTATTTCATTAAAAACAGCCTTTGTTTCTTGTTCAAAATGTGCATCACTGTGAAATGTTTGTCTCAGATGACCATATCATGGTCTGGGTATTGAACTTAAATTCTTTTTCAATAATGGTGACCAAAATGTGGCTGTAGCACCAGGCATCAGAAGTAGGCATTGAATGTTTGGGCCCAGTTTTTAAGCCGTGTCTCAAATCACTCCCTCATCAACTTCTCCCTGTGTAACTGTTGTATTGAATTGCATGAGATTGTACAGGTGTACCTAATAGTATGGACCTGCTCTCTATGTAGATATGAGAAGCTCATTCTTAATGCTATTAGGTTGGAGAACTTGCAAGAGACAGTGGTGAAAATTGCAGCAGTAGAGGCTGAGATATTCTGAGTTTTAGTGCCTAGTATAGGTTTCAAGTTTCAAAAACAATGGAGCCTACACTTCCCAAAATGCAGCTCTATAGCATTTTCCATTAGACCGTCACTCAGCCTTCCCTGCCTGGACAATTCCCACAGCTCCAGCTTGTAATGCAGGATTGCTGTCCGACATCATTAGATTAATTGTCTCAAAATTGACAAAGCTTCTTCAGAGCCACAGGAGACGTTTGTTTACATTCGTTCAAATTAATTATGTCGGGATAAACCCCTTCAAATGTATCATCTGTTTTGTTTTTGTTTTTTTATACAAGAACAAAAAGAAAACAAAACACAAGAAAAGACACAACTCAATAACAAAAATAGAACCACACTAGTATTAAAAAATGATCAAACTCAGTGATAGCATTACTGAAAACGCATGAAATTTAATTGAAGATAGGAAACATATTTTTATATAAGCCAAATAAACATAGAAAATAAAATTCAGTTTGCAAAACTCAGTACCAAACATTTTCAAATACGACCATATAAGGTGTGATGTTTTGCATGTGCTTTCCATACTGTCACCACAACCTTTACTGCCTACCAGCTCAACTAGTTACTGCACTGACAGCAGATGGAGACATTTTTCACTTGTATCTAACCGGCCCTCTGAATACCCATATCAAATCTGCCCATGCAGCAGCACCATCTGTAATACAGGGGTGAGATGACATTGTCCCTGAAGTGATAACTGGGATTGAATATAATTCAGCCTGCTATGCAGTGAGCTAGGATCACCGTACCTCTTTGTATTTTAGGCAACTGTCTCTCGCAGGAAAAACTGCTTACCTCCCTGGCTGTTTGTGACAGGGAAAAAAATGTAATAATGAAACGGTTCAGCAGTTTGTTTTCTTATCTTTTTCGGGCACACATGGATATACGGCCTCACCTCTGCTGTGTCCCAGTGAGGTGTAACCGGAGTAATAGAAAGTTGGGTGATAAGCGGGAATGTTGCTGGCGTTGAGGATGGAAGGGAGGCATGGTGTCATTGCAGGAGTGATGTGTCCACTGGAGCCTTGGTGGCACATTGACTCGGTTGATTACGTTTGCAGTGTTGTGTGAATCCCAGGGGGAGATCCTTAACGCAGGCAGCTGTGGAATGCCCCTTTTATGGATATACCAAAACAAACCCCCAACTCTCTGACCTAACACATGCCCACAGTGTGACGACATAGTCAGTGCTGGAGACTCCTCCTACACTGATAGCTTGTTAAACAGTCACAGGGGGGTACACACAGACACGCAAGTAGGACAATGAAAGTGAGCAGTGTTAGGGAGTGTGTGTGTGTTTGTTTGAGGGGGTGATCATGCACATGGCTGAAGGAGTTAGACTTGAGCACGGATGGCAGGCTGACGTGCAGGCCTGTTTTTATACAGTTGCATAACATACAGTCTTGCACTTTAGAGACATTAAAATTTAAATGCTCTTTTTTAATCCGTGGCTCACACAGACACACACACTAAAAAAAAAAAAAACTTCTTTCATGTTCGTAAACGCACCAATGATGCCTTTATTTATTTCTTTTTCCCTCCTGAACCTCAGTAACCTGTGACAGACTGAAGCTGAGTGAGAGATAGAAAGCTAGAGTGGAGATGAGGAGGAGAGAGAGGAGCTCTTCTGTGCCACAGAGCATGCCAGCCCTGCCCAGTCACTGCTTTTCATTTTGATAATTGACCGGCAACGCCAGAAATGTCCATCAGCTAATCCTCTTAGCTTTCATAATGCTGACTCTGTCACAGAAGCCCCTGTTTTAATGTAACGAGCAGCTAAGCCCAGAGCACAGGGCAGAGACGCCCTGGGCCACAGAGGCTGCTCTGCCCCCTCGAGGCCAGCGAGCGATCTGCTCACTGCTCAACAAGTGCCCCCGTCAATCTGTCAGACCATGTCAAATCATAAATCCATAACCTGGCTCCAGGGTGGCCACCCCTCTGCCTCTCACGCCGTACTCATTGTCATAAAGCTGTACTCAAAAGGGAGCATCTTGGTGGTGTGTATCCATTCATCTGTGTGGATTGGAGGATGAATGAATTTAATCCCTTTTGAATTCCCGGTCTCCTCACTAAGCAGACCACTTAATGCCAATGACATCAGTGCAATAATGTGAAAAGCGGACGAATTTCAATGAAGCCTCACAATGTTCTAACACAGCATTCTAACCGAGCATAAGGCACAGAAATCCCATGATATCCAGGTCTAAAAATGGAAATGAAATTTGAAATAGCTGGAGCTTTATTACAGTTGTTTTACAAGCTTAAGCACAGGTTGAAAATGAATACAAACCAGTCCTTTGACATAATGACAGTTGCTAGGTTTATGGGGTCATGCCTCCATATTTTTATTAAACATTTTATCTCTATGTATGAGAATAGTTAAATTATAAGATATAACTTTCCAAGATCTTGCAATATTTACAGAAAAGATAACAGGGCGGGTGAAATGTGATTCAGGAAGGTTGTTTTGCAAAGAGAAGCTTAGAGAATGAGTTTGACAGTTTGGGAAACAAACATTAGCAAAATGGCTTGTACTGTACATCAAAAATAAAACCCAATATTAACAGTGGTACAATTAATTCAGCTAATTTAAAGGGAGCTAAATACTATTTGTTTGTATTTGGTTTTGGCTGATAAACCATTAAAAACACAACACTATTAAAGTAGCTAATTTAGGCTACTTATTGGTGTGGCATGACAACAATAAGTAGAAGTTGGAGTAACGGTTTTTCTGCTGTTTCCAGTATCGCATGAACAGCATTAACTAGCTAGTGCTGTGAGTTGATTAGCTTAGCTTAGCATAGCATAGCATAGCACAAAGACTAAAAGCAGGGTAAAATAATTATAGCATGCAACTCCCAGTAAAACCACAATTTTCTGCATTTGTACAGGAAACAAGACACATTGTGTTAATAACCGATCTTCGGCTGTGCAGGTAGGTGTATTTTTGAACTGAACTGGAGAGCACTAGGCTAACTGTTTCTCCCTGCTTTCCTTTCTTTATGCTAAGCTAAGCTTCTGGCTCTAGTTCCATAATTGGTGTAGCCTATAGACAGCAAGTGAAAAAGCATATTCCCCAAAATGTCAAACTGGTTGTTTGGAGTTGCTTTTAAACAATATTAAACTAATAGTTTCTAAAAACCAAAGGTAGTTTTTAGAAAGTTTGTGGATACTTTAGGACACAAGTTGAACTCTTTCCCTCTCTTCACTTCACAGTTCCCCTCAAGCCCTCGCTTCCTTTTTCCCCTCCATCTCTTCCCTAATTCCTCTCTCTTTAGGTAATCCCAATGTGCCAGCATCTCCCTGTGGCTATGTTCCTCCAGTAAAGGCACCACTTATGCCCACCCTCTCTTTAAGAAGCCCGTGTTGAGCAGGAATCCTGAATTACACCATTATGGAGGTGATCCTCTTATGCAACCTGCTCTTCACACCCCGTCCACAAAGCGAGAATGCTACGAGCACAAATCCACGAAGGCACTTGATGCCAGATTATCCACAGTCTACAATGCTGCGGCTGCCATCTTTCCTTTTTGATGAAACAATGCGTTTTGTTGGTCGCATTCATGGCTGGGACTGATCCTGGCTGGCTCTGTGGCAGAGACATGTGGATGACTTAGCGATCATGTGTACGTGACTGGATATTTAGGACAGATCACATGAGATTGTTTTGCTTGGCTTGAGTACAAACAGCGCATTCTTCTCCTCCCAGAGCAAAACAAACCTGACCAGTTGGTTGTCTGTAACTTGAGGCGATGCGGGCAATAGGATCAGGAAACACACTCCTGGATGAGGGCAGTATTAACCTCTTAGCAAACTGCATTCAGGCTGACATGTGCTTCCAGCCAGTCAGCAGAATGCAACCTGGCTGGCCTGCTCTTTCTGCTCAGCACATCAGAGGGAAGCGGCCTTATCTGATGTGACATGACTGACACCACCTTGAGAGCTGTGAGGAGACCCTGCCGATGATTAATTCAAGCTCCGAAAACATGATGAGGATTAGCTCCCTGTGTTTACCCCTGCAGACGTCCCTCCTAAACTCAGGGCGACTCCCTAGCATGACACTGGGCTGTGTAATAAGGCTGAATCATCGGCGGTGAACGATGTTGATGTGAAAACGAGTAGAGGCCAGGCCGAGGAGTGTGAATCCAGAGAAGTGACTCAGCACTACAACCGTTTATCTTCGTGCCATTCAATTTAGATGCCAGTGCTCTGAGTAGTGGCCTGCAGACCTCAGTCAAACTGAATGTCCAGATTATTCTGCTTGCTTTAACTTGTAGCACAACATGAGTGAGGTTTCTCTGCATCAGACAAGTTCAGACATGGTTCAACAACAGGAAATAATGGTCAATGTTCTCTTAATAGCCTATTGCTTTCTGTCATTGATATTTTTGGGGGGTAAATTCTAGCAATCACATGCCTAATGTAGAATATGTACGTTTCAGAGCTTTAGATTTGATTTTCGAGCCAGACTTGTGTCAAAGAAATGAGGATTTGAGACTTGAGTTGCCTCTAAAGATATGACTTCGGACTTAAAAGCAAAATCAAGTTTCAAGTTTTTTTGATAAAATCCAGTGGTGGAACATAACTAAGAACATTTATTCCAAAACTATACTCAGCACTTCACTGATGAAGACTATGAGATATGATTAAAAACTAAAAAAGAAGCTTGTAAGTGGACCTTTGAGTTGAGATTACCTTGCCACACATGCCAATAACACAGCTTTGAAAGGAACATGTTGGAATGCTGTGTTATTTTAATTATTCAGAGATGTGGAAGACTTGCATTTAGCTTAAAGACCCCTTTTTTTTTTTAATCACTGGAGTTCCCCCTCAAGACCTAAGTCTTTAAGGGGGAGCTCCAGTGATTTAGCATTTTACTTTCATTAAGCTCGGCACTCACAAGAAACAGATTTAGGATGATCAGAACTGTAGCAAGATATTTTGACTTTTAGTCTCTAGTCTGGATCAAGCTCCAACAACTGGAATTCCCTACAATTCCCACAATTCATAAGTAATCTTTGGTTAGATCCTCTCTGCCTGGAAAATACCCAAGCCTTTCATACTCCATCCCCAAGTTCATAACTCAGTCCTTCTGTCAAAAATTTTCTCAAGCCCAATGCAAAATAACCTAAATCCTGTCATCAGGGTTAGTTGCTCAGACTTTAAAAAGCTGCCTGCCAGAACGACAGAATAAAAAACTCTTAAATATACTCTTCATGACAAGTTGACTGATCCTCATATGTAAATGGATGAAGTGCTCTCTTAAAAATCATTTCTGAAAAGTTTTGCAGTGAAAAAATAAAAAATCATGTTCCACTCCTCGTGCCTGCTTATGAATAATAAGACTATGACATTAACAACTCCTACTCATCCTCCTACCACACAGTGCCTATAACTTTTTTGTCCAGTATGGAGGTGTGCAGGGTGATAAAATCACACAGCACAGAAATCTACTGGCTCATTGGCTTTATTGCACACCCCTCAGTCCACCCCCAGCTCCAAGTGAATGAAGAACTCCCCCTTTCTTGTCCTCTGTTTCAGAGTACCACTGGCTGTAATATAGACTTTGCCTGTCTCTGCAACTCTGATGCTATCTTCTCAGAATGGATTGGCTGCATGTTTCTGCTGGCATAACCTCTGTGGCCAGTCTGAATGGGACTCTCCACTGTTCTTTGCAAGGGGAAAAGGTTGCTCTTTGCCCGCCTACCCTTTCTTTTCTGCTCTGCAGACAAAAGAATAATGAAGTTATTTGTGTGCAGCTCATTACAAAAGGCTAAGTCTCTCTCAGATATAGCCAACCTTTTTGCTCTAGCCTCTCTCCGTTTGTTCGGGAGAAGAGAGCTGCGAACTGTGAAAACCTTCATCCAATTTCACGCAGTCCTGATGCTCATGCACAAATGAATAAAACCATTCCGAAAAGTTGAATTGATGTCTTGGGCCTAAGGGAGGAGGGTGGTGTTCTGATATTTGAACTGCAGTTTTTATAAGGGATGTAAGAAAAGTGAAAAATAAGGAGGTCTGGAGAACTGCTAATAGAGTTTGTCACCAGAATAATGACCAAGACCAGGTCAAAATCTAGTGTGTGGCTGGACTTCATATGGTCAGTGTCGAACATTAAAGGACGTAGTTGAAAACCGTTGTGAAACAGGTGAAAAATGTTAGTGACATAATACGCTACTTAGCATACTCATAACATCATTGTGTCATATTTGCACTCTGCCTAGTGTCAGCTGGTTTTGTTTGTCTGTTTGTGGTAATGTAAAGGGGACAAAATAATGTGACCACCCTGCAATACAAAGCCTTCCAATGCAGCACGACAGACTACAGAATGATGCTGTAGTATTTGCAGTTCATTCTTTCCTCATCCATAGAAGCCATAGTTTTGACTCCTTACACTTTTTTTTCTGGCACTTTAAACAACATGCCATGAGTAATCTCAAACATTACAGCTGAGATTCATAATCAACTAAAACCAAGTATTATGAGGTGGTTAAATGTTGTATCTATCTAATACCAGCTTGACAAACATGTATGGTGGCAACCTAAACAAGTTTTGGAACTTTTGAACTGATCAAACAAGCAATTAAAGATATTAGCCTTGAGGGCTGGGACATTAGTGGACTTTTTACTAAAAGTCCACTAATGTCCCACTGTTTTCTAAAAATGAAAACGATTAATGGTCATATCAAGAATTGTACGCCACTCTGGTACTTATCATCTGTTACGTAATGGTTTTTTTTTGAGAGATAAAGAAATAAATCAGAGTCAGCAGCCATGAAACACACATAATTGATCAATTTGCTGTTTTCTGGAGCACGTAAACCTGTACAGTAAAAAGCAGTCTATGATTCATAATGTTTTGCACTGATGTTGACTCTCTGAGGTTGACTGAGTTGCCTTATGTTGTCGACAGCTGCACGGGTGAGTTTTCATGTCGTGGGAGATGAAGAGAGCAGTGCAGGAGATGACTGCTGCCTCCAGAATACACAGATTAGACTCTCTTGTTGCTCTTCTCTGCCCTGTTTACTCTTCACACCTGAGCAGGCATACAAATAAACCTGCGGTGCTGCCACAGAATGCTCAACACTCATGATGAATATTTTATTTTCCCTGCAGCTGACTGAGGAGCTTTTGCAAGGAGTAAAATCAGCAGGTCTCTGGAGACGCTTCCTGTGTGTGTGTGCGTATGCACACCAAGCTTGTACTGTACTGTTAGTAACAGCCATTGGCTAAAGTGGGCTCGGGCAATAGTTGGCAGGTTGAGGGGAAAAAAAGGCTCAGACCTGCAGGTATTCATCCCTCCATCTGTTTACTTGCTTCAGATAATTAGCAGAATATTAGTTACAATGCCAGCAGTGCATTAATGGAAGGTGCCACGCTTCTTTCTTTGGCTCAGTGTCACCTGGTCAACTCTCCACACTGCACACACACACACACCTCACTTTTTTTTTTTTAACTGTCCATTCTTGGTCAGACAGAGTTATAAGACTGCAATGCTAAATCAGTAGAGTACACTTTTAAATTTCAGAATTTAATGTGCCCTCTAATGTGACCGGTTTTTATTCATTTCCCGAGAATCTTTGAAGACATCATCATTAGGCAACCCAAATGAGAGCAGGTGGTGTGTTTATGTCTTGTTTTTCCTCTCATTACACTTTGAAATGTTAATGTGTGACATGTCAAAGTGCATCAGCAAAACTTTGCAGTGTACTGAATTGAGCAAAAGTAGAAAATTATTTTATTTCTTCTTTCAAAAGTTACAAGATGTGTAACTATAAAGTTCTCAAAAAATAATAACTTGAACATGTAAATGTAGGCACACACTGTCAGTGCCTGATTCAAAAGCCCACATAGTAAATTTCCCACTGAAAAACATATCAACACAACTACAAAAACATTATGTGAGCTGTGCCGTGGTTCTGTCGTACTGCCCTTATAGACTGGATCTCAATAACTGTATTAAACCAGTGAATAAACCAGATGAATCATCACGGCAATAATGGAGTTGGAAGCTGAAATGAGCAGTGCTGAGTCAAACTGCAATTGTTGTGTAACACTCACACGGTTCATTGTTAACACACTTGACATCAAGTCATTAGTGATCTGCAGTGCAAGGACATGACACATACTTGGCATTTATATCAAACAACACATTTACATTACTCTGACTGCTCCTTTTGACATCTGCCCACATTAAAACACTCCTACAAAGCCAATCTCTTGTTGTCTCCCTAAAGCTAAAACCGCAGTTCACACACACATTATTATCTCTGCTGCAGATCAGCAGCCGTTCACTGGGTCCTGCAGAAGGCAAAGGAGGCCATGTGTGTATGTTTGACCAAGCCAGGGAGTGTAAAGCAGTGGATAAAGCTCTGTAAGCAGGCCCTGGCACTGCTCCCTGATTGCCTGCCTGCTGTGTGGGCAGGGGCCTGGAGGGGACTAATCCCTTGGCATGGGCATGGGTCACACATGTTGATGTGAATGTGTGCATGTGTGTGCATGCGGAAGACCCAAGCTGCAGGATAAACACAAGACCTGGCGAGGGTTTCAGAAAGCCCTGACTAATGACCTGCGACGCTTTCCATACTTAACTAGCAGCTTTTACACAACGTCTTCAGTGCTTCTTGGAGCTGATGGGGGTAAATGTTTTTGGAGGTCTGCCTCATACTGTACTGACAGGGACAGTCCTGATCTTACATAACCTCAGTCTGCAGGAGATTGCGCCGGAGTGTGAGACCTTTGACCCTTTCATGCTGCTCGGTTTTTGCTTAAGTGGACAGCAGTGGCGGCGGGGAAAAAAAATTGACATGCTCTTTCAGCCTTGTCAACCTGTTTATGTAGACGGCTACCAGGTTGTGGCAGAGTCCCTGTTCTGTTATCTTGGCAGCTAAGGTGACCCCCGCAGCAGGCCTGCAGGCAGCAAGAGCAATCTCCACTCCAGCCTCACAAGTCCCACAACACGTGTGTTTAATTTCAAGGCAAGAGGGCACTCAAGCATTAAAGGACATTTTGGGAAATATGTTTATTTGCTTTCTTGTGGACAGTTAGATGAGAAGACTGATAACGCTGTTGTGTAGGTGATAATGAAGCCTGAGACAGCAGCTTAGCTTAACTTAGCTTAGCTTAGAATATAGACTGGAAACAAGGGGAAACAGCTACCCTGGCTCTGTCCAAAGCTAACAAAATCCGCCTATTAACACCTCTAAAGCTCACTCATTCACACATTACATCTTGTTTGTGGTGGACAGGATGTGACTGTGCTCGGCCAAGAAGCAAGCAGAGCACATGCGAATAAGTGTATTTCCCAATGTGTTGGACTATTCCTTTAAAGTTTTTGCAAGTGGAGGAATCATCAGCTTTAAATTGAACGGGGCAAGCTATTAAAAGTCCAACAATGGCAAGTGACTTAATTACCCCAGGAGCAGTCTATAAATACTGCTGGTTAATAACAGAGGAGCGCTGCATTAGAGCAAACAGCAGGACTTTTCTCACCAACACTGCGGCAAAAGTTAAACTCTTAGTGGAAGTTTGAAACAAATATGAATCTCACTCTTCTGTACGCTGAGGGTGAAAACAGAACAAAAAGCAATGGATGAACTGATAAGAGGCTGGGAATATGTAGTCAGTTTGTGGTGTACTTTTCTAACCACAACATTAAATTACATTTGATTCGGATGTCAAAATAAGAGGCTGCTTACATCAAAGCATAACATCTCTTCCAGATATTGATCTTCCCATATGATGTACACTTTGGAGTCCAGGAAAAAAAACTGTCCAAATGTTTTCTGCACCGCAAAGTGACAACTCCAGGTGACAACAGCTAACACCAAATAATAGGTGAGCAATGACACTTGACCTTCACCAGTCACATGCCATGGAGTCTGCAGACTCTGCAGAGACCTCAGATGGCCTGCATGGGTGACACACTTGCAAGGCAGCCAACTATCAAACGCTAATTAGTGGTGTAGTTGTGGAGGGCAAATCCAGTTCAACTCAGGATTTTAAGCTGACTTATACGTTTGAGGAAAAATCATATGACACATAAAAGTGAAGTGAGTTATGGGAACGGCTCTGGTCTTTCATATCCCTGAGTACGCAATTGATTTTTCTTCAAAATGCTAATTGTTTGCTTTATAGTGATCACTGACTGCAGGGCATATTTCACCCACTTTTAATGTACAACTGCCACACTGACACAAAGGTCCCCATTACACCACTCATTTCTAGTATGCACGGGTCCAACAGCTCTGTTTGTGTGAAGCAATTTTCTGAAGAGCAAAACGTAAGCCATTATAATCTTGGCACTAAAAAACCTCCAGGCAATGAGAAAATATATCATGGTTGCAGATTTAGGGAGGGCTGGTGGGGCAAGCACTGATACACGTGAGCTGGAAGATCTATAACCTCAATTATTCAGCATGATATCAAAATGAGGATAGCAGGTGACTTGTAGGCCAGCTATTAAAGGGGTTGTGCTCGGGACCCAGAAAGATATTGGATTTGGTTTCATAACACAGCAGAGGTGGGATTCGGGTGTTTTGTGTCGGGCTTGATGTGAGCAGCATGACAGGGCTTGCCTCGTCGCGCAAATCCAACCTGTCCGCTTGATTTCAGGGCGACGCGCAAATAACGTGAAACATTGCAGGACTCCAGGGTCCTGAGTGGTCGATGGACAGTGGAGGGACAGAAGAAGCAATGCACGATTTTTTTTTTTATCCTTTCTTTTTTTCACAGGCTGTTTGCACATGCAGTCCTCGGGAAAGTTAAAGGAGCCCGGTCTCATTGGAGGAGATGAAGAGCTGACGGTCCTCTCTCTCATCAGCTCGGCTTTTCTGCACTGAGGAGGAATTCGTGTGGAGGGGGAGGCGCCCGAGCGAGGCGAGCGGCACGACTGCTGGCCGAATTTAACAATTAACCTTGATGAGCACAGATTGGTTTCACTTAACAGGCGCAGGTGCGTGGACTCCTCGATACGGCGCAGCTGAGCGTTTCCACGTTTACGACTGGACACTGACGCATTTTATTCCAAACACATAAACTATACGGAGAGAGGATACTGCAGCTGGTGCTTTTTTTTTTCTTTTCTTCACGGGACAGGATGCATTTTGCAACGGGAGCCCGTCCGATAGTACTCGTCTTCTTGCAGAATCCGAATTCAGGAGCATCGCTGAATTGATTTGGTGCCCTATATCGGAATTTGACCGCCGTGTCATTGCCCAGTCTACCAGTCCCAGAAGCTGAAAGGCATCTTCTCGGCGGCGGAGACAAGAAACGGGGGGGGAAAAACTGTCCGCTTCACTACTCTCCATCGGCGCCCTGGACGGCTTGAAATGAGGACCACATCCCGGCTCTGTTCCGTGTGAAGAGGCAAGCGGGGCGGCAGTTTCTTTGGCTCTCAAGGACGCAAAAAAGTGGCCGCCGGCCGAGCTGCGAAGCATGGAGCGGGACGACACCGAAACCGCGAGCGCGTCCAAAAAGACAATAATTGCGAAGATATTTAAAGTTCGCAAGAGGAGGGAGATGCTTTTCGTTCAGGTGTGCTTTATCTGCAGTGTCCTCTTCGTGGCGTGGAGCATGTCGGCGCTGCTGACCAAAACAGGTGAGTGGGGAGAGACTGCTGAGATGCACCGGGGCATAGGGAGCTGAGGACGGAGCCTAACGGCTCAGAAATCTGCAGTGTAATCATGCACCCACATGCAATTCAGTCAATCGTAATCATAGAGCTTCCTCCCAATGATCACGGAATCAAACCAATACGCTTTAATGTCAAGGGCATGCGAGAGAAACCCTGTATTCGTTTGCATTTTCTGATAGGAGCAGGTCCGTCTTCCTGTCCAAAATGCGTATGTGATGCCTCTGACTGTGGTTTTCTACCCATTTAGGTGAAGTGTGTAGTTTGCATTAAAATAGCACAGACTGCATTTTGCGTTCCTGGCTCATCACACTCAGTAGGCAAGAAAAAGTCAGCTGCACATGTAATTGTCAGGTTTTTTCCTGTTGGAGAATACATGCGTCTGTTTGTCCGTATATGCCGCAGTGTGCGCGCTGTGGCAGCGGCACGTTTTTAATTTGAGAGGCAGGCTCATAATCACGGCGCACGCACGTCTCATGCTCCACATGCACACACCGATCAAGTAACCGACCCCAGCACGAGCCCAATTAGGTTCTGGTTTCTTTTCGCTTTTGCCTTTTTTTTTTTTTTTTTTTAATTTCCTTTCAAAATGTGCCTTTTTGTGGCGCATCGTCGGTCACGCAACACTGGAGCTCAGGTTCGTGGTTAATGCTGGCATCATCGTGTCTGGCCGGGGGCTTCACACATCATTGCACATACTGGATCACCTCAGTCACACTCGAGCCATCATCACGCTGCTGCCAGGTTCCGCATGGCGATGGAGGGATGCCGATTTTTACGCAGAGGCCACTGATGATCATTTAGGAGGGGGGGCGGGGGGTGTATATAAACAGTGGGATGTTTTTTGCTTGCTGGATGTTGCAGTATTCATAACTGATGTCCGAGGTGTGCGCTGAGCAAACGATCCTGATGGCTGATCATGCGTGATATGTGTGATGCGTCCATAGAGGCACACACGCGCACACACACACTCCAAACAACATGCCCTCCCATGCACACATGTCAAAACTCTTACCTCAGGCCCGTGCAAACACTGACACGCAGAGCATCCCACACAGCCTCTCACACAGTTATGTAATCTAACGACCAACCTTGACATTTTGCTGGTGAGGAATGATATCTGACACACCACTGGGATCAGAGGTTAACTACAAAAACACACACCCAGGACAGAACCATAAGACTCTGTTCAGTGCCAGCATAGATTTTGATAACATTTTTAGATGGGCCACTGTGCTTACACTGCGCGTACATACAAGAGAAGAAGAAGACTTGTCCCCCCTCAAAGTGCTTCTAACCCTAAGCCTCAGCCCCAGACCCTGTTGTGGGATCCTTCCATCTGCAACCACTTAGGCCCCAGGGCTGAAGGCGGCTGTAAATTCACCACAAATACTGCCCGACTGTAGATCTCTAACGGATGTATCGGGAGTTTTATTAATTACATTAAAAACAACAAGAGGCTTAAAAGATTATTCTGGAATGATATCATACAGGCGAGTGCAAATCTCTTATCTCCAAAGGCAGGCTGTGGGAGCCAAAGTAAGCCCCCCTTGGTCACTAATGGCTTGCCTTTTTTTTAAATTTCTTTTTTCATTTAATCAAGTTTGCCTGACCCACACAGTGATCGCCATGTGGGGGTATTCGACAGCAGGCGTTTCTCGTGAATTTCAGGCGACTATGTGACCAGCAGCGGTGGGATTTCAAGGTGACATGCATGAGAAGTGTTTGATGAGAGGGAAACCGAAATCCCCTCTGAACCCACGAGGCCCAAAGCTCACCACAATCAGATCTGTCTCACTGAATAGCTGTGGCCTTCTCATCTTTCAGCCATCACAACAGGAACAAGCATTTGTCATGTCACAGTAACAAACCTGTGCCCCGTGTTTGCCACCCATTTGATTGATAGTAGTGTAGGGGGAGTGTTGATGTGCTGAATGGTCCAGATGGATGGGATTTGATGTACTACTCCTGGGTTACATCTCCATAAAGAGGGGTGGGGCGCAGCACGCTGTCGTGCATGCTGATCGGACTGCGTGTGTGTATGTGTGATGGAGCTCCGCATGGGAGAGTAGAACAGGTGTTTTTGAGAAGTGGGGCAGGGCTGAGCTCTGACAGGTAGCTGCAGCAGGCTGATGGGGATGTCTGTGGGGGTGGGGAGGTGGGCAGACTGCACTGGAGATGGGAAATATTTTTGGCGACAAGAAGGTGAATACTCATATGTGCGAGTGTGTTCAGAGCACAGGGAGATTGATGGATGGCTGCCCTTGGTTCATCTCCTTCCTGCGCTGATTGAACAGAGCTGGAGGACGACATTACTACTCTGCTGTTGTTGCCCATTCCGTGTCCCTCTGCTTCTCAGTGCAGTCTGCTACAGGTGTTGTTTCTAATCCCATTTTGGCTCACTTGTTTCTGCTAAGCTATCTGAATACACCACCTTGGATTCATGAAATCTTTGATGGGCATTTTCAATATTTTCTGATGTTTTATGGACATGCCAGTGAATCTGACTAATAAGGATTAATAAGGCATAATCAAAACCATCAATTTCTTCACGACACCGGAACACTGATCACTGAACACGAGGAATAAGGCGATTAATCAAAGTGAGTCAGCTGGGAGAAGAAAGCGGAGTTTGCATGAGCGAGCAAGGCCATGCCCACAACAGACTGCAGCCCTTATTTTACCTACAGCCTGCCTAGAAGTACTGACAGAATCACGACGTCTTTGTTTTTCCTTTCAGATGCTTGGCAGCGAGAGCGCAGTGCACTGAATGGCCCTTGTGCACGCACACACACGTTTGTATTTCTATCCTTGTGAGGACACTCCTTTGACATAATGCATTCCCTAGCCCCTTAATGTCAACTATCACAACTAAATGCCAAACACCAGCCCTAACTTAAATCTAATTCTAACCTGAACACTAGAAACCAAGTCTTAACCCGCAAACAGACCTCTGAAGGTGTGTCAGAAAGTGAGCACTGGCCATAATATCCTCACTTTACCAAAATATTCTCACTCCCAGAGTCTAAAACTCAAACTGGTGCTCACAAAGCATAGCCATACAAATACACTCACACACACGCGCGTCCTCCAACTGTATGGAAAAATTACATTTACATGGACTGTCATGCAGAAAAAATTGACATAATCCACTATATCCAAACCATTTTGTTGTGTAAATGTGAAAGATCAGCTCTGCTTCCCCACACACAATTCTTTTATTGTTAGGTATGACACATTGCATCCACATGTTTCCATGTCCTTCCCCTGACATCAAATTGGACAGTGTTTTATTGGGTGCATTGCTAGAATAGAATTAAACAAAAAAAAGGGGAGACCGGGGGCAGCAGAGGAGCGAAACTGAGCCGGTTAGTGAGGAGGAACAGGTTGGAGCGATGACTGGAGGGTTTGGTCTTTTGGATTGAAGAACTGTGGGAAGCAGCTGCAGTCGCCTTGTGTACAATCTGTTTGTCCAGTGCCTGCTGATCTTCAGGCTGTCTAACTATACTGGATTGAAAGCCGTTTAATGAAGACGTATTTCTGTCAGCATTGAGAAAGTACCATTAGGTCTGGGTTGAGGACTTTAGAAAAACACTTGATTAAAACAAGAAATGTGTATAAAAAATCAGCCAGCATGTGGGTTGATTTTTTTTTTTTTTTTTTTTTTTTTTTTTTTCATTTTGTACATGGCACTCTACAGCCCAAATTTCACTGGATTATTGATCCCTTAAAGCTGCACTAACCAATAATTTTATATTAACAATGAATCAAATTACATCATATGTTGCTCTTTGTGCAGTTCTCCTCAGCTCTAAAGAATATTCTAGCATCTTTAAGCTCATTGTTTTGGTTTCCTGTGCCCCAGCTGTAATGCTTTGATTACGTATTTAGACAATATCCTTGAATTTGTTGCCCTTTAAAGTAGCAGTTGTCTCCTTTTTGTCTCAACAATTACTTCCTCATAGACACTGCCAGAATAGAACTTAGCCTGCCGAGACCGAGTGATCATATGGAGACATTCACATGGTCAGGGAGACCTTTTACAAACACTGAGATCATGTGAGTCTCCTGCTACATAGAAAGTCTTTCACAACCACTGTTCCACTAACAACTAAAAGGCAGACAGAGGTGGTTTGTTGATGAACAGCTTGAACATGAATGAAACACAGACCATCAGTCCTCGGGGTATTCCCTAGTGAGCTGCTCATAACTGTGCATACAACAATACTGTTTAATCACCATGCAGTAAGTTACAGCTTTGTATGGCGACATTTTATAAGAATTTCAAGTTTAAATTGCTGCTCAGCTTGTTGGCATGATTTTACATAATAGATTTGGGGCTGCTGTTTTTTTTTTCCTCATGTCCTCATTACAGAGGCTTAAGAGCAGTTTAATGAAAAATGAAACTTGTACGCTCCACCTCCCACTCTGCCCATCCCAAAACATAATGGCACAGCAGCTGCATTTTGATGTGTTACTGCCACTGCCGGATGAAAATGTCATATCTACATAAACGAAAACTTTTAAGGGATTAAAGAAAAGCACCCTTGTCTGGATAAATGACCGTGATCATGATCATGGATCTTTTAGCTCATTTAGCTCGCAGACTCTGTGCAACAGTGGCCATGTTTGTTTTTGATTGCAGTATTTAAAATATGCAAAATGGACTTTCAAGGTTACCCTGCAGGAAAAGAAAAAGATTTTAGAATTGTTCCAGGAGCATTAACCTCCAACATGTTGTGTGCTGTAGATTTGGTGTCAAGCTTTATTTATACGAATGTCTTCATACGAATGTCTGATAATTAAAGCTGTTTGTGTTCTGTTGCAGGCCATGGGATGATAGTGGAGGGACATCCAGACCTCGAACACTGGGGAAGACGGCTAATGGCATCAGTACCAAACAATGAAACGGAGCAGAAGAACTGTTCAGAGCCAGGTATACTGTTCTGATATTAAAACTTTATTTTAACAATGACTGTGTAGTGTGAAAGGTGTCGCTTGTGAGAAAGGATCAACAGAGAATGAGGTGTTGGTGACTTTCAACACCTGCCTACAAATTTTTTTAATCATGCATATGCTACCTTGCCATAATATTATGAGGTAATAATGTCAATATTGCTGCTGCCCCTATGCTGCAGAAAACAAAACCAATTAATACTGCTTTAAATTAGTAATTTTAATGTTCAGCCAAAGGCACAGTCAAGATCTCCTTATTGAGTGAAAAGTTGAGACCAGGTCAGTGCCAGGTCTTTATCAAGACCCATTAAACTATGAAAACTCTTCCTAAATTCAAACATTTTCGTTTTCAAGAGGTTTAATGATCTTGATCTTTAATGATCAGCAGCTACAAATTCACTAATTAATACACAGGGCATCATTAAAAAGTTTTGTGTTTAAAGGGATGTTGTTCTAGAAGAAAAATAAAAAATGTAGTAAAACCATAGGGAAAACTCAAAGTAACACCCAGTAGTTATGGATTTTGAGTTGATCTGCTGCTTTAATTCACCCCCTTGTTGGGTCTATATTGTTCTGACTCAGTTTAGTTCACTTGCGCTGTAATAAGCTCTGAAAGGGCTATTAAAAGGGTCAGGTATTGATTATTTCGCAGCGTCTTTGGTACACTTAAAGGAAGCAGCATTCTCTATAATTAGTTATACTGGACTGTGTGCTGACAGCTCCACTTGACACTGCTGACATCTGCATCGGGCTGCAAAAAGCATTAAAGCTACTTTTTTCATGAAATTATTGATCTAAACAGGGCACAAATAGAGGCAGCAATGACGCTCAGTCGTCTTGTCATTTGTTGTTTTATTTCCACATCGTTTTCTTTTTACTAACACTGTGATCCACTTCCTGTGGTCGGACTTGACTCAGTGGGAAAAGCATGGCATTAAAGTTGCAGCGGATAGAGGTTTAGTCCCGTTTGGCCATTTAATAACCACATGTTCTTCTGGTGCAGTGATATTAACTGGTTGAACAGAATTAAGGGACTAACTGCTCTTTCCATTATTAAAACCTCTAAATCTAAGGTGGAAAGTGGAAATATAGATGAATGGACACCTGCTTTTAAGCCCTGAGAATAATTGTTTGGCTTAATGGTGCCTCTCAGTATTGGGAGTTGTATTCCTATTTTTATTTGACTAACACACAGAGGATGACACCAGAGCGCAGACAATTTGGAGGTAATTTGAGGTGTTAAATTCACCATTTTTTTTTTTGTAGCATCACAAGTGACCCAGCAAGGACTAACTGGCTATTACTTCATTACTGGTCACAGCAGGCAGAATCCCTCAGGGATTAGTGAACCTGCTGTTTTATATAGAAACAATCCAAACAAACACTATTTCACTGACACTAAACAAGAGTGCCTGTGTATTGCTGCTGTGATAGCGAAATTTCCCAACTTGGGATGAATAAAGTATTTCTATTCTATTCTAATTCAGCATTGTGACCATTTAAATATGAACTTCTTGTCAGAGTCACAGTGGGCCGCTGTTGAAATGAGCGCCAAATGACAAGATTATGTGCTGGAAGTTTTCCTCCTAATCCTCCAGGATTACCTTTTTTTTTTTTTTTTTTTTTTTTCCATTCAAATGTCTACAGCACCGGAGGCACCACACTGTACTTGACATTCCAAACATTTCTCATCGGCTCTAGTCCTCCTTCCTCTTATCCCACCACCGCTGCTGTGCCTCATCAGTGTGAGCTGATCATATGACCCTTTGTTCTTGGGGCTTGGTCTTGTGAAAGATTCCGTCATAGTTGCAGACTTCAGGCACCTCAGCTGACAGGTTGCTTGGTTTTGGCCAGTTTGAGCATCATGTGTGGGTCTCGTTGCAGCTAAGCAAGACTATTATGTAGATGCAATAAGTTTTAATGAATTATGAAGAGAAATGAGTTTTAGTATCTTTAAACAAGACAGAATAAGTCAAATCACTGTTTAAGCATCAAGAAAATGGAACTTATTCACATATTATTTTTCTTGTTCTCATAATTTTGCCTTTCTTGTCTTTGGGCCATGACAGCTTTGTACACCAACTCTGTATGTAGAGATTTGTGGAAATGTGACTGGCAAGTCAGTCTAGGCAGGAAATGCAAGGTTTTTTAAACTTTCCAAAAAAAAAAAAAAAAAGGAAGAAAATCTTACATAAAAGATTTGAAACACTTCAGAGGGTCTGAAGTTTTCTCAGACTCAAGGTCTGAATCAGACTTTACAATCAATGCAAACAATCTGCACCATGGTGAACAATAAGGTTGTGTTTCTAACAGTGGGGGAAACAGTACTGTTTAAATGAAGGTGGTTAAGAGCTGGTAAAGTTTGAATGACTGCAATTAACTTGTTGTTCATGTAGCACTTGTCAGGGGCAATTATTGTTAGTGAAACAAAATCTTATCAGGGAAACAAGGAGGAATGACTTGCACTGGCTGTTCATGGTGTTTGTGAAAAAGTAAATCTTTCCAGGATGACAAACTTGTTTACACATTACCCAAGAAGTGAACAGACGTCTTGGTTCATGGTGAGGGCCTAATTTTGTTAGATGAATGGACCACAGGGCTTCTACTGTTCTCATGATAAGTGAGACACATGTTTGCATCACAGGTCTGTGCATTTGTCTTAATTCCCTGCACAGTTGTTTGTCCAGAGCTGATGATCCAGCAGTGGACCAATGATGGCGCTGGTCTGCACCTCTCTGGAGGGAAAGCAGTAACCGCGGATGGACCCAGGTTAAATTGGAGGGGAATTATTATTGGAGGCTTTTCGTTTTATGCTGAGTGTGTGCAACATCTAACGCTCTGTTTAATTAGGCTGCTGTTTGTGGGCTGCATAGATTACACTCAGCCAGCTTTGGTCTCTCTGCCTTTTCCTCATCATTATTTCTCTGATCAGCGAGGGAGCCCCTCTCTGGGTTCATGGCGTGCTAATGTTGTTTTTGCTTGTCCTGAGACTTGTGCTGCGAAGGCAGCCATTCATCATAAGTGCCTCTTTTATTGGCTGTTCAGTAATAACTCCTGGAAAACACAAGGTGCTGTCCAAACTGTTTTTTGTTCCCGGCATGCTTGTAATCTACAAAGGCCTAAATCACACTGTGAGGTTCTGATACAACCTCTGAATACTCTTTATAAGCTGTCACATGTCATGTCACACAAGACCTTGAATCATACCACCCCTTGAGATATATTTCCCCAGGAGCGATCTCATGACGAATGGAACAAATGCACTATTACTTTTTCTCCTAAATTTGACAAGTAGCAGTAATTCTTGAACAAATGTAATGGTTGTTTTTTTTTATTTCAGAGTTCAAATATTTATTAGCTCCTCTGAGCTGTGTGAGGAACATGATCGGTGACGTGCGTTTGCTGAGAAAAGACTCGAGGTTTACATGGGGACACAGAATATTAGATTATGCTCTCTCATATGGATCCCCTCCCATGTGGGGACTCAACTGATGCCAACTGTGGAGCACAGAAAATTGTCGAGGGGGCAGAGCACCGTGGCTAATGTTCTGTAGGAGGAATAATTTTCCTTTAATAAAGATGCTGCTAATACCATATATTGAAAACTCCCACTTGAGTGGCATAATTGGCCTGGTAGAAGTAGATGGCAGTGCAAAAAGCAAAAGTAAACAACAAAGCAAAAGGTTTTAGCATGGCTTCGTTTGTACTGTGAATTAATCTGACAGGATTTGGTTATAGTGGTTTTTAGATATGGCATTAATCTGCTCATGGGCAGGGGGTGCACATGTTGCATGTTAGGCATGAGAAGCGGTGTGGGACAGGATGAACTGTGGGTAACTCTGCCGTGGCTGCAGATGCTGCAGTTTGTTGATTTTGATGTAAATGTTTGTGTGTGAGTTCTGTCGTTGGCTCAAAGAAAAGGCAGGATTTGAGGCAAATGGGGGTTTGACAAAACCAAGTTATTTTGGGGGGGCAGCAGGCAAGAAATTTGGCGGCAGCATGAGGAGCAAAGCTGCCAGCGGGTAGGGGGCCGCAGGTTCGTCAACTCCAGGGAAACACCAGAAGGAGGCTTTTTAAAAGGGAATTACACAAGCGGGGATTATGCTGCGATGCATAATGGAAACTGACCTCGCTTTGCTTCTCGCTTGCATGCCAACAGTGGAACAATGCAGCGGAGAGGCGAGCGCAGGCACGAGCACCTGCACGGAGCACTTTCCGCGCTGTGCAGTTCAAACATGCCTGACCTCTTTATGTATGTATTCATTCACATTCTGTTCTGCTTCAGATTTGCTGCCTCTCTGTTACTCATAAATGTTTATACCATTGTGCTTTTGGCCAGCGTGGAGTACTTTTCATTAAAACGGAGACAAGAAAGCACATTGTGACAGGTTTAAAGTGAACAGTCGCAGCAGCAAGGTATATCTGTTCTCTCTTTGTCGTTTCAGATCCATACCTCACCCTGAGGGAGTTGTTTACCTTTTTCCCCTGTACACAGTTGAATGCATACGTTTCACAGCGGTGTCCCCATTAGGTTATTGAACCAGGAATCTTCTGGTCCAAAAACAAGCTGACTGCTTATACACACAGTCACATAAAGGCTGATGTGAATTTATGCTAAAAGTGTAAGGGTGATAGGTATGCAAGTGTGTTCGTGCAGGCGAAATTGCATGTGCTCAAGTGCTTACATGGCCATGTGAGAGCAGTTGTACATGTGATGCGTGAGCATGTGAAAGTACTGACCTAACAACAAGAGGATAATCATATATGTTCTGTGTTAACCGAGCCCCCTGCACTTTCCAGAACTTATTGTTTGTGTGACCTAAAGATTATCCCATAAGGCGATCCGTGATGTTTACAAGAATGGCTGATGTCAGTCACAGTCGAGTCATGAGGCTCGCTGATGTCTGCTGGAGCAAGCTAATTATCTAATGAGCTAATAATAACCCGGAGGAACCATTCTACTCTGAAGAGTCTCTTGATTACTGTACTGAAGTGTCAGTTGTATTCTGTTAATGACCTGACTGGTCTGTGCGGGTCGGTGCGCAGGCTGTGACAGAAGGTAGCACCAGGCGCTCGGCCAAAACATCTTGCTCACGTCATAATATTTTTGTTTAGCTGTTAAATATGTGATGTTATTAAGATTTTTTCCCATCAGAATGATAGATTTTAAGATTGACTAAAACACACGGCCTTTGCACGATTTCATCTCAGTGTGTGTACGTCCAGACCAGCACTGTATGAGTGTTGGGTGAAGACTGGCCTGCTCTCTGCACTGTCCTGCCAGTCCTCATCTGGGGTGACAGACGGCACCTGATACTGAGCTCCATTATGTAACAGCAGCATAATATCTGGAATATTACGAGATTATGGAATAATAATTGCACAAATGTAAAGAATGGCCTGCTTGCTCTGGCTTTAATACGTCAATAAATTAAGGTTATCTGCATATTAACTAAGACTTAAACCTGTGGAAAGTGGCCTGTATAGAGACAGAATGTACAGGACTTGAAAAGTGTTTTGTGACTCAAGTAATGTTTTGATGGAGCAATAGTTTTCACACCACAACTAATCATACAATTAAAAATTTATTAATGGTAAACAAAACAAACATAACAAACAACCATCAGACTCAGCTTTATCTCATATGTTAGTTTTTTGGGAAAGCTATAATACAGTGGATTAAACATTATCTCTATGAGTCATTCCCGCATTCACAAAAAGTAAAAAAGTTAACGGCATATAAAGTTAGCTCTTAATATAATTCAAATTCAGTTACAGCCTTGTTCACTCATGCAGTGACAGTAATAACTGTTTGCTTAGCAGCTCATTATTTAGAAAATACACTAGAATATTCACCATTTTGTTATGTTTGCTATAAATAAGATGACGGGCAAACAATGATATTTACACTGTCCCTTACTGACAATGTAGCCAGTGATGGGCTTCGAAGTATTAATGTGGAGTGAGGCAGTTCTGCGTCTCATAAAATCCTCCCAACACTTCTTGTGAGGACTCTGTGTGGACTTGTAATTACTTCTGGGGTTGATAAGATGAGGAGGAGGGGGTTGGTGAGACAGATGAACAAAAGTGTTGCCAGTAATTTCTTGCATAAGCGGCACAGTCAGGTGTCCAAAGAGAGAATCCAGGGTTTATTTATAGATTTGTAGCTTAGCTTCTGAAAAGGACTTTTTTTTTTTCCTCCTGCATGCCCTGCCAGTCCAGGGATGCCTGTCTCTCGTTCACACTCTCCCTCCCTCGTTGCCTCCAAAAAACACAGCAATCCCATACAAACACAAGAACAGCAGGATAGATAAGTTTTAGATTTGTTTTTTTTTCCAGATGTTCACAAGTTGGAGGTGATGTCTGAGACAAACATTTTGAAAATTCAAGACATAATCATATAAAATGGTGAAAGTAAGCAAAGTCTTTTAGAGCTGAAGCAATTTGTTACCCAAATAGTGGATTTATAGAAAATGAATCCACCGACTACAGCAAACATTCCGTAGATCCAGCTTGTCCTTTGTGAAGGTTTGTTGCTTTCCTTCAAATGTGATAATAAATTGAATATCTCAGGGCTTTTGATTGTTAGGTGGGCAAAGCAAGCAATTTTCTGTTTTGTTTGTCTGATTTTACAGATCAAATGATTAATCAAGAAAATAATCAGCAGATTAATCGATCATGAAAGTATTGTTAGTTGTAGCCCTCAACTCTTTGCATTCATGAAGCTGTAACCTGCAAATGTTTGGTCATTTTTGTCTTGGTAATTGTTCAGATGACATGAAAATACATATTGGAATTAATTTGCTGTCTGCTAAGGATTTATGCAATATACACCCGCAACCCGTCATAACGACGTTATCCTTCTCCCATTTATTTCTTCTGTTTCTGTGAAAATGACATTTGATTCCGCTGAGCTACATATTATTTATGATTCTATTCATGGCCCTCATTTGAGATGCATCACTTAAGCAATCTGTCTGTTGTCCCGCTCCTGTGTGTACATCCTGTCCTCTCCTTGTGCGGGGGAAATCGGCTGTGGAAGCATGTTCATGTCCGGTTTGACCTCTACAGTGAGGAGACACAGACGACGAACCCTGCAGACACTGTCTGCTCGAGTGTTTACAGGGACTGGGAGGTGACCACTTCCTGCCTGCCATCTCGGAGCTGTCCCAGTGCTGGCGCCCTTTAAACACCTTTGTGATCACCTATTTTTAACACACACTCAGCCAGGGCTGATTGTACATAGTAGCAAGGGGCAGAACAAGTAACGAAAGAACATGGATGGCTATGGCATTTAATTATTGATTAATGGAAGACCTACAAGGCTGTTAACTGAACATGGTAGCGGGAGGTAAAAAGACTTAGACAGCAGGAAATTCAAACCTGATACTTTTTCCGTATTTTTCAGAAGTTTCAACAGGCAACCCTGTGCAGCTCAAATAATGTATGGTTGTGGGGTTGTTTTTCTGGGAGGTATCAGTAGGAGTTTAGCCTTCTGTATTGGCATCAGTTTGTTTTCAGTCACCTGTGAGGGCACAGCTGACAAATCCTGTAATTGATTGCGCCTTTGCTTGAGGCCGCTGGCTTTCCGACACGTTTGATTCGGCGCATAAACCTGTCAGAAATTAAATGAGCTGAAGCTGCCTGCCACAGTCAGTGTTTTCAATGTCATCCAGGTGCTCTCTGGTTTCTCATTATACTGTACATCAAGGTCATAATCCACATTAATCATATGTTCAACTTTTTATTATGTCTCCTAATCTAATCAGGTGCATTTACTGTGTGGTGAAGGCAGTCAGAGCACTGCAGTGCGTCCTGTGAGGTATCAAATCTCCTACAAATCAAGGCTGGATTAATTTGTTTCCCACTGCCAGAAATAGCATTGTGGTTTCTTAGTGTTGTGACTCTTTGTTCTGTGGCAAAGATAACGTGTTGGTTGACACACGGAGATGCAAAGTGTGCCACATCTCCACATATGTGATGTAATTGAATGAAATCCAGGAGGCATGCAGCTGATTAAGTGGGCTTGGACTATATCCTGTGGAGTATTTGATTTGCCTGTGCAGTGTTCCAAACGCTGCGCTGATTCAGTCATGTGTGCACACCATCGAATATCATCAGAAAAACAGACATCGGTGAGGTTGGGACAGATGCAGTGAGGAGTCTCAGGTGAGCGCTGTTCCACTTCGTGAGTCCATATGTGACAAGGGCCCAAATCTTGCCTTTATGTTCTGTTGCTGTAAACAGCATTGTTTGTGCTTTTCATCTAGTGCCTTCATCAGGTCAGAATTTAATTTTGTCCTGTGTTTTGGTTCATGTGCAGATGCCTGCAAAACAAATGACATTGTGTTTAGTGCTAATTAGTAAACGTTAGCATGCTCAATGTGCTGAACTAAGGGGAACATGGTAAACATGATTCTCAGTCATGTTTACAAATCCTAAACATTAACATATTTGTCATTGTGGGCATGTTAGTATGCTGATGTTGGCCTTTAGCTCAAAGCCCTACTGTTCCTAAGTTCTGCCTCAGAAAGCCACTAGCATGGCTGTAGTCTTAGTCCTATTTATCCTGGCTGCAGTATAAGGCTAACAGTAGCTTAGAGATAGCAGTAGCTTATGTAAGCAATATGCCGGTAATGTTGCAGGCTTGTTACAAGGCAAGACAAGATGTGAGCCTGCAACTCGGGCTCAACAGGGACAGGTCGGACAGAGGCCGTTCCCCACAGATGCTGGGTCCCGTCAGGGAAGCGGCCAGCTTCTGTCTCCAGCCAGGTGCACTGTGGAGTGGCTGTGCTCCCAGAGATCTGAGCCTTATGGTGGTACCATGATCACACTGTGTTCCAGCTGGAGCTCTGGATGATGGATGATGAGTCCTCAGCATGGGAGGTTTTTCTGCCTGCTTGCTTTAATTCTGTATGACTTCAGTCTCTTAATATAGCCCAAGCCTTTTACAACAGTCTTTTTTATTTTTTCCAATAGGTATGAAGTCGTTGGTTGTCAGGCAGCGTGACATATTGCAGGCTGAAAATGATTTTCAGAAAATGTTTTGAACCAAATCAGTCCTTTAAAATTTCAAAGCCCTTGATGATGTCTGATGTCTGAGCCTTTTTTTTTTGGATGATGATCACAGGCTGATATTTAATTTGCATTTGACCCTCTCTGGTTGCTGTGCCCTGTTTTTAGGTATACAAGACATTTTTGCTGTATTAGATAATCCAGTGGAAAGCGATCGAAGAGGGGGAATAACTCTCCCATAGGTGCCACCACCAAACGAGTTGAGTGTGAGGCTGCTGAACCAACAGGGCATCCCAGGCCTGTTCCTCGGAGGCCGACATCCATTATGAAGTCACGCAGTCCTCTCAGGGTGGGGCGGGGAGGCATGTACCTCGCTGTCATGCTGCTGATGTGTGGTGACCGTGACATTTCTTCTCTCCTCAGCAATACACGAGTTCCCTGAAGACCTTTTCACCAACAAAGAACGAAAGAGTGGGGCCATTCTGCTGCACATTGTGGCGGTAAGAGGACTTGGGATTTTTTTTGTTTTTTTTAAGAAGCTGCACCTGCATCACCCCTCCCCTTGGTCTCTGGTCAACATTTTCGGAGGAGCTCAGCTGGCTATAGGTGGATTTAGAAGCTTTTCATATGTTCAATAACTTCTTTGCCAGCTTTTAAAACCTGGAAGGTAATGTGGGGTTATTGCAGTTGTTTTTGCTGAGCCAAAAATGCCTCAGGGGACTCAAGTGGTGGTAAACTTATGATCTCATTAAAACCAGTGGGCACCCATTTTTGTGTAAACAGTATCCTATATAAATGTAAACTCAGACACAGTTCAACACTCCCCACACTGCTCAGAAACATTTGAAGAAACCAAAAATGAAATGGAAATGAATGGAAATTTTATTTTCCCAATATGAAATACAGTTTCAAGGCTTTTTCTAACTTGGCAAGGACCTGAATTCTGGGAAAGAAACGCTGAAGCTTTTAATAATGTATTATTTTGTTGGATTAAAGGATAGTCTGTCTTAAAGTTACAGTACTATTAGTAAAAAAAAAAAATTCTCTCTCACTCTTTGTTACTATCCCTCCACTGCTGCTCAGCAAGGAAACACTGTACTAGGGAGGGTTAATTTCATCCTAAAAAGACTTCAGTCAAAATTTTGAGTACATTTTTTCACAGAACAAGGACTGTGGATATTATCCCTTATATTGGACATGTGTTGGGAACAGTTCTCTTGCTTCAAGACAGATTTGAAAAATTATTAATCCATCTTTTTAGAGAGTCAAATTTAAGTATTATGAACAAAAAAAAAAAAATACTAGAAGCAGCTCTTAAAACAACCACAATGGATATTTTATCCTCACAGTTCGGTTTTGTGGTCTGCTCAAGGTTGTTTCTCCTTGTAAGGTTATAAAAATCCTGCTTAGTAACACACACAGAAATTTTCACAACCAAGCTATGAAGTCTTACTTTAAATATGACCAAAACTCAGATTTGAGCTACAGTCCAGTATATTCACCTACACACTTTCCCCCAGCTTTATGTTCCACACTGAAATATGACTTAATATTGTCCTGGCTTCAGTACTGAGGAGGAAGATAAAATGTGTGTGCATGTGGAGGGCGTTGTGATCATGCTGCAGTCCTGCACTGCCCCCTGTGGATAGCATAGAGCAGAGCACACCTGCTAGAGCTGCGTGGCCGTGATGATGTCACAGCTGATCTATAATTTATAGATCTTGCCTCATCTACTGAAATAGGCTGCCTGCCCCCAGCACACACACGCACAGCGCGGTAGGAGTGTGCAGATCCTGTAGATTTTTCACATTGTAAGGGAAAACATCTCATCACTGAACTGACATTTGAATTTAATTTAATAGGTTCATTTTTAAATGGGTGCTGTGCTTGGAGATTCCCCTTCACCCGTCCTTTAGCAGGAGAATATCTTTGCTCTGCCAAGGCTCTGTTAACTCAGCTAATTTCTACTGATTAAGAATGTATCTACAGACACACACACACACTTTGCTCTCCCTTCTGTTTTGCCCTCATCACACACACACGCACGCACGCACGCACGCACGCACGCACGCACGCACACACACACACACACTCTTCAAACTGAACTCTGCTGATTCTCTCTGTAGACGCTCTACATGTTTCTGGCCCTCGCCATAACATGCGACGAGTACTTTGTGACATCGCTGGAGAAGATCTGTGAGGTACTTGGACCTTGTTGTCTTTCATCTTACAGTGTTGTAGTAACACAGTGCTGGTTTATCTGTAGAAACCACCCCCTATTGCTTTATTTCTGCAGAAACTAGATCTGAGTGAAGATGTTGCTGGAGCCACTTTCATGGCAGCTGGCAGTTCTGCACCTGAGCTTTTTGCGTCTGTCATCGGTGAACACACACACACACACACACACATATATATATATATTCAGGGTCTGCATACACTTGAACATTCCCAGATGGTTGGTGTCACTGCTGATTCTGATTGGCTGCCTCCCTGTGTGCAGGTGTCTTCATCACCCATGGTGATGTGGGGGTGGGGACCATCGTTGGCTCAGCGGTCTTCAACATCCTTTGCATCATTGGTGTCTGCGGGATCTTTGCTGGACAGGTGTGTGTGTGTGTGTGTGTGTGTGAGAGGGAGTGACTTACTGCTGCGGCTGCATCAGTCTGTTTATTTATAGACTGCAGAGCAGCACATGTGTGGCAGAAGTTTTTTTTGCTGAGGGGAAACAAAGCCATCTGCCTCAGTTAGTTTTCTCCGAACTGGTTTTTAGTGGAAATTGAGAACTAAACTCTGGAGGCTTAAACAGATCATAAATCTGTGATTCTTCTCTTCTAACAGTCATGCCCAATTTACAAGTGTTGTTGATGATATGTATTGATGAAAGTGCTCCACAAAACTTACACATAGATGCAGTCTTTCACTTGCTCTTTTCCCTGGGAAATCGTAGGTGGTGATGCTGACCTGGTGGGCTGTTTTCAGGGATTCCTTCTACTACATCCTGTCCGTCGTGGCTTTGATTGCAGTAAGTTGGACAAGTTTCAAGTTCACCACATGCATTTTTTAATGGACACCGGCCAAGACTTTCCTCTATGAATTTTGTTACACTGAACCTAAGAGAAATGTTTCCCTTCATTTTTCAGTTCATCTATGATGAGAAGATAGTTTGGTAAGTTACTCATCCAGTTCAGCTCTAACACACTGTTGCTCCATTTAAACACTTCAGATCGCCTATGGTGACAAAACTCCTCCTGTAACCTTAACTACTGATTCTCTCTTAGTAAAACTACCACATAACGGTCGTAGCAGGCAACTATAAGACCTGGAAATATGTGTATAAGCTAAAAGATCTTGGATGTTGTATTTATGTTTTTAAGTGGGTGGCAACCTGAATTTGTTGTCTTTTTATTCCTCACACTGGATTTTTCTTTTTTATCAGGTGGGAGAGTTTGGTTCTTGTAGTCATGTACGCTGGATACATCCTCGTCATGAAGTGAGTTCTGCATTTTCATATTCTTAAAATGGTTCCTGGTTAATCAGGCACATTGAATAACACATCACCATAAAGCACTGAGTATAAACCAACTACACTCTCAGTAGTTAGAGGAGAGTGGGTTTCCTCTATTAAAATGCTCAGTTAAAATGCTCTACATAGCAGCTTCCATTTGTCAATATTCAGTGGTTTTAAATTAAGTTAATTAAAAGTACCAGAACTGGGGTGTTGTTATGAATGAAGTATATATTTTCTGATCACAATTTTTAACTACACTCTGCCCTGAGAACTCCTTGTCCCCTGTCTCCTTTACTATATCTGTCAACATTCAGCTTCAGTTTGAGCAAATACAGACCCCTCTATTACACCATATTTGTGTCTTTACAGTCCAAACTGCCTAATGCCAACCACAGCGTCCTGTGCCTCTGTCTCTGTCCAGCTGGTAATCTGTGTTACACTCAACAGCAGTCTGCTCTCTCCCTGCCATAAGAGTTTAATCTTTCTCCCTCTGCAGTGGCTAAGAGCACAGGCTTAACCGGATCACTCCTCTCCTTTCTCATTTGGAGGAAAGAAGTGCTTACTGTAGGATATGCTGTCATATGTCTCCCCTCTCCCATAATATCCGCTAACCATTTTGGGCTGTTCCAGTCAAAATAGAGCAGAGTGGGTTTTATATAGCACACGATCACTGCTCTGAGGTGACCTTCCAGGGCTCGGCTGTAACAGTTTTTTTTTTTCCCTAGCAAATGGCACGCATGCTGCCAGATGTAGAACAAATAACAGCACAGGGTAAAAATGTGACCGCACAAAATGTCAGTTTCATTACAAAAATCAGTCTGTCTTTATAACATCTTGTTCATCTTCAAATGAATATCTCTTTTCTCAATCAAGGACATCCTTAACGTTTTGTAGTTGTATTTGATTGGGTCTCCTTTCTCACGAACTAAACTAAAAGCGTCTAGGTAGCATTACCTAGCTACCAGGATGCTTTAGCTGCTGTTACAAACATTTACCATGATGCTGCAGTATACGAATACACAGTACTGAAGGTTGAAGGAAAAGTATGAAGGATTATATTTGTTTTTACATTCAGTTTCAATTCTTTTAAGTAACTGTTATTTTTTGATGTGATTGATCTGATATATTATTGGCCCACTGACTGGTAATCTTTTTACTGTTTGGTGGAGGGATATGATAATCTTTTTGCTTTACAACCTGTAAAAAGCAAAACCCCCACCCTTAAACCAATTCATAAGGAAAATTCTAACATAAAATGTAGATGATCATTAAATGAGGAATTAAAATGATAGCTCTGAATCAGTTCTTGCAAATTGCACACTGAAACTACATCACATTTTCACTTTTAATGTAGGCTTCTGTTGGCGAACCTCTGAGTACAGCTCTTCTGATGTTGCCAGTGTTACCTCTGCACACATTATGTTCAAAGGCAGCAGCACTCTGTTCAGTATTTTTGATCCATTTTTATGTAATGCACTCAGATGGTCTTACTGAACGCCTGTGTGGCTGATGAAAGCCCTGTGATTGGCTTCTGTGAACATTTCTGACTTTCTCTTTCTTTTCTGTTCCAATGCAGAAACAGCATATTTAAGCCATTTTATGTTTAGTGTAATGCTGATGCTGGTTTTTAGAAAGTAGGCCACCTTAACCGTAAATCCATTTTATAGAAGTATGGAGTGTAAACACTTGATTTGTGCTAATTAATACATTTTATATTTCAAACAAGTCGGAGCCTTTCATCTGCGGCTCATACTGTAAAACCTATTTGCAAATTTGAATCTTTACCCCAAATGTCCTGTCTTGTTTGTTTTTTCCCTTTTTGGACTCTCGGCTGAACTCTTTCAGCATCTCTAATTTAGGGATTATGTTCCATCTGTTTACTAGATTCAACTCCAGCATGCAGAAATTTTTCATGGGGAAGTCAAACAAGAACGTGGCCAATGGTAACGCCGCGGCCAGCAGTGAGATGGAGGACGGTAATACTAGTTATGACTATGTTTGGGATGACGACCCGTCATCGCCTTTACTCTCAGCAGGTAAGGTTAATCAGACAGGCTGGGTACCCAAGACTGTCCTCTGCCAGGAAACAAATCAAATGTGTACTGAAATAAAATTGGGGTTCCTGGGCTGTGAAATGGAAATAAATTAGATGATTTGACTTTATTTCTCCGGAAGACTGTGGGTGTTTCCTTCTACTTAGAGGGTCTGTGGCTTTAACCTCTGCTCCTTTCAGCTGAACTAACTTCAATTGCTTCAGCTCATAGTGAAGTTTCATTAAAGTGATAGTTCATCATTTTGGGGAAATATGCTAATTTGCTTCCTTGCTGACAGTTAAGCTGAGAAGATTGATTCCACTCTCGTGACTGCCTGTCAAAAATGAAACTACGGCCAGCAGCCGGTTAGCGTAGGTTAGCATTACAGACTGGAAACGTAATTGCTGGAAAACCACAAATTTACTTTGGTTGTTGTATGAATTCATCAAAGACAGATAATCTGTTAATTTGTGAACTTTAGAGGTGCTGAGAGGTGGATTTCAGGTGGACAGGAGGCTAGCAGTTTTCCCCACATTTTTAAACATTATGCTATGCTAAGCTAAACTAACATGATAGTTTTTTTTTTTGTACAAACTTCTTAATTAGTGACCTTGTGAGGCATTTTTAGCCAGATTTTGTTGGTGACTGAGCTGCTGCTGCAGAGGGGTATTGACCTTAACTCTCAGCAAGAAAACAAATAAACATCTCCCCAAAATGTCAAGCTATACCTTTTAAATAATTCTGCTAAATTTTCCAAAGAAATTGAAATCCTCTGGCCCCTGTGAACTGCACTACCTGAAGACATGATTTTTCTCCTTTTTTGTGAAAAGTTAAATGTGCCTGCATTAATTTTCTCTGCCTGCTGAGGCCATTTTCTGGGTGATAAGCAACCGAGTCTTATCTGAGCATACAGGGGCCACAAAGTGAAATGTTCTGGTTTAAAATGGGAACTTTGTAATGAAGATATTCTTTAATCTGCCTTTGGTAATGCAGTTTAATGTCAGGGGACTGTTGTCTCAGCTCTCTTCAACCTTTTCTGAGCAGCATCTTCAATGTCATGTTTGGTTGAGATTTCACCGTAGCCACAGTTCTCCACTTCTTCCTTTCCTTCCTCTGACCTTTCAAAAACTTCTACTCAGTGACATTTAACCCCTCTGAGAGGTTTAACCCTTCCCACTTTTAACTGCATTAGTGTTAACATGCCTGTCTGTTTAGCCTTACTAAACTTAATCTTGCTTATTGTCAACAGTGTTGTGCTGCTGTGTGCCAATACTTTCTGCTTGCATACTACTTTTCATCTGCTGGTCTCTGGGGCGTAGATCCACTCGCTCCTGAAGTGGTAATGAATTTCACAAGAGGAAATGTTTATGCCGGCTCTGTTTACGCAGTTAATTTATGTGCATTCTTGCATGCATAATAAGTCAAATTAAGGCTGAGTTAAAATAATAAAGTGTACTGTAGAACTTTTTTTGTTCCCCATACACTGCATCTTATAGTTAGTTGTGAGCAAAGAGCAAATGAGGAGTTATAGGGTGCCAATAAAACAATTTTAAAGATATATATTATTGTCAGAACACAAATTTTCTGAATGGGAGTGACCATGCTTTTAATGTTTCAGGCACCTTGCATTTAACAGTTTGAGACTGTCGGGGTGAGGTTACATCTTCAGTGTCTCCGATTTTGAAATCAATCTTGGCCGTTCCATAAATATTCACAGCTGGCAGGCAAACTTCAAAGCCACATCAGGCAAATTGGGAAAGCTATTTGAAGTTCAGTACCCAGAAATCATGTGAACTGTGCACTGCACCTTCATGTTAACCCATCCAACTGGTGTGTGATGATTTTTACCAGAGGGACTAGAGGGGGCAAAAGCTGCAGCACTGGTGAGCCCTGTGGTGAATCTCAAATATTTTACACTCCTCCTTTCCTCCGTGACATGAGCATAGAGTGAAGTGAAGGAAAGAAGGAAGGATTTGGGACATTTTGGGACTTTGCTTGAGCCCAGAAGGCTCCTTTGAGCCATGCAAGGTTTTTCTGCAGATCTGTAAAAGACACCTTCATATTTACATATGTACCTGTGCTACATTACACTAATACATGGAGATTTATGTAGACTTAATGTGGTCATAGGTGAGTCTTCTTCTGCATCATCACTGTCCATGTGTCTCCAAATTTGGTTGTTTTGTATGTTTCAGAGTAACTATTAACTAAATATAAACTATTTAAAAAACCTTTGTATCATCTGAAAAAATACATGATTTTGTGATGACATGTTACATGCTGTTAGCTGCATCAAATTAAAGAAGACACTGGAATTAAAATTGTCCAAACCTACATATGATAATCCCTGACAGTTAGTTTCCTAGAAAGACAGCTTGTGTGTCCTCAATCAAATAGTTTTTGTTGAGGCAACAAGCAACATGAAGGCACCAGCATAAATTTCTAGGTTGTAGATGGAGAGATGAGGGAGTGGAGTGAAAGGAGGAGTGATTTCCAGAGCTTTTGAAAAACACCCCAAGTTGTCCACAAGCGAAATTCATGCTGTTGTTTAGGGGACATTTTAGCTCTGACAATTTGTGTGTGTATTGAACTGTCCACATCCAGCCCATGTTGTAGTTTAGGGTAATGGGAATATGTTTTGACATAAAAATGTGCTTATTGCAGCTTGGCTCTAGTTCAAGATCCATTAATATTGTTTAGTAACTTGGCCCTGTGGCGCGACAGAGTTGAAAATGACACTACAAATGTTTATAGTATTATATGTCTCTCTTGATGGCTAAACCCCTCTTAAAAATTAGCTCTGTTTAGTCTTTTAAAGTTTTCATTTACACTTTTGCCAATGGGGTATAATTGAGTTATAATTAAACATTATTTGAATATCACTTAAAAAAAACAGTGTTATCAACTACATGCACTTGAATGAATATTTTGTATCGTGTCCCTCCACCAATTAGTCAAACCCAGCAAGGCTTACAGCCGTGGCTCGGTGGTGATGGTAGATGAGATCATGAACGCCAGCCCTTCAAAGTTCAGGTTTCCAGAAGCTGGCCTCCGTGTCATGGTCACCAGCCATTTTGGACCCAAGACCCGTCTGCGCATGGCCAGTCGCCTCATCATTACAGAGGTACAGCTGGGCGTTGTTGCTCCAATAAGTACTTTTAGCTGCTATTGCTATACAGTATATTAAGAGTTTCTGTTTAGTGTGTGTGTGTGTGTGTGTGTGTGTGTGTGTGTGTGTGTGTATATATATATATATATATATATGGGTTTTTCATTACCACAAAAACATACAACTGCAGTAAAATTTCTGGCAGTAGCGCAGCAATCAGAGGAGCAGCACGTCTGCTCATGTGCTCTTTGACTTAGTTTATTTTTTCTGAAAGCGCCAGAAGTTGGTCCAAGCTGCCAATGGTGTGGAGACACAAGTGATCGACGGGAAGGTTGAAATCGAGAATGGGAATGTGCCAGAGGACAAACCCACCGAGGCGGAGGAAAATGACACCATCTCGCCATTTCATATTCCAAGTATGTGATACATGTATTTACATGATGAATGTGTGTAATTTGGCATACATGGATGGATACTTCAGAGGGTAAAAAGGCACAGGAATGACATGATTAGGAAGCATCTTCACATCTTTGACATTTCAGAACATATTTATAAATCTATTTTACATCCTCCCGTACTGCTTATTTTAAGAACATGAGGCGTTATTAGAGTTGAAAGGAGTTTTTAGTTGGACAGCTCTGCTCGATCTGTTTAAGAATGTTTTTCCTCTTCAGTAGTTATTGATGTCCTCACATTAGTCAGTGGCTTCATATCTACTGACTAATGATCATCCTGTTTGACAGCTCTGAGCGGGGCTGCCCTTTTATCAGTCAGTGGCTGCTGATGCGAAAAGAATCTGAATCTGATTAATGTGATTTAGCATGAAACAAACTAATTCATCTAAGTGGGTGTAAGTGTTGTTGTATTTTATCGAGCTAAAAGGCATTAAAAGAAGTGGAAGGGAGGAAGGTAAAGTTTTGGATGTTTGAGGTGCTGCGTACAGTCTGTCTGCTGAAGACTTGTGCCACAAAACAGGAAGAGGGTTTTGAAAAGCTTTTTCAAAAAAAGAAAAAAAAAGCTTTCAGTGTTTGGGGTAAAGGACAGATGGAGGGGCATGTTTATCCTTTTCACTAAAGCCAAAGAGGGAATAAAAGCAAATGGAACCATGGCTTGGACACAAGCAGGGGTATCTTCTGCTGTTCTTTTTTTTTTTAACACTGTTTTATTCATTTCATTATTTCTGATTTTTACATAAAGTAATTATTAAAGTTAAAATGAATTTGTAAGTGACACCTGTTGATAACTTTCAGTATTTTTTTCCCACAAAAAAAAAAAAAAAAAACTCTGAAGAGCCAATCTCTCTAACCTCTGTTCTCATGTGTGTCCTTTGTGCAGAGGGTGTCGGCAGCAAGGTGAAGTGGCTGATCTCATGGCCTCTGCTCCTGTTACTGTACTTAACCGTCCCAAACTGTGCCAAGCCTCGCTGGGAGAAATACTTCATGGTTTCCTTCATCCTGTCCACCGTCTGGATTGCAGTCTTCTCCTACTTGATGGTGTGGATGGTGAGTGTTGTGGCTCTTTGTGTGGATTCGATAACGTCTTTCACTGTTTTCTGGCATTTTAGAGACAAAACGACTAACAGAAGAAAATAACGGGCAGATTAATTGATAGTGGAAATAGTTTTTAGTTGGAGCCCCTAAATTCAGAGATGCAAATTAAAAAGGTATGACAAAAGCATGACAGTACCGTATGACATTGACACAATACAACCGAAAGTTTGACCAGAGGTACTCTAAAACTTAATTAGAAGCAAAGAAAACAAAAAATAAACAAAAAACAAAAACAACTTGATTCACCAAAGCAACATTAAATGCTGGCATTTGTTAGAGTATGAATTTGATATGCTTTTTTTTCCTCATACAGACAGACTGTGCTATTTTTGAGCCCTGACACTGTATATTTGTCTCAGGTGACTATAATTGGCTACACTCTGGGAATCCCTGATGTCATCATGGGCATCACTTTCCTGGCAGCAGGCACCAGTGTCCCAGACTGCATAGCCAGTCTCATCGTGGCTCGGCAAGGTATACCTTTCACCCCCTGAAACATTTTTGGATTGTGGATTGTGTCACGGTTTATTATGCAGCAGAGAACCAGACGTGGATGTTGTGGTTATGTGGTATGCGTTTAAGAACACTAATCCACCAGGACATTCTCATTTTTTAAGCATTCTTGCACTTTTACAATCCCTGATGGCTAATTGGGTGGATCATTAAAATAAACAAACACCGGAATACAAACATAGAAACAGTGTCTTTGTGGATAGCTTGAGGTGAGAGTTCTTTCTGGGGTGCTCTTTTTCTTTTTACAGAAAGGTGCCCTTTGTTAGCCTTTGCAAATCTAGTGCAACGTGTGTCACCTACATGCATAGAAACAAATTGTTCAAGTAGAAATCTACCTAGTACTACAAAGCACAGGGACAAGCCAAAATACTGCAGAGCTGTTTATAGACATTAGAGTGTAGCCCTGCATCACTGCCTTCCCATCTGAATAAGGTTGGGGCCCTTGTGAATATCAGTAAGTACAGACCAGCAAGATGTTAATCTTCAGTTGGAAATTAAGTGTTTCATTTGACCTGAAAGTCTCGAAGAAAAACTGCACATCCTATTTAATTTGCTCTTTACTTTGTTGCAGGTTTGGGAGACATGGCAGTGTCCAACACAATTGGCAGTAATGTGTTTGATATCCTGGTGGGACTGGGGGTCCCCTGGGCGATACAGACCATGTGTGTAAGCTATGGGTCAGAGGTAAGGAGCCTAGCTTGCTTTGCAGAAGCTCAGGCCTTATTAGTGGCGACAAAATCCAGCGTGTCCTCGTATCTCACGGTGGGTAATGAGATTAAATGGCTGCACATTAATTGCTGATCTTTGTTCGGTGTGTTGCAGGTGATGATTAACAGTCGGGGGCTGGTGTACTCAGTGGTGCTTCTGCTGGGCTCCGTGGCCTTCACGGTGAGCAGTAGTTAATGATGTTTATGCTACACCGGTGCCACATGTCGACCACTTCTAGGAAGACGACCCGGTTTACTGCTGTAGTGTGTTTTAAGTAAAAATCCACTGTATTTTTATATAAATAAATAACATCCCTATTTGGCTGCTGTCATCACTGACTGGTGCACTCTGCAGTAGTGGCTCGCTTGTTTCAACTCAAACCACTTCCCATTAAGATTTCATTTGGAAAACACTAGCACCTACACAAGCCGCTCTGATCTGTTTGTATGTGCGCAGGTTGTGGGGATCCACCTGAATAAATGGAGGCTGGACATGAAGCTGGGCATCTATGTCCTGGTCCTGTATGCCGTTTTCCTCTGCTTCTCCATCATGATCGAGTACAACGTCTTCACCTTCGTCAACCTGCCCATGTGCATAGAGGACTAGAGCACAGCAGCATGTCTGGGATACTAAAACCTCAAGGCTCCCACAGCAACCCCAAACTCTTCTCTTATTTTCATGTCTTTTTTTTTTGTTTTCAATAATACTGGACCTATCTACAGACTCTTTTTCCTCCCCTGCGCGCTCCCTTGTAATCCTTTTAGTCCCAAATATGAATTTAATTTCCTCAAGAGGCAGTACACTGTAATAGTGGACTCAACTCTGTGTCTCTAAGTTGTCCTCTTGTCACACGGTGCCAGTCCTTAATGCCCATTATTTTGGGCATTGCCTGTTACTGCAGTAAAATCTTTAGTTCCTCTGTGCGCCTGTTAACTTTCTACCCATCTAGCATGCCTTTAGATGTCGGGGACCTCCAGAATCATAAGTGCCCCTGTTGATTGTTGGTGTGTGTTTTCATTGTCCACACTGTAGATTTCCACACACCATTTTCAAAGCCTTCCCACAAACCAAACCAGAGTCTGTGAAGATTATAAAAGAAAAAAGAAGTCCTACCACAACCCTGATTCCAACCAAATCCCCCATGTGGAGATAAGTCTCCTTGAAGTAATTCCTAAAAGATTTACCATGCTACCCCAGCACCCAAAGAAAAAAGTACACTCCTTTTTCCTTCTTGACCCTCTGGAGGAGGGCCTTGTCCTTGGCAGCTCCCCTCCTCCAGCCTGGACCTGACTCCCCTGGCATGGCCTTTGGCATCAGGGAGCAGATACTGTTAGCGCTTCACTTCACACACCCTGCGCAACTCTTCTCAACCCTCTTCTGCTTGATCAAATCTACTTTCCTTTTTTTTTTTTTGGTTTTTTCTTAAAAAAAAAAAAGACATTGTCAGGACACTTTGTGTCGAAATAAGTCACAGTCCAGATCAGTTGACTGTGAAGGTGTTATGCATATGCAACACTGCACAATGTAAACTTGTAAACACTTTTTTGTTGTTATTTTTTGTATTTATTTTTTCAAAACAAGGTTTTGTCTTGTATGAAACATGGAGGAGAACTTATTGCAACTATAGGACATTGCCTGTTTTTCACTGAAACAAATTGCACATGGAAAGGCTTTTCTTGCTTTGTGCTGTAAGGAGATTTGACCGCTCAGAGGGTTATTCAGGCTGGTGGTGGCGACTCCACTCCAGCATTATTATCATTCAGTGATGGGTCGTTTTACTTTTCCCTCTGCACAACTTAAAAAAAAAACTGGCTCCAGATATGTGGGATGCATCTAATTTTTGTCATCATCTGGTGACTTGTTCTCATCTTGAGACAGCAGCAGCATGGAGGTAGTTGTTTAAAAAAAAAAAAAATGCAAAGAAACCAGGCAGTTCTTAACACTGTCTGACATAACACCCTTTGGCCAGTAGGGGGTACTGTGGCCCCTCTACTCAGGACAAGGGTGCCAACCACAGCTGTCGGTTATCAGGGAAACTCGGAAATGGACAACTCCAAGAGGTGGCGATGGTGATGGTCTCTTGATTTTGAGTTACATGTAGATATTGCACTTTAACAGCCATCCTCTCATTCTGAATCAACTAGTGCTTCCTTCTGTGCGTGTGTATTTTCAGTGTATACGTGACTGTGTGCGTGTGAGAGAACATTGTGTGTGTTTGTGTGTATGTGTGTGTGTGTGTGTGTGTGTGTGTGTGTGCGCTCAGTACGGGGCCCACGCTACGTTTCTCACACCGGGCTCTTGACTCTCAAACAGACTAGAACCTCGATAACACCATGAGCACACCCGCCTCTGTCTGCAGTGCATGCTGGGACATTAAACGCAGCTCCTCCACAGCACAGCAAAAGGCTGAGGGCTTCTGGGCGTCTCCATGGAAACCGCCCGACCCATTTTACAAAAATCGGCAGCTACGAGCTACACTGCAATCCAGACATTTTGACATCATGCAAAAATGCCTGTGAGGAGTCCACAAGTGAGGTGCAGAGACTAAAAACTAAAACGAGTGTGGGGAGTCTTTAGGTGTTGAAAATATTCCTCTGCCACACTGTTGGCAGCAGGCACTTGTATATGCAATCTCAATGTAAAGAATCTATGTGACAGAAGGCCCCTGCACGGTTGCCATATAAAGACGGGGGATCCCGTGGAGATGTGACGTCGGTTTGTCTAGTAGTACTTGATGTGTGAGCTCACAGGTGTGTGTTTGACAGCCGAGGAACCGAGCCAACAGAATGGACCTTTCTGGGACGGTGGCATTGTGGGAAGTCTGATTCCCCCTCCTGCTTACACTCCTTTTTCCTCTTTTTCCCCACTTTTGTCCCCTCTTGCACAAGGGCATTAACTTTCCACCATCCCTGGCTGAAGGAGCAGAGGGGCAGCAGGGAACACATGGATGGATGGACGACTTTCCTCCAACGCCCTCTGGACTTTTCAGTGGACCTGGATGAGAGCAGACTTTAAGGAATTTTAAAAAAGTTGGACCCCCTTAAGCTGCTACTCTTTCTGGGTTCAAATGGCTGTGTTTACTCGATGGAGGTGACCACACAGGGCGTACGGACTCCTCCGCACACACCCACTGACACCACCCTTCTTCCCCCTCAACCTTTTCAGTGGGTCTTCTGTACATACAGGACCTATGTTTTTTTGATGCTTTTTGTGGGGAAGGCACGTTTGTACTGTACTTTAGTTGATTCAGAATGTGCAGTGTTAAGGTTTTTTTGTGTATATTTTTGTTGTTGCTCTGTGTGGTCATGTCCCGGTTGCCAGGTTTGAACGGTAACACCACAGCAGGGGGAAAAAAAAACCCACTGCTCCTCTTTTTGTTCTCATCTTGACACACTGCGTATGTTCTCACCGGTCGTCTTGACTCACATCTTTGTTACCAAGTCACTTTTTTTGGAAGAGGGGAAAAAAAAAAGAAGTAGAATTCAGATGCCATATTTGTCGTAGCTCTGCATAAATCCAGATTGTATGAAAATCCTGTGTACAAAATAAACGCACACTTTAGAACACACGTTAGAAAATGGCAACTGAACACAAGAGAGGACCGGTATGTATTTCTTGATTGAATGCGACCTGATGCACTGTGAGCTCAATGTGACGTGGGAGTTGTTTGTCAAGAATAATAAATGATTAAAAAATATATTTAATGTAAAGTTAGTTACTATAAAACATTACTGAGGACATCTGTATAACTTATATGAATGTATTGTCTTGCTATACTGGACATATCCAACCAATGCATTTTACTGTAAAGCAATAATGTGAAGAAAAAAAAATAAAATGGCAAAATAATTCCTGTACATTTGTCTCATAAGTTCTTGGATTGTTTGTGAAATACATAAATTAAATGAAGCCATTTGTACATGTAACAGTTGATTGTGCTTTTTTGTTTTTCACAGCATGAACTGATAATGATAAAGGCCGTTTGACTCTTTTTTACTCCTTATTTTGGATAAACTATGTGCTGTGCTTTACCAACAAACCTTCAAAATTAAGACAAATGTGTGCTGCTTAACTTGTATTTTCACTTCTTAACCACCCCATTAATCATCTTACAGCCTCTCAGCTTCATTGCGACCATTTGAGGGGGGTTTGGGAACCACATGACTGAAACGTCTAAAGTAATAAAAACTAGGTTCATCTCAAACAGGTGCAACTTCCAATTTTAGAGCGCAGAAATCTCCTAAAGTCTTGCTGGCCTCCATGTATAAAGTCAGTGTAGCAGCCCTTTAAGTGGGATTTTGAAACAGAATATTTTTATATTGTATTGGTATTTATTAAGTAAAGGATGTGGGTACCTTTTCCACCTCTGTATAAAACTGATTCTTCTAATCATATGCTGAACTGCTCTGGTTATATCAGGTTCAGAAACTTTTTTTTTTCTGTAATTCATTCTAATTTATTAACATGACATTTAATTAACAGAAAGCGACAACACTGGGGGACAACTTCATACTTGCTGACTCAAGGTTTTTGTTTTTTTTTTTCCCTTAAACCAAAAGCCAAATGAAAGGGTGCAGCTTAGTTTTGACATGAGCAGTTTAAGATGTGTAATAAATCTTTCTTGGTGAAATGACCCTTAAGTTATAGTTAATGACTTTGATGTACTCGTTATTGCTTCTCAGTTGCACCAGCAGTGATGAAAGCGCTTTTCAAGAAAAGTAGTTTGTGTCCCCTCAAAGACTCTCTAATATATTCTAGCCATATCACCCTGGCTTGATTGCAACCATTCTTTTATCATCCTGCCAGCCGTGCTTTTCTTCAATACAAAATTCTCTGATTTTTAATTAAAGCTCCAGCATCTTCCAATCACGTCAGCCGTGGATAAATTCACACTCAGTCAACGCTCAGAGTAATACCGTGAAACAATTTGGGATGTGTGTGAGATTAGATAGCAAATACATCATCTGCTATGTGGTTGAAGCACCCCTGAAAAGAATATCCAAATGAAGTGAGTCCCACTTATGATTTAGACGTTGCTGTAACAGCGTCTATGTCTCCCTGAGTGAATGATGAATAATGATTTATTGGTCCTTACTGGAAACTTGTCTTGTGCAATAATCAAGCTGAAGAGTGCTGCACTTATCCAGACAGGGTGATTGCAAACAATTTGTTATTTAAAGTGACAGCTGGCAACATGTGAAGAGTCCATTGAGGGGCAAGTGATGGGAAAATTCATGTTTTGATTGCATCTTGTCTCCCTCACATGGGATTTACAACATTGCCCCCAGTAGGGGGCAATGTTGTAACAGGAGTCTCAAGTGTCATAGATGAACTTTGTTACAGCTCAGGATGAAATGAAAATGGAGCTTCTTTACCTAAGTGAATAAGGCTTTGGCACTCTATGATCTAAAGCTTCAAATATCAAACTGTGACAAAGTCAACCCATGACTGGAATGAATGCGTTCTATACCATTTAATGCTCAGGAAAACATGCCGCACATAATTTGTTAATGATGGATGTCCATATCTTTCATCAGCCAGCAGACAGCTAGCCATCTGGTGAGACCAGCATGGCTCGTGCAGGCCACTGGTGCCTCTCCCTAATGAGCCACCCTCTTGGCTACTGTGCTGCAGTTAACAAGCTCCTCTGTCAGCCCTGATCTTGTGCACTGATGAGTTCCCTCTCTGCCCCCTAACAAGCCCGTTTGAGCAGCTACTGCGTGTCTCTCGTGAACGTCGGCTTAACTCCCCTTCACCATTTGTTGTGCCACATTTAGAGACAAGGCCCACGCATCCTGGCCTCGACATATACCGCACCGTAATTCTGCTTTGAAAAGTTGTTTATCTGTTCACCCTCCACCCACACAGTCACAGTTTGGGGACATTTTCTTTCCTTGTTTGTGCCTTGCCTGTATTTTTGACACTACTCTGCTGTTTGGGTAAATTGCTGTGCTGCAGTGATGGATGGTGAACAAACTGGGTTGCTGCTGCCTGCTGCAGTCCCTCATAAGGGCATCCTGTGCTGCTGAACACATGGTGTTGTGGGTCGCCCCTGTGTCCTTAACTACCAGTCTGGTTCGGCTTCCTCTGTAGTACACTGACTGAAGCTGGACTCTGCAAGCGTGTCCTTTTATAAGGAGCCCAGTATGTGGCACCACCATGTTTCTACAGTAGCTCAGGTGAGGGGAGGGGTATTGAGTTGGTTCTGATCTACAACTGATGGCACTGATAGATATACCACTAAATCCTACGGACTGGTACTTTAAGAGTTTTGTTCATCTAGATTATAAAACAAAGATCTTCTCACTTAACTTCCAGTGGTACTTAGTAGCCATGAGAAAAGTTTTGGTTTTGAAGTACTGTCTTTTAAATATCTGCCTCCGACTCGATTCAGTGGAAGTGAATCCAGCACCAACATCTCTTTCTTTCCTTTTCTCATTTAAACTAGACAGGTCAGAACGGTTCATCTCAAACTCCAAAATCCAAAATCAAATCAGCTTAAAAACCCAGTCATTTATAGAGCCTCCAGCCAGTGGAACTCATTACCTACACATATACAAATCAGAAGTGAATACCTATTCAAAAAAAAAAAAAAAAAAAAAATCACTCAAACAGAAACTAATGAGAGAGGCCACACTACAGGAATGATACCACCTGCAATGATGTTTTGTTTGGTCTTCAGCTCATTAGCTTGAAAACTCTGTGCATGCACTGTTTAACTTGTTTGATATGTTGATTACTTTGCCCTTTAATTATGTAATCTTGTCTGGACTGACAGGGTGTCAGTCTATGTTTGTATGCTGTCAGTGTGTGTATGATTCTTTGTGGAGCCCAGGAAGATTAGGAACCATTGTAGTGGTAGCTAATGGGGATAAGAATAAAGAATAAAGAATAAAGAGCTCTTTCCAGAAACAACCTTGCTGTGAACAGTTTTCACAAGATCTACTTTCTATGGAGGAAACAGTCTCTATAAATACTGTTCACAGCAGGTTCTGTGGATTATTCTGAATAACTGCAATCTCTGTAGTCTGCCTGCCTTTGTCAGCATCATGTTGCAGTAACCTGTGACTGGTGAAGCTTAACTTATGATGGTCTTGGAGTTGTGAGAAATGGTGTTTGTTAAGGCGGGGGTTCCAAAATCTTCTGCCTTTGTGACCCCTTAAAACATAAGCAGCATCTTCTGCCACCAGGTTGCAAATGTCACTGGATGGTGGTCGATTCAACCAATGAGTTATTTTGCTTACTTGGACTGTTTTTTTATTTAAATTTTGCACAGGCCTTAATATACAAAATTAATGCCTTTAGTATATTATGTAAATCACTGGTACACAGGTGTTATATAAATAAACTTGCCTTTCATAAAATGTAAAATTACCCAGTTAAAAAGTTTGAAAAATAAAATTATTTTGTATTTCAAAAAAAAAAAAAAAAAAAAAAAAAAAAAAAAAAAAAAAAAAAATTCTCAGCTTTCCAAAACTGTTTACTCACAAGCACTCAGAATAAACCTATGACCCTTATGTTGGAAATATTTTGTTTTATGAATTTATCATTCACACAACAAACCTTTAAAAAGTAACTTAACACCACACCGAAAATTGTGTGAATTCTCCTCTCAACTTTGGTCTTGTCATGTCGTTTCTTTTATATTGGTTTTCTTGGTACTGTCAGCCACACTCTCTTTTTAATCTGTCTCACCTTTCCCCCCTTGTCCCAGCAGTAAAAATCCACTGGCTGAGTCCTTAAGCTAACAGTCCACAATCCTTAAATGGTACATTGCTTTCGTACTCCATTACCACCACGTGACCTTTCCCTGGTATTTAAACCGTCTGCAAACTTTATAACTAGATAAAATTAAAATAAACTGAATAATGATGAGGACAGTGACATTATCAGAGGAGTAACCTGTGGTCATTGGCTGTTTTGGGTCTTTTTTTTTACCAACCCAGACGATAATGAAGACACTTTAGAGATAGCATAGAAATGAAGCCATAAACCCAGAGGACAGTCAGCTGTTTTCACAACGAACAGCAGAACTTTCTACCATGATGCACGTTCATTTATGCTTATCTGTTTATGACAGCTCCCACAGTCTGTTTCTCAGTGCTTTGCAGCCCGGTGATTAATCCATTCTGCACATGCGGTACAATTTATGAAGGTAATACAATACCTTCTTATCTGTGTATGTATGAATATTAAGTAGTCTGCCCCCGTGATGGAGTCAGTGTGCAGTTGAGACTGATGGCTCTGATAAGACCATTCAAAAATAAATAAATAAATAAAAATCAACAAATGGTGAGTCATGCGCTGAGTCCCTCTAACCAAGCCCAGAGTTAAGATGTGCAGTGTATCCATAGATCACTGGGTGCTGCTGTGGACTTTTGTTAGGCTATTCCACAGACATCCATCATTACGAGAACACATTAGTGTTGGAGAGAGTCCAAGGTCTGCATTCATTGTAGCCTGAAATATAGATTCACGCTCAGAATCAAATCTAATTTTAAATTAAAACAGTAAAGCTGACTCAGACACTTTGCTTGGTTTTCAGTAGAAACCACGGTCATAATTCAGTGTATTGTTATCCATAATTAAAATGGGATGCTTCGTCCTTTATAATGAATTATATTTTGTTAAACTTGGCACATGATTAAAACATTAAATCGTTGCTATTTTCAGTCTTTGTGTGTGTGTAATTAATCTAATTAATCAGCACCAAGAAAGAGACATACAGTACTGTGCAGAGGTTTTAGGTACATCAGATGTTTAGATTCTTATCCATCCATTGCACAATACCATCAGGGAGGCGTCTGATCAGTTCCAGATTCATTCTGCAGCATGACAACAACAACCCCAAACACACAGCCAGAGTCATAAACAACTATCTTCAGCGACAAGAAGTCCTCAAACAGATGGTCTGGCCCCCACAGAGCCCTGATCTCAACATCATGGAGTCAGTATGGGATTACATGAAGAGACAGAAGACACAGAGACAGATTCAATTCACAGAAGAACTATAGTAAGTTCTCCAGGATACTTGGAACAAGCCACCTGCCAAGTACCTTGAAAAAATCAGTATCAGCCATCGCTTTTTGAGAAGACAGAGGCATTATTTCACTGCCTGATTCCTGCTTGGTTTGAGAGAGTAGTAATGTGGATGGTATTATTATTATTGTTATTGCTGTTATGAGGAGAGGTTTTCTTTTTTGTATATCCTGTATATCTCTACACATAAACATCAACATACTTACTTTGTAAGATTAATTTCCCAAGGCACAGGAAGTTCAGCCTAATGTCACCGTGGATTTAGTTACAGTGTGCTACAAATTGGGACCCACTTTTTCAGTCTATATATATTTTGGAAAATTTACTTCGCCGAATGAGCTATCATCAGCCCCCTTTTGGTATGTTCCACTGAAAGTACTGATCACTGTCAATTAATTTCTTTGATACTGTAGAAATCTTAAAAACCTGATGATCCTCAGGCAAGTTCTGAATCGTTTCCATTCCTGTCCCATTGGTCTACATTATCATTATCATTATTATTCAGTACGTCATAATTATGATATTCGGATCCTGATTTGTGAAAGCAAAGTGCCTTCCGCACCTACCGGTTTTAAGCTGCATTACATACTTTTTATGGCCACATGGGGACACCGTAACAGCATGTGAAAACAAGGTTGATCTATCAACGTCAAGACGGCCAGAACAGTTGTTCTGTTGGCAAAAAATCAGCCATTTACACATCAAGCAGCCGTGGAACAACATTAGCATTCATTTGGCGTCGTGCTTCTGGCTACCTGCCAATTGTAAGTCAAATATTCACTGTTCTTTTATCTCCTTTTTTGGTTTCTACCAACTCCTGAGGGAAATATCTGGCTCTTGCTCACCGACTGGTAGCTAATTTTGTTTGGGGCAGGTAGAGAACAGCGGGTATATCACAGCACCCACCAGTATTTCTAAAGTTTACTACTTAACGTGGTGTATCTCTTTTGTTGAGTTTGTGCAGACATATAAAACTTTTACCTGCACAGCCACACAGGTGTTTCCAATCAGTGCTGCTGATTAGCTCCGGTCGAAATGGTTGAAGCAACAGTACAATGGGAATTATATAATGTCACCAAACTTCAGGCAGTGAACACCGAGGAGCTCATAATCCGAAAGGTTTGCTCTCGTTATTCTTCTGAAGTGTAGTTAAAAGATTAAACATACAAGAAATGGGCATTTTTAATTCTGCGACATTTTGAAAGCTTTAATTTTGAGTGACTGGTTTGTCACTACCTCATCTTTCAAGTAAGAGGGACGTGTGAATGATGTGTGATTAATACAGTTGTACACACAGAAAACGAGAGTATTATCTTTAGTCGTGGCTCCACAGTAAAGATCAAACGTCCAGAAATCCGCTTAGAAACTGTTGGAAAAAAGACGCTCGTGCTGACTCCAAAACTTGCTTGAGAATCGTCACGTTTTTAAACTTTCTTCAACATCAAAGCAAACCAGTAACAGTTTATAGCACATACAAGGTAAATTTGCAGACGTTAAGTGCTAGTAATTAATTCGTCTTTCTTTTAATGGCGCCTATTTGCCAAAGTGTAAACAAATGTAGGCTAAAATTAACACGGCTCAAACTGGAGCCACGTAGCTCACTGACTCCATGGCAACATAATACATTATACTTCCGGTTTGTTGAAGGGCATCTTCTTGATTTTGGTCTGCGCCAGTTTTAGCTTTGTCTCAGACTTTTAGCATCATTACTGTGTAGGACTGAAGGTCATTTTTTTGTTGACCAAGCCTCCAGTGGACAATAAATGCACTGCAGTTTCAAAGATAGAAGCACAGCGCAGAGTGATTTCCATATAGATTACTGTGAGCAGTGGCTAGTACAACTGAAGGGGTATGTAGTCAGCAAAGTGATTACGGCGTGAAACAAAAGACATTTACTAACAAGTAGGAAGCAACTGAGTGGACGAGCTCCTTCAAGTCAGCAAATACAAAGGTGGTCGAGAGAGAGTGCAGTACTGGAAAACACCTTCATCCAACTGGTTTTGATTTAATTTTTCTGAGACTAAGTGCTTCAGGAAGTCGTGGTTATACAGTAAATCACAGACAGAGAGAGAAAAAAGTGCTTTTACTGACTTATTGCATATGGAGAGAGCACAATTACATTCCTGATGCGCAGGCCTGGTGATTTATGGATGAATCCCTCGCTCAGAGGGTCTCGGAAAGGTGATCTGGTGCACAGGCAGCCACAGGTAATTTATTCTATTCCCAAGTTTGCCATTTACTTTTTCCCCTTCAACCACTTGCGCCGACAAGATTTATTCAAACAATAGTGACATTATGCTGTAAGCTTAGCAATGAGCTGTGATCCAGACCACAGCAAAGATTTGGTCCCAGTCACAGATGTAAAAAGGTTCTAAATAGCACCAATGACTTATTCCTACGTGAGGGCATTTTTAATTAAATGTTGAACCTGGTTCTCAAATCCCATTGTTTGAGGGGGAGAAAAAAAAAAACCTTTTGCTGAGTCTACTATTAAGACAGCATAAGAGAGATTTAATAATGTGAGATGCAGCAGAGAGCAAACCAGGCCATCATCTGCTAGGTGCCAAATTCTCAGACATTAGCTGCGTCTTTGGGGCTGTTAGAGTTAAGAGATAAAACTGGTGTCATTTCAGCATTTAGAGTTATTGCCTATTGGTATTTAACAAATCATTTTGCAGTGCATGAGGTGTGTAATTAGATATTTTTTTAATCTACTTGTTTGTGTTGCACAGTGTCAAACCTAGATTAACTGCTGTCCCCGCTAACAAGGATGTTCTAAATATAGAGACCCGGTTGTGACAATAAAATATGTGAGTTGACAAGATTTTGAGGGATTATTTATTCGGGGAGAGTTATATGTCTTCCTGCGGGTGATGGATGATTGACAGTAAACAGTGTAATGCAATGTCTGCATTAATATAAAAACAGTGAACTCAGGCAGAGTTGAAAAACAGTTTAACAGAAACGAGCAGCACGCCATGTAATGATGCAACAGTGATATCCTGGGTTTGGGTCTGACCAAGGATGTGTCACATGTAAAGGAGAATTCTGGTCGCCTGGGTCTTTACTTTTAGCCATCAGTTTACGCCAAAGTAACTGCCGAAATCTGGAAAGTACAGCGACATTGCTTCTCAGAGTCTGACAAGGCAAAAAACAAGTGGGGCAGCGCTCACTGTAACAAACCAGCACTTAGGCCAAATGATCTTCACCACCTGGAGGTAAAGCCAAATGTGAGTGCAACTACAGTCTTGGTAATAACCTAATCCCTCACTGTGCAGGAAAGTTGTGCGAGTACTCTGTGCTTAGTGTACTATAGGTCCAAGTTGAACCAGGAAAGTCTGTAAACTGTGATGGATGTTTACCACAGTTGGGGTCATGCTGGTTTCGCCCCAGACATGCAGCAGGGCTAACAGGGTTTGCATGAGGCAGTGCATAGCATGAAGCAAAGCACACACCCCTACAAAACCAACCTCTTTGATATTTTTGCTAACTTGAGATTCCACTATAATTGGAGAGGAAAGTTACATAACTCTGCACCATAATAACTTTAACTTTATTCTACTTCACAGTGAACTTGGCGCCGTTGTAACTTCTGCCTCCCGTCAATGCCAGCATCCCACTGGACACGTGTTGAGGAGGTAAGCATTGTGTGATCGAAATTCAATTAAGTTGAACTTTTGTCATAAAACTTGGTGGAAAATCAGGACAGTGTAATAGCTTTACCAGTCTCCTTTGCTTTCTCTTCCAAATAAGTTTGACTATTTTGGGGGTAGTTCTTTGTAATAAAGCGATCTCCATAATTATCATGGATAAAAAGTCCCACAATAACGATGGTAAGCTGATGAGTAATTTACCATAAATATATCTGTTCAGCATTTAGGTCAGCCCTTTCAACAGAAGGAAATCCCTGCAATAGTAGGAAAACTACTCAGTGTTGCTTTTTAAAAAAAAAAAATTCATATGTCAGATATAGGCCTTATGGTAGAGACTTACTGTAAGACGGGAGCTGAACTGAAAACAGCCAGCCTGAATGAACTGCATGTGCCTCAGAAATATTTAATTCTCCACCAGCAAGAACAATCAATATGTTTCTACAGAAGAGATTCCAAGAGAAGAGACTAGCAGTTTGTACAGATACTGTAAGCCCCGAGCTGATCCTGCTCACTCAGTTAAACGATTGGCAGTTTGATGAGCTTGAAGCAACAATATAGTGGGCACGGGGAATGAAATCAGCACTTCCGCGCGTATATTTAGTTTCTTGGGGTTGTGAAACTGCTTTTCTGTGTATGTTGCATATTTTGAAAAAAACAAAAAAAAAACTTCCCCAGTTAGTAAGCAAGCATATATATTGTAACTTGGGTCTTGTAGTAATTTACCAAGCAAGCAAAATTTTCCAGGATATAAGTAAAAATAGAATCAAGCAGTTGCAGTGACTGTCTTTGCTTTGCTAAGGATGTTCGGCAGTGCAGAAAGCAAACCGACTTACATCTGTCCCCTTTCTGTGACCTCACCCCTGCTACCGATGACAGCTGTGATTAATAATAGCTTAAAGCCGTGTGATGACTGAATATTTGTTCTGGTCTTTGCAGTCAGGTCAGTCTGATTTAGCTCCAGAGGTTCAAATAGTAGCAGCTCTGCAAAACATGATTTTGTGAACCATGAACGAAATCAGCAGGATGTCTGAAAATTTGCTGCATTGGGCTCATGTAAAGTAAAAGGAAAATGTCACGGTTTCGCTAATCATTCAGCGTTTCGTCACTCTGCAGCTGACAGTTATCGTTCAGGGTCTGAGAGTGTGTCTCTGTGAGCTGAAATCAGCAGTTAACCTTAGTTAACCTCAATGTCAGTAAAGCGACTTTCCTCGTACGGCTGACCTCTCCACCTCCCACTACAACACTCGGGTCAATTAATAAAAATCTCTGAGGAAACATGAAGGCCCTTCGTCAGCTGTAGAAGTTCTATTTAATAACTGATACCAGGTCAGTGCAGAGAAGATTAGAGTTAACAGAACAAAAAAAGCAAATGAGGAGGTGATAATGAGAACTGGGAGGAAAAGAGAGAAACAATTTGGAAAAAAAGGTTCATACATTTTTATCGCGTTTTAAAAAGAAATCCATTGCTTTATTTCCCCAAATGTAGTAGCCTGAGGGGTAGAAAATTAATGCTGGAGTCCAGGAGGAGGCTGCTCAGCCTAAATATTTATGTGCTCTGTAGATTCTTCCATGCGAAACGTAAGAGAAATGGCTTTGCTGTTCTGTTGCTGTCATTTAGTTGCTGCTTTCAAGCACAACAAGTTCGTTTAATACTTCTGAATTTAGCTAAGAATAATGTTTTGTTTAATCAGTCAGCGATATGAAAAAAAGAAACCATTCTGTCATCATAATTCTTTTATTTATACTTTTATTAAAACATCATTGGCCTCCAACAAGTAAAGAATGTACATAATAATAATAATAGTAATAATAATAATAATAATTAACTGAATAACATCAGAAAAAGTATTTTCTGTTTGTATGTTACCGTATTTATCTTTTTTCTTTTGTCAATTCTTCAGTGAGGCGTTTGCTGGATCTCTGCATTCTCTGACTTCAAGGCTTGAGCTAGTTTTAGAGGAATGTACAGTACAGGAAACAAAAATGATCTTTCCCCCCATCTTGTTTTATTCTTTCTGACATCATGGCATATTTCGTCTCGTCTGCGATATATCAGCCACGTCAACCACGCACATCTCTTCCAAAACAATTTGAAATATTCTAAACCTCTTGTGGCGAACACGCACGCTCTCAGGCATTCATACTCTGTAGACTGGTGTGTGGGCACATAAACGTACACGCACAGTAAAACTCACGCTTGAGTGCCTGCAGTGGATGCTATAGTGCTGAGCTCCGGCGCTTTAATCGGACTTTTGGTCGTAAAGCGTCGCACTGACCGAGGCAGCAGCTTCCACAGAGCTTCCCTCCCTCAGCAGAACCAAGCACAGAAGGAAGAGCAGTCGTCTGCCACCAACCTCGCTCTCGCGCAGCACAGATAGCCCCTCTTGACTGACCCTTGTCACTCTCTGCTCCTCCTCTCCATCAGTGCTTCACGCTGAGTGGTATGTCCTTTAGTGCTTGAATTCAAAGGAAATGCCACAGATGCACTGTCGAAAAAGTGACCTTTACCAAAAAAAAAAAAAAAAAAATACAAGATACTCACCGAGGGTGGGGGGGGGTGGGGACCAACTGTCCATTTTACACAACATAATGTCACCGGGCTGCGCACTGTGGAGATTGTCTCTTAATAAAGTCTGAACTTTTAAAACATTTGAAACAATTAAAAACACAATAGCACGATAAAAATCTTTTGACTTGATTTTAAAGTCTGCACGCTGCACCCAGAGTCAAGTGTAGGTTTACAGTATGTTCTGACAGGCAGGTGATGCTGAAAATCTCTTTTATGGTTTCACAGCAGTTCATGTGGGCTTGACAAGAGCAGAATATCATCCTGTCATGCAGCTGATCTCTCTATCTGCCTCCACTCCCGGAGCTTTCATAAAAAGCAGTCAGTTTCTAATGGTGCCGAGTCCAGCGCTGGCGGTCATGTGTCGATGACGTCCTGCGCTGGCGAAGGTTCGTGTGGCAAACTGGTGGCGTTGGGCAGCGGCTGTGTGTGGCTGACAGAGTTCTGCTGCAGCTCTAGTGCCATGGCGTTCTGTGGGTGGGGGAACTCCTTCACCTGTCTGCGGTACTCCAGGAAGGTGGACGCCTTGGTGGCGATGGCCACCACGTTCTTGCCGACAAAGATGGTGGAAACGCGGCTGTCCTGAAACAGGACCATGTTTACGCCGCGTATAAGGATGGTGACCACATTTATGGTGACCAGACTCAGGACTGGGTAGAGCATCATCTTCTGGGGCGACATGTGCTCCCCCTGCATGCTGATTTCACTGAGTGACACGCAGGGCAGGATGAGCAGCAGGATGTAGCAGTAGAAGAACATCAGGCCCTCGGCCCAGATGGGCAGGCCTGTCCGCTGGGGCTCCCACAGGTTAGCTTGGATATCCAGCAGGTCCAGCAGGTCCAGGGCCACCCAGAACAGACGGCTCCTCATGTCCTCCTTCTTTCTGAAAGTTCTTACATATTCCATGCTATCTAGAGCCACTAGAACCAAGTATAAACCTGGTACGCACACAGATAATAATAATGTCAGAGCCTTCCGTGCCACTGTCTCCAGACTCTTCCTGTCAGCTTTGCAATTCTGGAAGACAAAGTAGAGTTTGATCTCCAGGACAAAGATGTACAGAAACCACAGGATCATGGCGTATCCTCGTCGGGCGGTGCGCACCTCTGCACCGACCCACACTGCCACATATCGCAGCACTATGAGGAAGCATACATCTCCTACCAGCACTATAATACACACCCCAATCTTTCTAGGACCCTGGTTCTGCTCCACCAGGTAGGCGTCCATGAAGGCCATGCTGGTCATGATGACGATGGTGGTCAGGCACACGTGGCGTTTGTCTGGGGGCGGCAACACCATGGCGAGGGCACCTACTGGCTCTCACTCTGTGTCCACGGCTTTCAGAAGTAAAAACAAAATAGTCCAGGAGGGTAAACACAGCACTGTGTCCACTCCAGACTTTTATGGTCAGAGAAAAAAAGGGATATTTAAGGTGGTCTGACAGCTCTGGTGTGCACAAGAGTCCAGCTACAGTGTGTCTAATATTAAAATAATACTAGAAGTCTCTGCACTAATAGTCCGTTGAGGAGGGCAGTTATTGCAGCGTACGAGCAATGTGAGCCGTGTGTGGAGTCAGCGGAGAGATGCTGGCTGCTGATTGCTCTCAGACCATGTGAAAACAGGAACATCACCTCGTTACTCAGCGCACTTCCATTGATCCAGCTCTGCCCCTAAGCAGCAGCTACACCCAGGGCTCTACAGCTGACACACCATGACTGATAGTAATCCACACACAGTCAAACGGAGGATGCTCTCAGAGTGGGCTTGGTCTAATGGACATGTGATGGGATTGCGGGACACGGTGCTGCAGTGTGGAAATGTTTATGGAGGTGTTTATTTTTGTGTGAGACAGTGTAGGAAGCAACAGTGTGGCTTGCGGATGTATCCGTGTGTCTGCCTGCGCTGCTGAACAGCATGTGCGAGGAATTCCTCTTTGGGTACTCCTGTAGACGGTGGTGCAGTGTGTGTGGCTCCTTGCAGTCCTGCAGTGTGTGTGAAGGGAAATGAAGGAGAGAGAGGAGAGGAGTCTGCAGTGGCCAGAGGCCCCCAGCCGCCATAAATCACAGAGACAGCAGGTCAACGGCCCATGAGGCCTTGCGTCCGACGACGGCTTCCCCGGGGGGAGGCTCTTACACCGGGCTGAAGATCCATCCTTTCTCCCTCCTCTTGCCACGTGCCAGCCTCTCCACAGCCTAGAGGAAGGAGAAATAAAGAGGAGAAGAGGGGGAGGGAGGAGGAGAAGAAGGAGAAAGAAACCTGTCAGCACTACAGGGCCATATAACACAGTTTTCATTGCCAAAGGCCCTCCACATATGAGGAGCCAAGTAATGTGTCAGCTTGGCTCAAACACAGCCTATTTCACTATAGATAGGACAGAACATATTGCACATGTTGCAGTAAAACCGCTTCAGGATGTCATTACCTCTCTATTGTATGTGATGTGTCTCAAGACATCTGGATGCATGGCTTAATATGCTCCAATGATAATGTTATTGTATTCAGCGTATTTGGGCTATAATACCCAGTAGTTTAATTTTGGGAGTTAAATTAATAGAGGATTTATTACAAGAAATCGTAGAAACCAATTTTAAGGTCTCATATAGCCGATAAGTGCTCAGCACCTATTTTTCTTTTTCTTTTTTTTTTTTTTCTGTATTACTTGGCACCACATTTTCTTCAAATTCAAAAACGGTGGCAAAGAGTCCATTTCCTGCAGGTGTTTTGAGTCAGTTTGGTGTAGTTTCCAAACTGAAACAAGGAAATCATTATTGCAGTTTGCTGTATGCTACAGATTTATTTTTGGTTTTACCTAAGGAGTGTAAGGCACTGTTGAAGTTTTCTTGTGGTGCATCTGGAGCACAGAAAACTAAGCTACATTTCAACTGTCATGCGTCTCCTTCTGCACGCTCAGTGTCTAAAACCTGTCAAGCAGTATATTGATAATGAGAACGTTGTCCGAGTTTTATTTTACTTCAGCTCAAACTCAGTTTACAGTCTGCAATTACAGTCTATTTTCTCTGAGTGATGTTTCAAGGTGTTTCTGTTTTGACCTCTTTATTATTCTGCCTGATGTGTGTGTCGAGGCGTGTGACGGGTTGGGCCGGGGGGTGCTCTCATCAACAGTCCAGTTGGACGTTTACATCATTTTCTTAAAAAAAAAAAAACAACAACAAAAAACTGTACAGATGCTGAGTGCTTAACTAGCCAGCAGGAGCCCACCTTGTGCACTGGCCTCATCCATAAATAACACAGCGTGTCTAAAAATTAGCATGGATAGAAAACAAGGCTGGGTAAAAGAAAGCGAGATGTGTTAATTGAACAGAAACGTCTCCCTCGGTTCAACTTTGGTGAGCTTCAGCGGAAACTAGAATTTATCTGTCGTTCAGTTCATTTCGGTCTGCTCCTCCTGTCACTGGATCCTTCAGGCAGAACACGAATAAATCACATTAGTGTTTCTGTCAGCTGAGGTACATTTCAAATCAAGATATGACTGTATCGCTCAGAGAGCACTGCCAGTTCTCCAGTAAACAAAGTTGTTTGGTTAAACGAAATGATCATAATATTTCTGTCTAATGTAGACATCCCAAAATAACCTGCTGCTCTCTGCAAAAGCGCAGTTAGGGGAGTGTGAGTCAATGTCCTGACCCAGGCACAAACTAGTAACATTCACTTTAACTCTCTACAAAGCAAACCTCTTGGTTTTCTGCAGCTTATTCCAATATTTATCAACAGATCTCACTATGATAGAAATCAGACAAGTTAACAGGAGTCTACAGCCTCGCTGGTGGTTCTGTGAGGCAGCGCTTAAACTCATGATCCTTTGAGCATCTAACAGCTAATGTCAGCATGGTAACATGCTGACATTATCCACCATCTTAGTTTTCTGTGTTAGCATACTAACATTTGCTAAATAGCACTAAACACAAAGTGCAGCGGAGGCTGATGGGAATGTTGTTATATTTAGCCAAATATAGCACTGATAAATTAAAAATTTGATTGGAACATGAAGATGATCTCTAAAATGACTACAATAAAAATAAAAATCTTGGTTTGCCAGATTTGTATTTATCTTTTCTGTTCAGCTCTAAATGCCGGTAATCCATTAATAAATGCTCATATTTTCTGAAAACCTTTCAGCTGTTTTCAGATGTATGTTGTTGATAAATGGATTGGATTTGTACAGATTGTTTACAACCCTCTTCTAGTGATCAAACAGTCTAACCAGTCAAAATGAATTTTCACAATCTGGTTACCCAAAACTTGTTCTTATTAATGGCTTTTAATTGATGTAAAAAGCATTAGCAAGTGGTTTAATAACCATTAGTTACAACTCATAACTGACTTTAGAAAGGGTGCCTCATTAGAACGTGGTACAGAGGTTTGAAAAAACATTAACAAAATGAGGAATGTCACAACCTTAAATTTGTCATCAGCAGTGTTTTTAACAAAACCCTTAAATTTGCGCTCTTGCCATTAACTGAGCATTTTAGCAAAACAGCTGCAAACCTTTTAGTGATATTGACGCTTCATTTTAAAAGCCAATCCAGACATGCATTACAAATTATTCCACCACTGTGCTTACTTTCCTAAGTCGAAGACTCTTATTTCGTTCCCATTCTGTCTAACTGAGCTCTTGATAGGACAAATTTAAATATGTGATAAATAAACATGAGTTTGTTTTCAGACGCACTGTGTGAAATCACCAAAGCAAAATGGGCTTTTGAGCTTTTTGAATGAGATCCAAAGATTGTGGAGAGGTTATTTTTCATCAGAAAATACCACACTTGAAGAACGTGAACTGTATGTACACCCATAATGGATATCCAGGAAAAAAAAAAAGCAGCTTTAATAACTCCTGGCAGGAATTTCAGTGGATGCATTGTACTTTGCAACATATCTTTTTGTTGAAGAATAAAAATAACATCTTACGTCTAATAACATCTCAAATGAAAGGTTGTTAATGGAAGCCCAGTTTAAGAAGAGCATGGCACCACAATGAGTCTCATTTGTAATCCAAGCATGGATTTGAATGTTTAAAACCCATTATGTAGAACAGGGCCTAAGTAAGAGATTAAATTCATAAGATGGTGATTAATTGACTGATTAGCAGAATGCTGTGGATCATTAACATGCTATAAGGAAGACTGCTCTCACATATACAGTACATCACATCATCATTTAAATGCCATTAATTATCAAAAAAGACTTTGAGATCGTTTCCCTAATGAACGGATTACAGCCGGCGTGATAATACGAGAGCGCTAAATTGGATGGTTTGAACCTCCCAGGAATTATGACTTCTGCAGCGAAACATGGATCCCAAGATGTCATCGGCGTGATTTGATACTACATGGGCGCCTTATGAAACAGGAAGCTGATGATCTTTGACAGTAATAGATGACTATTAATCCTTTCTGTCATATACTGTAGAAAAGTGCCTTTGTCTGTGGGAAATGATGACAGAACTGCGCCGCTATGTTTTGCATGTTCTGTTCAGCATTTATAATGCATAACTCTAGGCTGGAGATTAGCGCAGGGTGTCACAGCAGAATTGGAAAAGAGACAGAAAGAAATGTCCATTGATATGTGATTTGACAGTTGTGACGACTATGATTTCACATCTTCGCTTGACTGTTCTCTTGTAAGAGCACGGGGCGTTTGTGCACCGCATCCTGTAAGTTTCAGCTCCACTCATATGCTTCAGTTACAGCGTATTAATTATAGTGTACTATAAATAGGCAACGTGGAGGGCTGTGAACTGGCAGAACAACATTTCTTCACAGCGGGAGGTTATTATTGTGTCTGTGGTCCAGGCCATTATCTCTCTAAACAGCCAGAGCTTCCTTGTGAGGCAGTTATATTAACAGTTAGCCTCCCTGACTGGCCGCAGGCTTGCACATCGATCACAACAAGGACAAAAAAAGTGGCATCAATGCTACTTTTTATTTTTTTGGTTTGTTTTGCCAGTTGTTCCAAGAAAACCGTGGAGAAGGTCTGTTTGGGCCAAAGAACAAGACAGACAGTACAACTGGAAGAACAGAATTTTGGCACAAGATCCTTCCACATTCTTCCGTGTGGGAAAAAAAACAAATCAAATCAAAAGCATATAGGCTGTTTAAGCACAGCCGCTTCCAGGTGCCACTTCTGAACATGTGTGAAGACAGTTTCCTTTCAAGAACTGACTTAACTTAATTACCTGTGTTCTCGCAAGATTGATGTTTGTTTTTTTTTGACACATGCTCAGAGCTTAAGGATAGCGCCGTCTTTCATGCTCCGAGAAGCTTCTCTTTTAACAGCGAGGTGTTCTGACACTCGATACAACTTGTGAGGGCCGAGCTAGCGCTTGTTTACAGCAGCAAAAATCATTTCATCCTGCAACTGCGGATGGCGCGCTGTGTTACCTGTAGCCTTCAAAGAAGACTGAGATGTTTATGCTTTTGGGAAGCCGAATTGTTATGCATCAAATGTATCGTATTACATCCCCAGCTCTGCTTTCTCCCCACGCTTCCGCTCTCCTTTCTCCCGCCTCAACACTCCAAGATTGATCAAATGTTTACGTCAATGTCAGCAACGCTGCAGTGGGACAGGGCAGGTCTCCAGAGCGGTCCGTTTTGTCCGATATTTATGTCAGGTTGTCTTCATTAGGGCCAGAATGAGACCCATATGTTGTCTTGGCTGCCAGCCACCTCCATCATCTCAGCAGGTGTTCTGTGCCGTCCTTTGTGTTACAGTCAGTGCTTGGCTAGTTTTGGGAGAGGTGGCAGATTGCTTTGAATTTGCCCAATACACAGAGTACAACTCAGCACAGCTCAGCTGCACAGAGGCTTGTGCGCACACACGCAAACTTAACACACATATTTGTAATGCACAAGTATGCACACGTGCACTCACATGTGCGTATATGAAAGCTCTTACAACTTTTCCCTGCCTGAAAGGTTGCTGACAGGGTTGCAGTCTCACTCTGATCACATACATCCTGTACCGATCATAACATAGCAAGGTATTAATATCCCCAAATCCCTGGGTACATGTTAAGACATGTCTCATTTTCCCTGCTGGGACCAATAACCAACCTGGCTGCAGTTGAAGATGTCTGCTTTATTCCCTCAGTCTCACACTGGCGAATGTGTGTGACATGTCTTAGGCGCTCAGCACATTTTCTTACCGTATTAAAACCACCAGACTCAGCTGCCCTCATGGGGCTTAGCCTTGTCTGTGATGCTTTATTCGCAGTGTATCCGCTGTATCAAATGGATCACTGTGGTGGTGTATTGAAATTCTAAGCACGTTTATTTTACATTTTGTTGTCATTAGTTTTGGAAGGTTCAGTCTTTCCACCTATTTTGTGCACATACTTCAATTAGTCAAAACACAATACTCAGGGTTTGCTGCTCTTAGATTCCCATTGTCTTGTTTTCCTGTTATCCCTGCATAATATGCTTCCCTTTGCTTATGAGGTTGCACTTGGTGAGAATAGTGAGGAGGATCTGAAGCTAAGAAGGGGGCCGTGTTTTGTAGCTGTGGCTAAGCTCATTTTATCACCCATTATGGTTGATTAAGGCTGATCCTTACTCTACTTTGCCATGTCACATTGTGTATTTGATAAGCACTGAAGGTTCATTTCAGCACATAACTGTAACTAACCCAATCTGCATTTGGGCTGTCTGTGATTTTAAATTGCTGTGGGTGTTGATCAAACACAGCTGAAATCAAACGTGCTGCACACGACAAAGGACGGATAGCTGCCGCGCAGGGTAGGCTCACATAATAGGCATTGTATAAGGTTAGATGTTGAAAGCGGCTCCAAAGTGCTTTCCTCCAACTTGGCCCTCAGCAGCAGAGACGACATTACAGACATGTCTTTTTCTCCCCTGCCAACTCTCAAACGGGCCATAATGTGCACAGCGTCAATCAAAGTGTATTCTTTATTCACAAAGCTTGGGAGAGGATCAAAGGCACCATGCCACAGTGCGTCATCATCAAAGTGAAGAGCAGCCCTCTGACATCCCACCCCGCAGTTAGTCACTGACACGGGGGGCGAAGATGACTAGTTGCGTGTACGTATACTCGCGAGACGAGATGCTCTTCAACCGCTGTCCACAAACGATTATGTTAAGAGCAGTGTTAGCCACTTAAATTTGAGTGGGGTAACACTCTGAAAAGTTTAACCTTTTGTTTAAGTGCCTTGTAATTTCTCTTGCCTAATAACATACAGTCTGCACAAGGCGGATATCAAAAGATATCAAGTCAATATATTGAGCTACTCTACTGCACAGAAAATCCTGTCCTGAGAGACCCTGCTACTCTTCCATTAGCTTCTGTAACTCAATGGAATATCTCATTGAAGGTTTCTTTCATCTGCCTCTGTGAAAAAGTGAATCCTGGGGTTTCATATCCACATTCTACCATCAGAGATTATCTGCTACAGCACTTGCTATTAGATTTTGTATCTTTTACATTTTTATCAAACTTGAACAATGATTAATTTGTGTAGGCTTCACAACATGTTCCCCGTTTCGTTTTGAGGGAGTTCCACCCACGCTCTTCTTCCCTCTTCTCCCTAACTTTTCAGCTGCAAACTCTGCTGTCAAAAAAAGTGCTCAAACTGTTCAGCCCTGTCTGTCTGTTCTCCATTTATCTGCATCATACCCTTATAACCCACCACTCAACTGGCCCCAGTCTGTCAAACTGGAGACATTTAACCTATGATGGTTCTGGGCTTTTGGGAAAAGACATAGCTTGCATAGTTTTTCCAAGATTTATCTATTTCTGCAGTAATGGAATTTAAACTATAAAATTCTCCACAGTATTCACCAGCTAGTTGGCATCTTTGTCTGTTTGCTGTTTGGCGCTGGGCAGGTAGTGTACAATGGATTAATCAGAGATTTTTTTTTATGACAAACAACTGCTGGAAACAGGGTTGAGGTGAATAAAAACAGCTTGCAGGCTCTAAAACCAAAATCAGTTAGAAGATGCTAAAACACTTGGTATAGAGCTGAGGGCGAACGGCAGAGAAATCTCTTTGGATTCATAAGAATGACTACATACATACACAGTCCATTCTTCATAAAAAATATTGATTAGTGCAGCTTTAAAGATTAAAAATAACATGCTGCCAGTATCTTATGACATCTTTGAGCTGACTGAGGCTTTTGCTGTGGCAACGAAGACCCCCTATTTCCATCATTCAAGAGAACAAAATGAAATAAATCCATTGAGAAATGGGGAAACGCTTCCAGTACTGCTGTCTGTGCAAACCGGATCCCATAAAGGGAAACACCGCTCAATTTAAGAATTATTTCAGGTTACACCTGTGGTTTCAGACATTTCAGCTGACCTATAAAATACACTTTAATACCCAAATGTGCTTTAAACTCTGATTATGCTGTCAGCTCTCATCAAGGAAACGTAACCTCATCCCCAAGAAATAACCCCTCATTTTCTCTCACTTCTACCAAAATTTGCAGATTGCGAGCAGCGAGGCAGGACCTCTTATAAATCCCAGCTGCTTTGTCCCTGGCTTTCAGTTTTGCGAAAGCGAACCGAGTAATAAAAATGAGGAATTCCTGAATAATTAAGTTTTGCTTCCTTTTAATCTTTTATGTTGAGAAAACACACCTTCAAGCACACAGTGTAACTATCCCTCACTCTGATAATTGGATTGTCCCTTCAAGTGATTGTTGGACGCCCCTTTAATGTTTTAAATTGAGGGCCACAAAAGAGCCTAAAGTGCTGCAGTGATTACCATTACCCCTCATCTTTACACTCACACACACATACACACACGCTCAGACAAACATCTCTGGCATGGCACTGAAGCTGTACCGTGCTAACACACTTTTACACACTCCTCTAGCTTTTAATTCCTCCATGCACCGACGCAAGGTTTTAACAAGCATATTGATTTGATCATGTGATACCAGCTCTCATTTTCATTCTCTAATGATAATTTGGGTGTGTGATCACCCAGTGACAGAAGTGATTTTTATCCAGCGGTTTTACAGGGAGATCCATTTAATCTTTGTGTCAATAACCCACCCTCCCCCAACCCCTCTCCGTCCCTCTTAAGCTTGCTCTTTTGCCATGCTCTGCAATTCCTCCTCCTGTGTTCACTGTCGCCATTTCTAATCTGGCCACCCTAAGGGAGGTGGCATCTATACCTCATTCCAGTCACGCTGCCTTTCTGTTTGCTTTCCATCCCACTTGAGGGTAAAATGACTTCCCAAAGACATCAAAACCTCACAGGTCTCATTCAGTATTTATCGTTTGTGCACTGTGTTAATGCAGCAAATGGTGGCTGAGAACGTAGAAAGTAAAAATCCTCCGAGTTCTGCTAGATAGTGTTTAATCACTGAAGCTCATTTTGTTTTCTATCTCAATTAAACACCTACTCACCCCGCTGTTCCCACTAGTTTGCATAAAACAGATGTGCACTTGCAGGTAAAAGGGCAAGACCAGTCACCTTCATGCAGCGTCCTCAGAGGAAAAAGTAACGGGAGGAAAAAGAGCAAAGAAATGAGATGGAAAGGGAGAGGGGGATTGATGCATAAGAGCAAGGGTTGCTGTTCCATGTGATTGAATAAAAGGCAAAAGAGATGCGATACAGGGAGGATTTGAAGTGCTGCTAATGAGCTGGGAGTTAAAATGGATAGCTTTGCAGAGGAAACAGATTAAATATTACCAGCCAGGGACTTATGATGAGAGTGTGAAAAACAGGCAGAAAGGAGCAAAAAAAAAAAAATGTCCCTTTTCAACAAGTCATTTCATCTTATATTCAGTCTTAAAAACTTATTTTCCATGAAGCAAGTGAAGAAAATCTATTGATGGTGTGAGAAATGTTCCCCCATTTTAAGGATGATAGCTTTTTAAAACCAAATACAAGATCATTTACCTTAAGTGGGGATGCTTGGCAGCGAACAAGGATCTCTGTCAGATACTGTTCATGTGCTCTCTATTACATCTGTGAAGTGAAACCGGGTTATTTGACAAAACATTGCAAAACTTTGAATGTCTCTCACGGGTAGCGTGTTTGCCGAAGGCGACACCTGCTTTGTATGATAATGAAATGGAAAACAATATTTCACTCAGGATTAGACAATTGTTTGCTATGCAACCCGCTGAGGAGCGTCGAATTTCTTGGCATCTGGTTCTGCTGGGGTGTGGTTGGGTTGGATTTCATAATGTAGAAGTGCTGTGCCTCTCTGAAGTAAGGATACATGCAATTTATAGCTAATCACTGGAACTTCACCAAAACCAAAATAATTGTACGACTGTGATAATTTTGGTTGTTGTCGTCAACTGGATGCGGTTCATAGCAGTCGTTTCCCTCAGGCCTTATTATGAATGTTGTGTACTACAGTTTTACCAGCAATTATTGGCTGTGTCATTGTGAACAGACTGTTGAAGCTTTTGGCATGTTGTTGAAGATCTGCTCGGCAGTGTGCGGTTTTTGATGTGTAATTGATGTTGATGGGATAATTTGGCTGTGTTGCAATTGTGAGGCAGAAGCTGTTAAGCTCTCACACATACATATGCAATTACAGCAGTGTTTGGGATGTCACTTGGAAAATGTTATCAAATACTGACTACTTAAACTACTTAAACTAAAAGTCCTATCCCCACAGTGAACGTGCAGGTTTCACACACCTTCCATTCCTGAATGTCAGCTTACAGATGGCCAGCTAGCCAGAGGACACAGCTTGTAAATGAGACAACTTTGGAGTTACCCAAAGGCGTACTCATCTTCTTTTTGTGGAGACTAGCATCCTTCTGAATCTGTGCAAGAATCAGCTAGGAAGTCACAACATATAAATAATACAGTCATGGAGTTGCTGTAAGACACATTCCTCCTCTTGTGATGGATGGGATGCTAGCTGCCTCCCACACCAAGTCAACATGCCCCAGACCTGTGTCTCCACTGAACCCACACAGAGGAAAGTGGTTTAAAAGCCAAAAAGCAATAAGGTGACTCCAGATTTTTTTTTTTTTTTTGGCAGACTTGTAATCTGTGATGCCAGGTTTCCTGGCACCGATGCTGCAAAGACAGTGTTAGCTAAGGGGTCATTGCTACAAGACAGTGATTTGTGATAGTACCTTCAGAGCCAATTTGTCAAGATATTCATTCATATTAGACATTCAGTGACAGTTCTTTGGAATGTAATTGTGTGTATTTAAAAAACAACACTGATAATAATCATGTCATATCTGAAATAGATTATTATGCTAGATGTCACAATTAAAATGGTTTGCGTGAAGCGTTAATTAATATTAATGGTACAAGTAATTCATTTAACAATTTTCTCCGTTGTGTGCAAGAACTAGTGCACCACTAAAACCTTTTTACACAATGAGCTTTGTCAGGTATATGAAGCACCATTGACACCCACTTAAAGATAATAGCTCCCTCTGTTCTTCTTAATGCAGGCGTCTTCTTATCAACCAAGAAGATGTGAAGCCTTCATATCAAAGACTGACATGAACATCAGGTTGGCTGATGTAAACAGCCCTACAGGGGCCCTTAAGCAGATGGGGCACACTAATAAACTTCTGTTATGTCGTACTATTCAAACAATGCTACGCTGTAATTTACAATCAGTCAACAATGCAGAGGAGCCATTAAAGCAATTAAAGTCTGAGATATTAATTATGTCATTGTAAACAATAAACAGTGAAATACAGAGAGAAATTTGTAAAAACCATTGCCACTGACGCCTGTTTGTAAAATGGATGTTACGTGTCAGTTTACAAATAACATTTATAGGAATGTGTAGCTTAATTCACCAGCCTCTATTTACCGGGAAGGAGACAAGAGCCCGCCTGGCAAAGGCCCAGTAACCTTTTGTCTTGAGATTCGAGGATGGCAAGGAGTGCTAGGGGGACTGTAGCTGTTCCCCGGATCAAAAGTATTGATCTGGCAAAATGTCACAGTATATAGTGATGTACAAATGTGGTGTTGTGCATCTAAGGGACTGAAAAACACTCTGCCTAATGTGTCTAATGTGTAGCTCATTGCACCTTGAAGTGCGTCGTATAATAATCATAAACAATCTGTGGATTACCTCCGCCAACCCACAACACCATTTCTGAAGCATATGGAGCAATCAACATCATGAATGAATCCACCTCTTAGCGCTAACATTACCGTCAGGCCGTTTAAGCTGCGAGCTCGAGTTTCAGAAATACTACAGCCATCCAGGCTGTCAGCTTTCCGCTCGTCTGCCAGACAAATCTCCTCTGCTGCACCAAGATCAAAAACTGACGATTGGTATGCCACTGGGTTAGGGGACGGCATTGGTATGCACAGTCCGAGTGCAGTCCTGTAGTACTTAAAACTGGTTGCCCAGTAGGCAGGTACTTAGCCAGGAAGTTGTGCTAGTCGTTTTGGAGGTCAGTGCATCTGTCTCCTTTGCTGATTACGGAAATTGTGGTGACTTAAGTACCAAAAAGCTGAGACTCTTCCCTGTATAGAAGTGGGTAATTTATTTCTGTATGTAAACTGTAGAATGTCATGAACATTAAGCCTGTGGACACTGGAATCCACAAGAAGTCTAGTCAGCAGCATAAAGGCGTCAGCCACCATGGCATGTTTACTTGGCATAAAGCGCATTGTTACAGGGTCAGATTCTTACTTGGAAACTCTAAATCCAAGTTGCAGATACAGCTTGTGATGGATAGGTGTGGTAACTACTTTTAGTTCCCTGGGAGAGTTTATGTTCTTTAAATGTAGATTAAATATGCTAATATCGGACTTTGGCTGGTTTTTCAGTGTTTAGGCCTTCCCTTTCTTTAAAATCTAAAGCTGAGATTCGGATAACGTCGTGTTATACAATCATTCTATGTTGTGAGAGTTTTATTTTTGTTATGACTAATGGTGCTTTGGTCGTATTGTGAATGCTGCAGCGTGAATTGATTTGCACAGTGAGGAAAAAATATTGTCCCATCCTTAGTCAAGGTCTCAGATGAAGCTTGGGGGGTTGTTGTGAGCTAAAAAGTCAATCTGATCAATCAGCCAACCGCTGTCAGCCTTTTCAAATGAGAACAGCCTCCATCTGTGGAAGTGCTACGCTGATGTATACCACACACACACATACACACACGCACCTCAGGGTAGCCCGCACCTTCATAGGCAGCAGAGTGTATAGAGGAGGAATTAAAAAACAGCAATTTGCTGTCTTTTCTGCAGAATGTGCTCTGTGTTTCCAAATGTGATTCTGCCTGTGGGCTGTGCTGTCGCCTTTATTAACAGATTAAAAGCCAAAAAGTAATTGAGAATTAGCAATTCATCAAAAAGTTATTGGCGGTTTGGTCTCGCCAAACTGGGTCTAAAATCATTCAGGCCAAGGGCTTCTATTTTAGCAGTCCTTTTTTTTTTCAGCTCATAAAGGGACTAAGTGGAAATGCACTGTTGCCTGCTACTGTAGTTCTTTTTGAGGTTTGTGATGTCCTTTGACAGAAGCAGAGCCCTATTTAACTGCCTCCTACATTGACACGCAATTTAGTTTTTGCTAATTATAGGGTATAGCGGTCATAAATTATTCCCTGCTCCTTAGCTCTCCCTCACCCCTCTCTCTTTCTTCATACACAGACAGCAACACACACACCCACACATCCACACTAACCATACAAACAAAATTACCCATCTGCTGATTTTCACACTGAGGCTGAATGTCACGTACAATGGGATGCTGCACACTGACTCGGGGCGGGGGCTGAGAGGCAGAGGGAGCAGGCGAAGAAACGAGAGCAGGGAAAATCCAGCAGTTCATCTCTCTCCTGCTGTTAAAGGCCATTCATAAATACTCAGCCTTCACTGCCTCACAGTCACAGATTCTATGAGACTCCAGTGCCTTGGCATATCACAAGCAACGCTTTAAATTATCACAACACCGAAAGATGGAAACATAAAATGCATCTTGACAAGAGAAGAGGAGTCGGAGCCAGAAGAAGGCAGCACAGAAGTGGCCTGCTAACAGCAGAACATCCTAGAGCTCCACATATGTAATAATGAGACATTCACAGAGCTGCTATATTCAGCTTGCGTACTTTAAACTGTAACACTGCAAATGCTGAAGCCTTTATTAAAGCGGATTATTGCCATGCCATGGACATGAGTATAGGTGCCTGTATATGTGTCACTATGTCATGCAGTTATTTGCAATTAACAAAGTAATGATGTTTCCAATTATTAGTTGATAAAAACAAAACCACCAAACCACGTGTGCACTTGACTATACGCCTGTTGTATGATGTTGTCTACATATTTATGTAGACGTATGTGTGTTAAGTGAGACTGCCACTACAAATTTGTATTTGCTATTTTCAAATATTTTGTTAGCATTCAGCAAATACAGCTCCCACGAGGACTTGCCATCATTTTAGTGGTCTCATACAAAATAAGCATTGTTATATTAGGAAAAAAAAAAAAGACAAGCTGCTCAGATTTTACAGGCCAGTACGATGCTGTACCTCATGATTTACGTACAATGCCATCCTTCAGTGCCAGTGGCGGAACTGATGTGCCCTTTATGCAGCGGGGAGGAAAGTAAAGTTGTGGAGTTCAATGTGGTGAAGAGTCGTGTAGCACACTAAACTTTCATACAGGATGTGCAGGAGTTTGCCTGCTGTCACACCTAACCTTCACCAAATGTTTTGGTTGCCTAACTGTAACCATGGCATTGAATATAAATTGTTTTGCGGAATAATTCAGCACTGACATTCTTGTATGGCAGTAGGGTCAGAAACACATTTACCCTTTGGACAAATAACCCCAGTAAGAAATAACCTCTTGTGATTTTGTCTCTCTATGATAATTCAAGCTGGCATAAAAATGTTTGGTGGCATTAATTACAGGCTAGCTGCATGCTCCCAGATGGTCGGCCTGGATGTGCGTTGGTGTTTTTATTTACTGTACCTCAATTAAGTCTGGCCTGAGCCAAGATGACTTGTGTGTCATGACAGAGTTGGAAAGCTAACGGTTAAGGAGGGATTCTGCCTAAAATGCTAATGTGTGTGCCTAACTCTAAAGCTGCTCTGGGTAATAGAAATCAATGTGAGTGACAATCACAAACACGGGCAAAAAGAATACATGTACTCTTGTCTTTTTTTCGCCCCTCTCTGTTTTCACTCTCTCAGTCTGGTCATAAATGTTGAGTATCCACGAGGGGGAAATGCTCCAATTCTCCCATTTCTCTCCTTGAGCGAGCTCACAGATCTCTCCCTTCTTTCCCACTCTCCTCCTGTCTCCCTCGCTGCCTCTACATCTTTGCTGTCCTGATTTCTTCCTTATTTTCCCAGAGCCTGTTTGACCTGTGCTGAGGGGATATGACTCTGCCCTCCTCGCCACGCAGAGCTAACAGTCTTCTCCTGCTCCCTATTATGCTGAACATTCGCAGCGCATACCTCGCTCAAGGTCGCTTACTCAAGGCTAAGCTCACGCTCTTCACATTTACATGGCAAGAAAGTAAGATGAAGAAGTGCTTGGAATCTGAATTGAACCTACACAACATGTAATTTTATTTTCTCTTGTAATGGTTTAAAACAGTGATGCACAGAGGGAGCAGAGGAGCCAAACAGCATGGTGTGTTTGGCAGAGCATGTAAAAGCCAAATTCCTTCCAGAGGCTGGGGTATGATATTGAAAGCGATGCTATAATGAAGACCTGGCTCCCCAGAGAGAAAACACTCGTGGCCAGTTTCATTCATTGACATGGATTACGCTCGGTCGTAGACTAATTTGCCTTTTCAGCGGATGTCTCTGTTGAGAAATCTCTTTAGTCGGAGACAACGCGTAACCGGCCCCCTGTGTCTCAGTCCTGAAGTTTTTTTCTGTTCAACTGTCTGGCCTTTTCTCTCTTCTCTCTGTCTTAAAGCCTCAGACCGACATGGACTTTCTCCATCCACCCCCGCCCCCCCCCCTCCCAGCTAGGACTCTAGATTTAAGACTTTAGCAGATTGCACAAGTTGTATGGCTCAGGCTTATTCATCATGTTAAATATCCCTTAGCCTTCCGCTCCCTTGGTGTAGATTATTCAAATGACGGCTCCCTCATATTTGGAATTAGGCTGTAGACATATCGGCTCATAAATTGGCTCGATCCGACAACACACTCCAGCTGCAAAGATCTCCCGTGATGTATGCTCTTGAGTGTTTATAATGTACTATTATTCCATTTTGAACATGCTAGTGGGTGCTGCGCCTGTGTCAGCCACCCAGATTAGAGTCATAAAACTTGGCGCTGAGATGATGTGACATTTTGCCCGGGCTGTAAAATCTCCACGGGCTGAACGTACTTTCATACAGGAAATTCAAAGCTTGCAGCAAGAGTACTGAGTCAGGCTTGTGCATGCTAATGGTATGTGAAATGTGTGCATATACAGTAGGAGTAGGTGTGTCTGTTCTTGTTTGTATGTGCATTTATACCATGTACTTAAACATATCCTCTCTGGATGTTCGCATGCGTGTATGAATTTACATGCACCATTTACAAAACCTAACCCAAGATGCATTTGAGCACTTTAACTTTCTGCATGAGTGTATTCAGCCTTGACTGAACATGCATACGCAATAACAGCATATGCATGAATGTGTATTTGCCTCCCTCTGTCTGCATGCGTGCTTAAAACTGTGTATGAATATTCATCATTGTCTCTCGCGCTGTGTGTGTTTGTATCTGCATGGCACTGTCAGTATCTCCCCAATCCATCGGGTGGGGTGGCGGCGGGTTGTGCAAGGGAAGGAAAAGGGACAATGAATGACATTGACAGGCAACGTGCTGCAGAGCGTCTCCCCGTTCGAGGGACAGCGAGCTGATCGCTGATAGCAGATGTGTGTCTAATTGCGGAGGGGTTGGGCGCCCTGGATACGTCTCTGTCTCCTCTGTCTCTGCCTGCCAGGAAGCTAAGCCCCCTCCAGAGCCCGCAATCACTGCTTCTAATTAGAGGCCTTATCTCTGTCAATCACCGTGCCTTTCGCTCTCCTCTGCGGCCCGCTTCACGAATAGCAGGGTAACAGTCCTGGCCAGGATGGCGTGGTGGTCACAGGGAACGAGGAAGAAGATAGACAGGGAGAAGAGGGAGAAATGCTACGGGGAGCTGACAGAAGGAGAGGGATATTTGGGGAGGGAGGATCAAAGAGGTGTGTGTTTGCAGGTGTCTGCTTGTGCGCTGAAGTGTGAATACACTGTGCTTGGACAGGTGGTGTAAAACTGTAAAAGTGGACTAAAAAAGGAAGGATGTGAAAATGTCATTTTAATTCAAGTCAGTTTTGCATTTACTGATCCATCTATACAAATCCAGTGAGCTGCTCCGCTGGAGCAGCTGGAGGTTAAGTGCTTTGCTCAATGGCAACCCAGCAGTAGCTGCTGAGTTCTTCTACCTGCTTCTATTGATTGCTTTCACTCATAATACCATTTATCTCCCTTGAGGCTACTGTCATGGTCAAAAATAAAATGATGAAATAGTAGCATGCGAAGTTGTAAACATAAAAACTGGGGCAAGACATGCACTTTGACCAGCTAACATGCTACATGTTACTATCCTTGGCTATCACATCTAACTCAACTCAGATAAGTGTTGAAACCCATTCAGAAGTTATTTTAAATTGATGACTGCTAAATTCTGACAAATTCTGATATTAGGAGTAAAGTTTTATTCTACGTAAATGTCCATGTTGTCCCTGGAACTGTCTCACTTGTTACTTCATTTTAATCATTTGTTTAATCCAACATACAAATCCATAATTATTAATTGTTAAGGAGTGTGGAGAGTGTAACCAACCACAGTCCATAGGCTGGTTTAGGTTTGCTATTATACTGCACCATAAAGAGGTGATGAAAGAATATTATATATTAAAAAATAATAAGAGACGATGTAGAATTTGTCTTGAAAGGGGCTTTGTGTTTCGCATTTTTAAACCAATTAGCTACAAGCCACACATTGTATGCTGTCGCCATCCATTTCTATAAAGGCAAAGGCAGCTGTGAAACTCGAACTTCTCAATAGAAAAAAATAATTGCCTTTGAAAAAAATGCATTTAATGGAATAGTTCAAAGTTTTCTTGCTTTCTGAGCATGAGATGAAAAGATTTGTATAGATTTTTACATGATAAAAGTCTCTCTGCACTTTTCCATTTCCTACTGAAATACACGAAGGTAAGCATCACAACAGAGTTTCCCTTGGTTTTAATCCACTGGTCATCAGATGTCAGCTTTCATTTCCTCAAAACTAAAATGTCTTCATGCTCTTTTTCTGTAGATGGTTCAGATTACATTCTCAGTCCTAATAATGCACCCTGAAGTTCACCTCAAAAAAGACTGAGACCTGAACTTTTAGATCCTGTACATATGTGATTGAGGAATAAAACGAGATAATAGTTAATAACATGATCACCTCGTAGGGATACGATGCAGTGAAAGTGTGGGTAGAGGGGTGGTGAGCAGTTGAGGTTAAGTAGAAGAGATTGAAACAGAACGACAGACGCGTGGCGATGAAGCTTAAGTGTGGGATAAAAAGGAAGATTAGGCCAGAGGTGAAGAGGGCTGGAACATGTCCAGAGAGAGGGAGAGAGAGTGGAAAGAGCGAGAGGAGGACGAAGGAGGAATCCTCTCCCTCTCCCCATCTCAGTGTCTCTCCATGCCGGTTCTGTCTGGGCACCTCTTCAAAATCAATTTAAGAAATTACCATTCAGCCAGAGTTCCGTCATTAGGATTTTATAATTTCATCTTCCTCCTCCAGTGCCTTTATCCCAGAGCCCCTCAGTTCATCTCTGCAGCACAACCCCGGTGAATAATTAACCACTGCCGTGAGCAGAAAGACGATGAGCGACACAAGCGTTCTATCATTCACACACAGACGCACACCTTCGGCGGAGGCTGCACAGTGCTTTTAAGTCCCATCCACCGCTTCTATCTCTCTCTATGGTTTTACTTAAATCTGACATACCATGTCTCTCGCTCGCACGCTAACACGCCACCGCTCTAAGACACAAACACAAGTTCTCACACACGGGCTCAGACGGTGCACATGTCTCAAACACACACACACACACGCACACGCAGACTCACATCCACCTTATCATCTGCACACACACTTGCTCTCTGTCTGTCTCCTCTGCCCTTCCTCTATTCCCTCAAGGCATTTTAGCTGAGGAAGCAGAGGTAGGTGGGGCAGGAGAGGCTGGGGGATGGCGCTGGGGGTGTGGGCATGGGGAGTGGGTAAGAGCAGCACCTCACCCTCTGAGATCCCTATGTGACACAGCAAGTTGGTAAGCCTGTTCATCAATACGAGTAGAGGGAGTGGCAAGCAGAGCCCTCTCTGTTGCCTGCAGCGTAGAGCTCTATACGCCAGGATGGCAGGAGAAAGAGAGGGACAGGAGAGCTATTGGAGGCGGGTCCTGGTTAGATGTGCACATGGTGTGGCTCTTAGCCGGGACTTAGTCGGTCTGTAGTGTCAGGCCAGTGATAATGTTCCTTATAGATTTGTCGAATGTAACCGTTTCACAAAAGCAAAGACTAATTTAAGACAAAAAAGAAAAGAATTTGGATACCTCACTCCCACGCTGACTCAGGCCCAAGACCCATGTTGCCAGGGTAACAATAATTGACACAAGCTGACCAGCAGCACCCAACAAGAAAAAAAAGAGGAAAACATGACTCATAATTTGTGGTTTTTTTTTTTTTTTTGTGGATTGTTATAAAGACAGCAATGAGAGGGGGAAGAATTACAGCAATGAGGACATCGTCAGTCTCTGACATTGCAGGAGACATTGACGGGACACACACGTCAGAGTTTGCAACGTGAAACATGAAGCTGGTCGATATGTACGACAGATGTATGCCGACAGACTTTTCTCTGCCTGAAGTCATAACTAAAAATCACATGAAACTGAGCCACTGTGGGAAACAGAACTGAGCAGTTGTTTTTTTTTTGTTTGTTTTTTTTACTCATCTATAAGTCTTTACCCAGAATTCATTGTACCGTTGTCCTGCTTAAAGTAGTCAAAACTTAAACCGCTTTGTGCAGCAGATGAATTTAGATGTCTATCTGAAGTCTGACGATTTGTTGTATCTAAGTCATAGTCAAAGCCTGCCTTTGTGAAACTGGCCTCAGATACCGGGCGAACGTATTTCTCAGCAATCGATAGGCAGGCTTAATCAGATCCTCTGCAGTCCAACCATTTCCAGACCTCTGAGGCCAGCTGACTCTTTGTGGAGCAAAGGCATTTATTCTGGTGCCATTTGGCTAATGGGCCTGTGGTGTGTAATATGTGCAGCAAACAGCAACTATTATTCCCTATATTCTGCTAACAGAAGCCCAGTGTGTCTCAGGAATGTGTGCTAATGCTGTGCCAGAGAATACAGTGAGCTTAAATTGGCAGGCTCATGCAGTAGCATAGTGACATGTAGTCAGGGCCCGGCAGATATTTTTAATAGATTTTAGTAGTTTATTCTGTTTACATCATTCCTTCCTTCCATTTACTGAATGCATATTATTGTTTTCTTTCTTGTTGCAGTTGAACTCTGGCTGCTCATTTTGTTAATGTCTTAAGGTTATCATTTTAATTTGTTTCTTCTTTCTTGTTTTATAATTGGTTCTTGTAAAGGCATAATATTTGTGTTTTCTTTTAAACTCACTGTTGCAAAACTACTTACTTTTTTTGTGTGCAAATTTCCCCTTCTTTTTACAGCATACTGCTTTTAATATTCTTAGCCATGGTAACAGTTGCTGGCTCTAGAAATGCCAGTGTCGGTTGCTGGGTCAGTCCACCACTTTGGCACAGACTGAAATATGCCATGTCATGTCATGTCATCATCTGCCGCTTATCTGGGTCCGGGCCCAGGTCGTCCACCATGCACCGGAGTCCTATGGCACCACCCACAGGTGGTGGGCCCATGGGGGGTGGTGCTACCCGAAGTGGGGCTCAAACCCACGATGAGTCTCGTGGTCTACCAACTGAGCTAACCGGCCAGCAGACTGAAATATCTCAACATTTATTTGATGTTCCAGCAGCAGGTTGACATTTGAGGTTGAGAGTGAAATATCTTGAAAACTGTTGCATGGATTTCCATTTGATTTGGTGCAGACATTCATAGCTTTTGTGAACTTTAGTGATTCCACTGACTTATCATCTAGTACCATCATCAGGTCAGAATTTCAATTTGTTCATAGAGCTCATACAGCTGCTGGCATGGCTGTAGACTCTTGCTAAAAAAAAAGTGTTGTTGCACTTGGAGTGAAAAGTAATCAGTGTTTCAAAGGAATCAAGACATAATTTTTATCTATACAATGACAGAAAAACAGAAGCAGTTCTGGCTGGCTCCATAACCTCTGGAAAGCCTACTATGGATAACTGATTGGTTACTGTCTCTGTCTGGAATCAGACCATTGCAGACGAAGGAGACGGTGCCAAAAGAATAACGTTCCAAAGGATGTAATCTTGGAGCAAATCAGTCAGGAGCTGCTGGCAGATGTGCATACAAATCAAAACTCCCAGTTCCCATAGTAAGCGAGAGGAAACCAACAGTAACAAAAAGTGTATGTGTGGGATATTTGCTCTCCAGTTGGCTTGGTCTCTGTTAGTTGGTTTAGTAATGGGCAACGCCTAAGAGGAAAGAAATGAGTTGCAGACAGAGTGGAGAAAATATGTTTGCCTAAAATTTATATTTATCTGAATGTTTGGCTACCATCCTTTTCACCATGCAAACAGGATAAGCGTTGGTGATGTTGCTGGCGTATGGAGGTGTGTGTGTGTGTGTGTGTGTCTGTGTTTAAGGCAGTGATATCAGTCTGACTGGACACCCAGCGTTCATATCATGTACAGTGTACTTAATCAACACTATTTACAGTAATGTTCGCCCTGTAGGACAAGTGTAAAAACTGTCTGACACATTTGTTTTGGCTGCTGCAAACAAGGCGGAATTTACAGATTGGAGGTGGCACGCTATCGTTCTTAATAATGCACATTCCCCAAAGTGTTGACTAATTGGAACCATTAAAATCGTGACACCGGTTGTTAATTTGTTTCCTTGCATGTTATAGTGATCATTTGTCCCATCTGAAAGCTCGGATGAAACATGAGGTGATTATACTAGTAAGTGAGGCTGATGGAGTTGGAGCGAGCTGAGCGAGGCGCAGGCCAACATCGCAAGCTTCCCAAAACCCCTAATGTCATCAGTCGCTGACATTTTTGTCACGTGGTCAAACGCGGCCCTGGTCGTAGTCGCCGTGACGAACAAGACCTTTGTGAACGCTCTGAGACCTAAATGGGAGAATAGTCTGCTTGACCTTTCTGTGAAATCCTTGAGGTGAACACAGTGAAATATCTTAATTAGAAGGAGATGGAGTTGCTAAGAACACACATTGATCAGGCAGAAACCACAGCTGTGGAGACAGGGCTGGAAGAAGGGAGGGGAGCATAAAGCAAGGCTGTTGTCGGACAATAATCATGAATCATGTAAGTCTGCTGTGGAATGAAGAATGAGGTAGCTATCTGTGCAAACTAGTTTTAATACAGCCACAGAGAACTCCAAGGCTACAGGATGAGAAAACTCACCTTCTACTTTCAGAACTTCATTTGACTCTATTCACTTTTTGTATAAACGTCACACAACACAAAATTTCACACCAAAAAAATACACTATATTAGGTACACTTGTAAATGCAAATCCAATCCAATAAAACAACTCAACCATAAATTCTACATTTTCACGGATCATAATGTTCAGCTTTTGATTGACACTTTGAGGGTGGTATTAATTTACCTCTGTGTTCATTATTGAGGCTGTAGTTTGCAGTGGTGTGGAACTGGACCGCATTATACTGAGTGGTGTCTCCAATGTTTTGTCCAACCCATTTACAAGGATGAGGGAGGAAGAATATTAGAAAGACATTTCAATATGATGCAGTCAGCCAAAGTCTCAGTAATAAACGCATGGTGTAATTAACGCCTTTCGGAAAGTTTTAATAATAACTGAACATTAAAATCTTTGTAAAGGAAGAATATATGGCAGAGCAGCTATTGTACTGGATTGCATTAGATTATATACTTGTACCTAATAAAGTGGTGTGGGAGCAGACATTTCAATCTAACCAACACTGTGGCCGAAAAGAAAAAATCTGGAAATGAAATGGAAGAAAACGCTCTGCCAATCTTTTCAACAGTCTTTTCTTACATCATGTGACTGTAGCAGTCGTATTATTGTCCCCCATGAGCACAAAGCAAAAGCACAGTCAAGAACACCAAGCAATTTCTTCTAAGCATAAATATTACTCATTAAATTCAGCGTGCATTTTTTAAAAATTCAATTATATTTGAAAATTTTTAAACATTCCTCACGGAATTTGACAATTTAACCAATCATCACATAGTGAACAGCAGGTGCATTAGGACTGCAGCTACTCTGGTGATTAAATGACGATCAGAATACTGTGGGCCGAGCGACTAATTGTTTCAGCTCAGCTTCAGTGGACATATTGATTTTTTTGTATTTTCTTCTATCAGTCTTCACACACAAAGCACAAATAACCTCTGCACATTTTCAGGGAATGCTGCTTTTCTCTAGTATGTAGCAAACATGAATCGTGTTGTGAGGGCTCGGGTTGACGATAGTAAAATCCCATTTGGTGCATGTTTTTATCATTTTTAGTTTGCCTTCAAGTTTCTAGTTTGTCTATTTTAGGGTGTAACAAGCTCCTTGATTTTTTTCTTACTCTACTCCATCCCAATTTGTGCATTTCCTCTTTTACCTTTTTTTTTTTTTTTTGCTTCTGTATTTTTATCACTGTGCAAATACACACAGCAAAAGCTTGTGCAAGCCCAGTGGGAATTGTTAGTTATACTCTACCCGTTGAGCATCAGTATACAGACCCACAGGTTCCCCAGCGTAGTCAAGACTGCAGAAATGTCGCTTGTAGCTTGTCACGGCTATTGACAGAGACCTTGTAAAACTCACAGAGTCCAGTGAAGCAAGGCACCAGTCAACCTCCGATTCACCTCCTTGACTCCTGTTGACCGGCTCTGATATAAACAGAGTGCCAGCAGAGCCCTTGTTTGACCAATACAATAAACTGTCTGCCCGAAGCCACGATGCAGCTTGGCCCCTCGTCCAATTCCCAGCCTGTGCTTTGGATTTCCATCAGCGCACTATGAGTGACTGCTGTGATTGGGAATGTGAGCGTTTCATTACCATCACACTTCAGTGATTGGCAACAGATTAAGAGCTATATGCGAGGCAAGACTTATTATTTGGCCTGACAGCAGAAGAAGAAACGCTTACTGGAGGACCCAGATGCTGCTGGTTTCATCAGACAACTCCAGAGAATTTTTGAGGTTAAAAAAAAAAATTATTCATTACTACAAAGTTTCAGTGAACAGACGGACAGGGAGCGTAGTTGATATTGATCTGCTGAGGCTAAGAATAATGTTCAAAGGCTTCAGGCTTCAGGGAGCAGTCTGGTCGAGTTTTGTTAAGTGTAAACATTGTCAAGAAAGAAATAGCTTGAAATGAGAGAAATCCAGGGAATGGGAGATGAGGGAGAGATAGAAAGCCAGCAAGAAAAGAAAGAGAGAAAAAGAGAACAATTCATGTGCTGTTTTTTTTTTTTTTTTTTAATTCCTCAAGCCATCTAACTCTGCAGCCAGCTTGTGATAGATGAGCGTGTTTGCTGGATGATGGAGGTTTTCAGCCGCGGTGGTGGCTGCGGTCCCTGTCTCTGGCTCTGACATGAAACTATGGGCCGCAGCCCGGAGCCCACACTGCCAGAGCGCTGTGTGGACAAGGATGAAGCACGAACCATCGCTTTAGCTCCGGTTCCAGTAACAACACCCACATAAATGGCCTATATGGGCTTTTAATAAGTGTTTGAACAAACAGGCACTTGCATCTGCTTTTGTTTGATGTGTTTCAAGGGCATAGTAGTGTCTGTTTGGCAGAGCGGGCTTCCACCTGTCGAAACGCATCGCCGGGATGATAATAGCATTTGACTTCGATTGAGGGCTTTGCGACGGGCAAGGCGTGAATTGTTTCATCTTTGTTTATCAATGTTTTTCCCATGGTTTTTTGGCTAATTGCAGAGCAGAGTGGCTTGCAGAATGCCTATTAGTGCCGTGCTGAGTTGAGAGACAGGCCAGTGGGAAAAAAAACCTGCTCACCAGTGAAAACAAGAAAAACCCACAAGCACTTACACACATTTGTATGAAGACAAATTCTCTTCTGCTTTCTTCTAGGAGTGCACAGGCATCTACATGCTTATGTGAATTCTCGTACACACACAGGCATAAAGACAGCAGGCAAAGATAAGAGGGACTAGCCTTTTGTATTCGAGCCCACACACAGAAAACGGAGCAGTACACGTGAGAGTACATCACTGCTGGGTGTGTGTGTGTCCTTGCATTATCTACTGCCTGTTGGTTCTGGTGTTTAAGTGCTGTTGAGAAAGAAAGAAAGAAGGGGGAGAGGGGGTGAGGTAAGGTGAGCAGAGATAGAGGAAAGAAGTAATGGCAGATGCGGGAGAAAGGGGGCAGTGGGAGAAGGAGGGGAGCGGAGCCCTATATCTCCAGAGTCCCCCTCCACAGCCCAGGGGCAGTGACACAGCAGCAGCTGCATCTGCCTTTCAGAGCCAGAGTCACAGTCATGCGAAGCAACGTTTATTCCCCCAGCAACAACTACCAGCAGGCACTGTGGACTAATCAGTCCACCAGTCCTGCCTTCACAGCCCGGCCGAGGGAGTCTGCCTCATCCCCTCGTCAGGCTTGATCTGTATCGATGCTGATATACACAATAGTTACTGCACTCGCTGGGCTGAAACGTACAACACACAGGCAATAATGTCCTACAGATGGGTCAGGTGGCCCCATACAGCAGGGTTAATTCCCTGCCATGGTGGCCGCCCCCCCCCCCCCCCTGCACCTCACAAAGCCAGTGAATTTGTGGAGGGCTGGCAAAGGCCGGCAAGTGACAAACGAGAGGGGAATACAGAGAGCTGTACAAGAGAGTAAGAGACACGGTCTGTTGGCTCAGTGTTCCCTGAGAGTACGCATGTGTGTGTATGTTTGTGTGGTAATTAAATCATGAGAGCCTCTGTTTTGGAGCACTGCACATGGAGCCTAGACTAGCTTGGGTGCTGACTCCGCGGGCCTGACTTAATTACAAGCAAACGCAAACACTGTAATTACACACAGCCACACCTGCACAGCACCGCCAGCTCTGACAAAAGGTTGTCCAAACAATATTTTCTACAGGAACACTTTCAACTTGCTCTAATAAGCATGTTTAGAGGACGACCCAATGACGTTCCCTTATTATCTACTGTATGCATTCACCTCTGATAGTGCTTTAGGTGGTATAACCTTTACTCTGACTGCTTTTGTCCATAAGCAAATAGATAAACAGTGCGGCAGGATACTGTCAGCACAGTGTGTTGTGGCTATTGTGATAATATTTTTATGTCCTCCAGCTGGGTGAAATGTGTCACGTATGTGCACATAACGCCTTTTGCACGACTTCTTGGATCGCACCGTAATCAGTTTGAGCAGCATGCAGCTCTACAGACAGGCATATGGTGGCATTTAATTGCACACACGCATACACACACAGAGAAACACAAAACATCTAGAGTTATAATTTGCACAATACACAAACAGACAAACATCTCCAGGCCTTTGATGTACACTTAGCAATAGTCTGCATCTGGCTGATTTTCAGATCAGCTTGTTTTCCAGATGATCTCCATTCGTCTTGCTTCTTAACCAGCATGGCAGCCTACAGACAGGGTCACCGGAAGGCCAAGCCTCCTCAACACCCTGGGAGCCTGATCTGAACCGAGCTGTCACTGGTAGGCTAACAGAACAATCAACACCAGAGCCAAAGAAAAAAAAAAAAAACATCATAACTCACAATGAAATGTATTATATTTGTCTTTTGTGACATGATATAAAAATGTATCACTGCAATAGTGGCCTGTGATTCCCAAAATCTGGAACATTTGAATCCCTACAGATGTGTGACATCAAAGTAAAAGAAAAACCAAAGTGTTTTAATAAGATGTTGGTTTATGAGCCTCCCGAACATCTTTACTGCTCTTTTTCATAGTTTCTATAATTCACTGGAACTCTACTGGTGCCATGAACTCTCTTCTTCAGAGTACAGGGTATTCCCTCACTTGGCGTTCTAATGATAGTAGCAGAAAGCACTGTCTGACATGTCACTTCAAAATGCTGAATTGGTTTGAGATGTGGTGACTGAAAAAGCCACAGTGTTCTGTATTCTGTTATAAATGATTGATGAATGTAGAATATGTACAGTGTTAATGTTTGGTATCTTGGTTCTGGAGGGAGTGTGGAGCGTAAGACTAACCTTACCCATATGCGAAGGGGGGGCGGGACTTAGACCTTACAGGTAGATGCTTAAGGGGCATTTGAAATGTTATATGAAGAGAAGCAGAGGCAGCGGCAGGTGACAGCATAGCATTCAGGTGAGTGGTGCAGCAGCAGCGAGTGAGCAGAGCACTGACGGTTTAAGTACGCTGCCGTGATTGAAAGGGTGCAATGGAAATATGCGGAAAACAGAGAAGAGTACACCGTGTGAGTGTAGTGACAGACTCAAGTTGGCTGCTTGTTCGCAGGTATTGCTTCATGTACCTCCAATTTTGGTGATTTTGAAGTTTTCAGATAAGGTGAAGGATTAAGTGTTCCTTTGTGGGTTGAGAAAATTCTCCTGCTCCTCAGTCTAAATAAACCGTTTCAAAACTCAGTGGATTATCTGGGAAAAAAAAAAGTGCATTGTCACCAAACTAAAAACTGTGCTGTTTTCTATGAAAACTAAAGAAATGGGGATGTTTTGGATATCCGTGATTTACACAAGATTTACACAAGTCATCCAGCCATTCAGTGACCCCTCGTGCCCTGTATGGAAGCATCTGTATGTGCTATGTTTCTCCACTCACTTTTTCATGTTTTGCCTTTAATTTGTTATCCATCTGTAGCTCTCACGAGTGGACTAACAGAGAGTATCATAAAACGTTTCACTCTGAAATGCTCATTCATCTCCCTCGCCTTTAGTGGTGTTAAATTGAAAGCTATTTACTGCATAAAGTGATTTTCAAAACCGGAAACTCCTAAATGCCTAGTTTTTGCATTTGTGAGTGAGTAGGAAGGATCGTACCAGTGACAGCTAGGTGCAAACAGCTACTGTCACACACGAGCACACACCAATACAAGCTAACACAAATTTGCACAAGCAAATGCTCAAGTAGAGTCCCACATATGCACAGGCACACCTAGCATCTGTCCAGGTGCACATGCTTGCAGTAATGATACAAGAGGATGGAAATGAGACGCGAACACGTGTTAACCGGAGTAAAGCGTGCGATGCGGTTTATTTCCTGTCTAACAGTATTAGATACCAGCAACACGAGCCCTAATGTGACGCCCTTGTTATGCATGGAAGCGTGTGCGTGCACATGTGCATTCACAGCCAAGCGCACACGCTGATAGGTTAATGTGGAGGCGTGTTGTGTTGACAGTCCAGGAATTTAAACCAGCAAGGTAACACTTGTAAGCTGTTTCCTGAGCTTCGTTGAAATGTGAAAATGTAAATGGAGCAAACACAAAGACACACACTTCCTGTCCTTGCCCCCCCGTCAAGATGAAGCCATTGAGAACTCGGCATGAAAATGGCTTTACATTCCTACTTAAAGTCATTATAAAGGAAACAGTCTCAGCGGGATAATATGGCATATTAATGTTTATGGACACTTAAATCCGCTAGAGCCTCCAGCCACAGTACATTACCTTGCTCTGTTCATTTTTGTATGTGATTTGGTTTTGGCCAAAGCTGCTGCTAGTTCACCTCACAGTACATATACGCTGCTGCAGAGCTACAATAAAGTGCATGAATTAGATATGAGGCTGACATAGAGATGTAACAGATCTGTGTACTTTTTGCCTTCACACTGCAGCGCCCACTTCACACTGAACTAAGCAAGCATGAAGGGAGATAGGCCGGTAAGTAGGTAGGTAGGTCAACAAGTCGGAATACCTGTGACAAAAAAGGTGATTTGTCAGTGCCTTCCTGAATGATTTGAAGATTCTAAAAAAGAAATCATATGGCTGTTTTCCGATCTGTGATCCTCTGTGGATGAGGCTTGGTTTAGATTAAGGCAGCTGAAACCATTTGGGAAAGATCATGATCATCGTGGCTGCTGCGACCAGTGACAAGGCTGAGGTCATGTCCTGTGGATTTTGTTTCTCGACACTTAGGGTTTTTAGCAGCCTTGGTGGAATGCTGGCAGCTGTGGTAGAAAGTGCACACTCAACCTGTAAAAATAAAATCATGAATCATGAAGCACCAGAGCAATGCATTTCACTCAATGCTTCATTGAGCTCTTGGAAAAAGGAACACTTCCTGGATATTTTATAGTCTTAACCATAGAGATTCGGCATTGTGGAGAAGTCTTTGATCTTAATGCTACAAAAGTCTAATTTACACACACTAAAACTGAAACATTTACAGAGTAAATGAAATATAGAAAAAACTCAAATAATTAAAACATTTTGCAGACTTTATTGTTCCTTGGCGGGTGGGAACCTGTCTCAGAGCCTTGTGGCCACAGCCACATACTTGGCCAAGCTTAGAGAACGATTGTGGTCATGGGTAAAATATACCAACATTAATTTGCCCTAGGAACTGGGATATGAGCAGCAGCTTATACTCTCAAAGTCAGACACTTTGCATGACCCAACATCCACTCTGACCTCCTCACTAGGAGATTTTGTAGATAGATAAATATGTGTATATGTACATACATACATACACTAAATGCATGCATGGTTTTGTTCAGCGGTTAAAGCGATGAGCTGCAGACATCAAGCAGTGCATCTGGAAAAGACAAGACTCCTCTCCTCACCATAGGCCAGGCCACTCCACTTGAGCTGATTGATTTCCCATCAGTTCTGTATCCCTGATAACTGCATGCCTGGAGGGCTGCAATGGCTCCAATATTTCATTGCTATATACCCGCTCAACCACGCTCTGTTTAAAGCATGGTTTTCACTGTGTGGAAGTGTGTGTGTGTGTGTGTGTGTGTGTGTATGTCGGTGTATGTGGGGATGTGCCTGTGTGTGTGTGTGGAACAGCAGCGACATGGTGACAATTGTGGTAATGAGCATTTCTGCATATATACTTTGCATTCTGCAAGTCTCCTTTTCCTAGTCAACAATCCTCCACTGAAGTGAATTAGCTGAGATCTAGTGGCAAGAAAATACCCACAGTAAAAACACAGAAAATCTTTAACCACCATGCAGATGGTGCAGAATTACCATAACACCGACCCATCTTACTCAAACCTGGCAGTGATTGGTGAAAATCCACATCGGCACATTTGTTTTCTCCTCTAGCAACACTCTCAGATTTGAAGCCTTTGATTTATAAAAGTCCAGTGTACCTACTGCAGCTCTGCTTTATGAGCTGCTGAGCGGATTGCCAAATTGCCCACCAACAGAGGAAATGCCACTTAGGGTGGCAGTGTTTGTTTTATTTTTTAAAGCTGGATCATGTCTGGATCTAATCATGCACTGGTCCTTACTGTGTTAAAGTGCGGTACAGGCAAAAAGATAAACTTCTTCTCATCCAATCAGGCCATTTGTTTCTCTGTTGGAATAAGAGCAGTTGCTGAGCTCTAGCTGTGACCCTTACCTAGTTACCTTTCCAATTCATACTCTTGCCAAAACCATTATGCCTTTTTGCTGTGCATAATATTATCTCAGAGGATGCTGCAAAACAAAGCATTTCAAACAGCTGGACAGTTTTAAGGCCTTCATTCTAGCATGTGAAACACTCTCGCCATTTTGTCTTAAGTTCTTTTAGGTTTGGATAAAAGCTTGATTAACACTTAAAATAGCAATTGAATGTTCTGGCTCCTCAGGGAAAACCAACAAACTGTTAATTGAATGGGATAAATGTGTGAGTACCACGTTCCGTTCTTGCCAGATTTTTTTTTTTATCAGTGTTGCAAAGAGAAGTGAAGGAGCTTTATTTTTTATGTTTTTAACTGATTTTTATATATTTAATGCAGTTCTCATCCACAAAGATTCAACCTGTTGTGTGACCAGTCATGGTATTTTTCTTAGTTTTGTGCTTCTTGGTGCATATACTCTCTCTCCCTCTCCCTCTCTCTCTCTCTCTCTCTCTCTCTCTCGCTCTCTGTATATGTGTGTGTGTTTGTGTGTATTTGCATGTGTAGTTATTAGAGAGAGAGGCAAGCAAGCAAAGCGGTGCCAATTTTTTTTTTTTTCCAACTGCTGTGCTTACATTAGCATAGATCATGCAGCAATCCATAATACATGGCTTGTTAACAGGGTTGGTATTTTTGATCCATAATTAAGGAGTATGTTTTCAGAGAGTTTCCAGGGTTAAACATGTGATGGCTGCAGGCTGCTTTCCCCTCTGCCACTCCCAGGAGCGCGTTATTGTACAGTATGGTAGCTATTGATTCGCCGTGCCATTTGGCTATTGATTGGAGTGGACGCCATTATGTCAGTGAGATTATAGCCCCACGCAGCACAGAGATGCTGAAGTGGAAAACCAGTGGCTGAGAACCGATGAGATGAGCTGAGTGCTTACTGCATCAGATGCAACAGCAGCTGTGTTTCAGCTAATGACAAAGAGCGAAGCACAGCACAGCACAGCACAGCACAGCACAGCACAGAACCATACAGCTTAGTGTAGCACGGCACAACCTTGCCCAGAGTAGAGCCTAGCACAGCAAAGACCGAGCACTCTCATTTCTCTAGTTTCTATCTGTGCCAAAGGGAGCTATAGAAACACAGGGGAGTGAATAATCACATTGACTATTCCAGACACACAGATTTTTTATCGGCGCGGCTCATTGTGGCCTAATATTCTCAGTGACAGCCATTGCCTCCCAGATTGTCTTCGGTTGATCATTCAAATTGACCGCAATTCACTATGCAGTGGGGTGAGGGGGAGGGGTTATTGGAGGCTTGGGATGATTGGAATGGGGGTTGTGGAGTGAGGAGGGTGAGTGGGCGTTCACTGCCTCAGCCTGCTCTCTGGCTTTCAGACCGACCCGTCATGTATTTATAGCAATATTGAATTTAATTGCGTTTCTAGCAGGGGCCTGAGTTTTAAGAGACCCATAAATGGAATTTCAGGCATGCAGGAACATGATCCACTGTGCGCTGACCATGTAAAGTGCGCATTCATGAAAAGCAACTCTGGCTGCAATCTGTGTAATGCAAATATCTAAAGCAGAGCCCATCAGCCTGCTGTGTCCTGGATGCCAATGAGGGCCTGTAACTGCTGACCCTAAGGTTGTGAGCTGTGCCAGGTTTTCCAATGAGGCACAGTTTGAGACAGCGAACCAGTTGAACGGTAACCCTCTGGGTGGTAAATGACTGTTAAACCTGCCTTGCTTTTATGGTACAAGAAGTGCTTTGAGATAAACGCCTTGAATTTAGAGTCTTGCCTGCCCTTGAGCCCCGGGAGTTTCATTTCTAACCAGACAAAGACAGTTTAGAGAGAGAGACACACACACAGACAATTCTGTGGCCCGCCCTCTGTAGGACCACTATTTAAATTCAAATTCACGGTCTGTTTATTGGATAATAAATTGAGCATGAAAGATTAATTTGCATTTAGTTCATCATCCCCATGATATAGAGCAGCAATTTCTATACTGTAGTGCCCAGAGCTTAATAACCCAGAGGCGAAACCGGCATATCAATATGTGCTTTCTTTATTTCAAGGACACTGAAGTGGGGCCCTATGGCAACAACTCCGCTATGATTCACACTTCTTGCTTCCTCCTACTAAATTCTTGTCACTCACAGTCTGAGCCGACATATTAGACACACTTAACGCCGAGCCCGAGAGTTATCACACATTCAGTGTAATCAAAATCCTAATGAACATCATTAAAATCAAGGCTTTAAAAACGGAGGCTTACATCACTGTGGCTTTACACAGTCAGGGTGTCTGTGTATGTATGTGTGTGTGTGTGTGTTGAGGGCTATCAGAGGCTGTTAGACCGCCACAGGCAAAAAGCATGGGGGTCACCTCTTATTCAAAGCGGGCCTGACATGGGCATTTTTCTTCCTTTGCATTTTGAGAATTAATTTCTTCTTGGAAAAAGAGCTGCAGCAGACAGTTGAAGTAATGCATGGAGAGGGCAGGAAAACGGAGGCTGGGTGGCCACATCAATTTCGAGCGCCCGTCTGGTAACCAAAAGGTCACATGTTTAATTCCAGCAATAACTAATGTGCAGCTGGGAGTACGAGGGGGTAAGATAAATAAATAAAATAAAACTATCGATCCAGCTACTGATTATTTGCACTATGGATTAAGAAGTTGATTATTGTCTTGATTAACCAATTAAGCCTTAAGCATCAGAAAAAAATGATCAGTGGTCATTAAAATGTCAAATTTCCTGAAGTCCAATTTCTGAAAAGAGCCCAGAATCCAAAGATACTAATTTTACTTTCCCATAAAACAAGCAGCAAATATTCACCATTAGAAAATAGTTGGTGATTAATTTTCTGTGGATCAACTAATCGATTAATCTACTCGTTGATTCAGTCAGTCAAACAGCCCATTTTGAGCATTGTGATTGTTATAATTGTTAAACCTACCAGATCAACTTTAGGTCTCACTTGGTTAAAGACCTGGCAGGTGCCACACACACAACCCCCTTGAAGAAGGAGGGGGTGCATGCAGCGGCCATGTTTCCTGAAGAACCACTGAGCAAAGAACTGAACCCACTGGCAGTCATTGTACATCTAGTAAATCACTTTGGATTAACAGCTAAAAAAAAAAAAAAAAAAAATGTAAACGTTTTGTCTAAAAGGGTGGAGCGCCTGTCTCGTGCTCATTATCTGATAGTCAGTGTGAAATATCGGTGGGGTGAGAAAGCACGGGGGTCGTGAGGGTTATATATTTTCTCAGTGACTCCTAGCTGCTGGCTGCGTGCCGTGGGGGTGGTGTGTGTGTGTGTATGTGTGTGTATGTTTGTTGGGTGGTGGTGGTGGTGGGGGCCTCAGTCAGAACGTGGTTGGGCTGATTTTCTGCGCAGACCGGAGGCACGAGCCGCTGCTGCTGCCTGGGCACGCGCTGACTCTTCAAAATAAACAGCTGCCTTAAATAAAACTGACAAGAGCGAACGGAAGCTCGCTTTATGCCGATGCATAGCACTGATAAAAATGAAAATGACAATTGTAATCATGTTTGGCGATCACTTCAGCCTCCTTTGCCACGGCACATCACATGAATTCACTGTTTGTAGCAGCTGAAAGCGCCTAAATGTAGTGCTCTAACACCGAGGAAAGCGGCGGGAAGAGTCACTCGACCGGTAGAAAGTGGCAGAACTGATAAAAAAGAAAATTTCCACCGAGTAACCTTTAAACTTATTGGCCAGGAAACTGTGCTCACTAGGAATTCACCCCGACCCAGACTATTCCCATTTGCAACGTCTGGCTTGCTCATCTGTCCTGTCTCTCTCCGAGGCAGCGTTGAGACAAGTCGTAGCTCGCTCAACATACTGTGGAAGAGTGATTTTTCTTTTCTTTTTTTTTTTTTTTTTTCCCTTGAAGCCTGCTGTCTTACCGCTAACACGAAGACAGAGGCGGAAAGCCGCCGTTCAACTCTGCTGGCTTACCTCCAGTGGTCGGTTAGTCCCTGTCCAAGGTGCTGTAAATGCCCAGTCTCTGTCCAGGGTGCTGAAATCGCTCAGTCTCTGTCCAGGGTGCTGAATATCATTGCGGGCTCCGGAGAGGCTTTGTAAATCCGCTGCGAGGAGGCGCCGAAAACGCCGGTCCAACAACTGCTGCGGCCGTTAAGTTACGTTAAAGAAAAATCCCATTCCCAGCCGCGTGTCCAACACAACACGGAGAGCACGAGAGATAGAGGGACTGTATCTCAAAAAACAGAAAAAAAAGAAAAAAAAAAAAGAAAAAAAAACGGATCCAAAACGTGAATTCAAATGTGAACGGTGAATGATAGAAGTGTAGCCTGCTGGCTAAACGGAGCAGCTTTGGCAACTGTAACTGCTGAGGCTTCTTCGCTAGTTGCTTCTTCCTCTGGATAGGCTTAACTACCTCTCTCTCTTCCTGTCCCTGCCTCTCTCTCTCTCTCTCTCTTCTATTCTATTCTCCTCGCTCTATCAATCACTATTCTATTCAAATATGTTGGACTGACAAGAGGGAAACCAATAGCCTCCAGTATCCTACAGTCCACAATAGACACGGGCGAATGACTGCCACTAGTTAAACAGAAATCATTTGGCATTAGCTTTATTGGCAGTGATGTGATAAAGAAATATTCAATTTGATTTAATTCAGACTGTGCCAAAAAATTATGTCCCTGCCTCGTATAAGCTATAAGATGAACACAGAGCTACAGTTTTTCTCTCTCTGTCTCTTTCACTCTCTCTCTCTCTCTCTCACACACACACATACACTCACTGGGAGGAATTGAATTTAATTTATGGTCAATTTACTTATGTAGAGGGAACAGCCATCTGTTTCACGCACCTCCTGCCCTGTCATTTAGTGCGTGTTTGTCTTTTCTTTTTAACAGAGCAATAGTTTTCTGCAGAATCTTCTGTGGTAAATGGCAGTCAGCAACACTGGTGGAGGGATTAGTCTCCAAAGAAAAGAACTAATGTGATAATTAATTTGGGAAGGGCACTACTGAAGTATCACAGCAGCAAGTGAATAGCAATAGAATAAGAGTTAGAGACTTCAAAGGGGATCAGAAACTGCCATAATGTCGGGTCAGGTCAGTATAAACTCACACTGTCAAAGCATAATACAATAAAAATATTATTTATATAAAATGGTACCAAGATTCAAATGCTATAATTCTAGATAAGACCACAAACGAATGTCATGGACACATTGTAAGTGGCTGTTCTATAGCAATACTGGAACTGTTAACAAGCCTGAGAGTCTACAGCCTGGCTAGCAGCTCTGTGAGGTCTGAGCTGAACGCTAATGTCAGCATGGAACCAATGTCAAAACCTGATGGGGGGCTGTCATTATTTTTGCAAGTATTTGGCCATAATCCAAGGTAATGGGTACATTAAAATTCTGACCTGATGATGGTGCATGATGAAAAGTTAGAGGATCCCCAAAGTTAATAGAGTTTATGCTGAGGGGAACATTAATGACAAACTGCCCCGATAGTTGTTTAAGAATTCCTCTCAGATCCACAAAGGTCAACCTCATGATTGCGCTAGAGGAAAAGTCAGGGGATCAGGAAAGTCATTACAATTCATTGGATGGAAACTATAAATGTCTGTATAAAATTTAAAGGCAATTCATGCAGTATTTGTTGAGACATTTCACTGTATAAGTGAAAACTTATTCCAAATTTCATGGCAATCCATCTAAATGTTGTAGGGACATTACACTCAAAACCACAAATGTCAACCTCATGGTGTTGCTCCCTAAAATGTCAGGGGATCGCCAAAATTAATTAGGATTTGGGAGACTGTGAATATACTCACTGTATTTCATGATAATCCATCCAGTAGTTGTTTGGAACAAAGTGGCGGACACACCAACCAACCAGCTGACTGACTTTGCCATTCACAGAGCCATGCATGCCGCTAGTGTGGCTAAAAATTAAAATCTATATTTCTGCTACACCTATTATTGAATACCAGCGACAGAGTATGTGACAAGATAAATATCATATATGGCATGAAACATAATACATTAAAATGCCATCATGCAAAATAGGGTCACAGGTTCACACTTGCGTGCCTTGGACACATTGTAAGTGGCTAGCTTATTGCAGTATTGTAAAAATATGGTTAAGGAAAAGGACAAGGTCACTAAGTCCATATCAGCTAACATAGGCATATTGTAAGTTAGTATAGGAGTATTACATATTGCATTATTCTGGAGAAAATGAAAAATGTATTGAAGCACTCTGTAAAGTCACAGTTGAAGTACCATACAGAGTCTGTAGGCTAGCTGCAGCATATCCCTGTAGGGTTATAACAGGAATATTGTTGTGTTTTTTCATCAGGGATTTGGCTGCCCCCTTCTCCGTAGAGGAGAGGAGTCTGCTCTGTCTCATTAGCTTTCAAAACCACATCCATATAGAGTGACTGCGCACAGCTACTTCAAATCAAGTAGGCACAGAAAAACCCTCCTGCTCTCGCTCGTCATTTTAAAGTTATTCCGAACCCACACATACCGGCATCACATTAAAAGTAATTTTCAATGATTAGGGTTTTCATAAGCCAATCAGTGCCGATTAGACTCGGGGATTGAGGGAGATGTGAGGTGACTGTCTGAGTGAGCTTTGATGGGGGAGATCAGAAGGTTATTCCTTGGTCTGAGTCAAAGTGAATGTAGGATAAGAGGTGTTAAATATTGAGGATCCCCCCTCCGCCCTTCTTAGATGTGTAGCTCCAGCTTCAGCCTTATGTGATGATTTTTCTCATGTTTTTGGGGTGTGGGAAAGATTGTCCTCTGGCTGCCAAGGAGGGGAAGCTGACTGTGTGATGCATGCTTTCATCATATGGGGATGAGGAACCACACTTCACTGTTGCTACCTGTGTGACTCCGACAGAATTTAAAGTGCCTGAGAAAACCGTTTACTTCGCATTCAGCAAAAGAAAGCAACAGTCTTATCACCATATAGATTTTACTATTAAAATCCATCTTTATATTTACACTCCTTTTTGTATGCAAATCAATTCACAAAATTTAATGGTGGACGATCCCATTAGGAGAATTTATATCTGGGTTCTAGATTAGTCTCAATTAGTCAGCATGGGCTGGTAAAGAGTTATTATGGTCATAAACAGTACACCCAAATACATATATTTTATTATTATAAAACTTTATCGGGAATGTACAGATAAAGTAACATCAGCTTCACAATCACTGCAACAGGATTAGGATTGCGACATCTGTTGCTGCCTAATCTTGGATCCAGACTTTGTGCAACAGACATATAAGTGGCATAAAAGTGAAGCCCAAGGCTGTAGGTCATTTCAGACCGTACTGCCTTATAATAATGCAGTGATAAAGTAATACAGTCTTGCATTCAAAATTTGACGAGCTATAGGCTATAATCAGTATTTTTATTACAATCTATGAAATCGCAATGTGACGAGGTGAAAGGAGTCGCTCGTATTTGTGAGCTAACGGATAATAATCATTCAAATCAGCAGCTCCCCTCAGCTTTACACAGCTTTGTAGCGAGTTTCTCATTGTTTAGCTGCCCAGCCTGCAACTGTACTGTCTTGGTTCAGTCTCACTGCTCTCATAGTGTCATTTTCTGCCACAGCAGGCAGCTGTTTTATCAAAAAAGCTCTTAGAGCCTGCTGTGCTCTGCCTGCCCAGCATCAAACAGCAGACAGACACAGTTAGCGACTGGGTAGTGAAGATAGAGGAGCATTTAGCAGCCAGATATTTCCCTCGGGAGTTGGTAGAGACCAAAAACAGAGCTAAAAGAAAGGGAACACTGGACGTACATTCACCAAGTTTAAATTTTTATTATTATTGGACTAATTTTACCAATGTCTTAATGTGCATGTAGCATTATTCTGTTGTAGGTTAAGGTGGTGCTAGTTTTAACTACTTAACAGAGTGCTGGGCAGTTTAACCTGTGATCTATAATAATGCATCATATTTTAGAAGTTTTATATTTAGAAGTCTTATATTTTGTATGTTAAATTTTAAACTGCCATGTCAGTAGTAACTTAAGCTGTCAGTTTAATGTAGGGGAATAATAAGAATGATATTTGTCTCTGGGAGTTGGAGAAGTAGAAGTATTAAGTAGCACAAAGTAGAAACATCCAAATTACTCTAAGTAGCTCATTATCAGCCGGAACTAAATGAAAATGAAGTGATGTTTGTGTTTCAGTGTGGGAATTTGGCCTTGGCCCCACTGAGTTAAGTAAATTGGTGGGTCCAGTATCAGCTTGCTCTGTCAGTAAACACAAAACAACATGTACTGTGTCTCAAAGTAAAAGTATGACCAGTTGAGTATTTTATTAAGGTGTTTTTTGCTCAGTTGCCTTGTAGTTTGCAACATTAAATGACTATAAATCAGCCCAGCATTGTTTCATTCTTTCTTTCTAAGCTTTAAAGAGCTGATGGGTATGATAACCTGCATGATATCATAAGTTTTTCAAAGTTTTAAATGTGTTCATTTTGCCAGTGTTAACTCAAGTCGACAAAAGTTCTTGAACTGAAATTTACTTCTCAAAATCAATTGGCTTTACCATAATTCCACATTTCTTTCTTTCTCTCTCTCAGACTGAAAATTGAACCCAGTCATGCAGACCCAAATTTTAACATGTATTGATATCAGTTATGCATTTATTTCACTGCTAAGTTGGTCCTTTATTGATTCTAACTAGCATACAGAGGTATTTAACATTAATGAAATGAAACTGAACTGAAATTATTTGGTATGTTTACGGTGCGCTTCTTTGAAATTATGACAAAAGAGTTGAGTTTTTTGGCAGTAAATGTGCAGTTTTCCAGCCAAAGTCATTTTAGTCAAACTTCATCACAGTTTACTGAACTTGAGAAGTTTCTCTTGATAATGTGTTTGTTTTTACATGGCACTTGTTTTATTGTGAAAAATTTAACATTCATTGAGACTGTTTACAGCTTGATTGCAAATGTTTTTTTTTTTTTTTTTCCTGTCACAGTAATCATCACTTATTCATAAAGTGCTTGAAGAATTGTTAAGTTTAGTGGCAAAAAACAGAGAAGATTGTGCCAGCTTCAGTAGGAGGACAAAATAAGGGAGGGTCTCCTTCTAGCACAGGACTTTTCCTTCAGGTTGTTTTCTTTGCCTCCATTTCTGTCTCCGCACAAAAAAAACTTCACACAAGCTGTAGGCCCTGCTTTTTCTGAACCTGCACTCTTTTCATATTCTTGAGTTCTGCAGCAAATGTGCATTTTTAACGCTTGCTGCGCACACTGCGACAGCTGCAAGCGACCCTCCAGTTACCAGAGGCGTTGAAGCCATGGTCTCCCCTGGCCTGGCCTAAATTTACTTGGGCTTAGAACTTAGGTTGTGCCCTCGGGGGGCCAAACTGAAACTGGTGCAAATGAGGTTAGCATTTCAGTCACTGTGTTTGTGTGGCAAGCAGCGAGTTTCGCAGTTCTAGCCTCTACCCATCTGCCACTGACCCTTGTTTTGCCAGAAGACCAATTGCGGTTTGTGGCTGCCAGATTAGTCTGTGGTGACATAATGATTTTGTCCCACATAAGGGTGATTTGACATGCTCCGCTTGCCTGTCTGTTGCTTGCAGGCTCTGCTTCTCAAATCCAGCGCTCTGCCTTTGCCTCATTACTGTCAAACACATCAGCGGATGGTTCCTCCGTTTGGTGCACATTAATGCGCGTGTATGTGTCCGTGCTACCACATCCATGAAAAAAAAAAAAAAACACTTCCTCACCACTATGTCATACTGTCTGTTTTAATGCAGTTCTTATTTGAATCTGCTATTTGTTCTCATCTGCATTATTTCTACTTGCTATCCATTATTCATGTTTTTTCCGCACACAACTTGCTCTTTTTTTTTTTTTTTTGCTTTCAGGCTTTTTTCTCATGGTAAGTTTTTATTTTCCCGCAGTTTCCCCCCTGTGTTTGCTCTGAGCTGTGCTTTGATGTCGTGGTGCCGGCCCAACCCAGCTGTCTGGACCAGGTGAGTTGGGATTTATTCTGAGTTTTTTAACAGCTTTAAGTACTTTAAAGTCAGTTGAACTTCAGCGCTTTTTAATGTGAAATACACTAAATACACACCCAACTTAAATCATCCCTGTTGAGCACTGGAATATTTTAAACCAATCAGAGCAGAGTCAAATGAAATATTTAATATTAAAGTCCAAAAGCAATGAAAAGAAACCTCCTTTAAACCTTTTTCGAATACTTTACCTTTTAGCTCATTAAAATCAGTATGTAGGCTACAACAAACATCACTATGGACTGATTTTTCTACAGAGTCCTTGTGACTGTAGATACCTAATACAGTACAGTAAGATGAAACTTTAATGATCCCCATGGGGTGATTGGGCAGTGCAGTGTAACAAAATGTAGCAATGCAGTGTAAGTACAGAGGAGGAAGCTACAGCGCTGTGCTGTTTGCTTCTCCCAGATACATAATGCACATAAGTATACACTCTCATGCATAATGATGTCAGTGCAAAATGTGGAGAATATAGATTTGTGCTGAACATTTACAGACTCCTGTTTGGCCGTCCGTGCATTTTCTACCTCTCGTACGAATCTGTTTCATATTTTTCATCCGTTATCAAAGGGACGATAGAGGAAGAGAGATAAGAAGAGGGAGGCAAATAGAGAGAGAATAAATCTTTCCAGGTAACAGTGGCAGTACTGTAGGGGAGGTGGTGAGGTGTAGGTTGCCAAAACAAACCACATACTGTATACACCACCTCCTGCCACCCCCATCTCCCCCTCGGCCTAGCGCATCTCCTCGCGGCTCTCTTTCATCTGCGCTGCACTATAAACAGAGCTTCTTACCATTTCAAAGCTCATACCTGTAAAGTCTCCTCTCTCTTGCCTCCCATCTGCAGTAGGCCAGGCAGCGCTGGGAGGGACAAGGGCGTCAACTCCCCGCACGTACAGCGGGACGAAACTGGAGGCCACAGGTGGTGGGACATGACCGGGGGTAAAGAGCGTATGAGGGATGATAAAGAGCCAGAGGAAAGCACAGACGCAGTCATAGTGAAAGAAAAGTACACAAGGAGTGTAAAGGATTACACCCCAACAATGAGGTGGATTTGAGCAAGCGCAGTCCGACACGTGTCACTGACATGTTTACAGTCAATGAATGTGTAAATGTGGGAGGATTTCAGTGAAATACGTGAGCAAGTGGCTGCATGTCATTATGTACGTGTTAATGCATTTGTGTTTGTATTTATTAGGCAGGCATTTGGCATTTGGCATTTGGATGCCAGCTAGGGGGCTTTGAAGCATATTGTGCACATTGCTCTGTGCATGTGTGCGTGTTTGTGTCTGTTTGTGTGTGTGTGTGTGTGTGTGTGTGTGTGTGTGTGTGTGTGTGTGTGTGTGTGTGTGTGTGTGTGTGTGTGTGTGTGTGTGCAGTGATACGGGAGTGGAGGAGGTGAAGTGCATTAAAAGCCTGCCTGGCGCTCTCTGTGGAGAGACAGGGGCCCTGTTCCAAGATAAAACTAGACTTGATCAGCATGTTGAGTTTTTGGCAGAAAATAGCTGCTTTAAAAAAATAATTTGCATATTGATTGTGTATCTGATAAAGATGAATATAAAAAGTAACATTGTTTATTACAGCCAAGGGACCTATATGCAGCTCTTGTGGCACATATGGCTTCATGAATATGAATCCTTTGTTGCAAAACTTATTTTGGCTGTGAGTAAATTTGACGGCTTACCAACTTAAATCCTTATACATATTTATGGCCTGTTGTTTCATGTTTTTCCATTTATTTCCACGTACATTTTTTGGCAAGATAAGCATTTCTTGTTCTGTCCTAATGTAGCAAAAATGAAATTGAATTGCAGGGGTGAATTGAATGGACGTGTAGGATGAGAGTGAGAAAGAGGGGGGGTTGGGAGTGAGATTAGAGGAGGTGAATGTAGGGGGAAAGGGAGAAGGATTAGTAGAGGAGAGAGTGAAAGAGAAAGAGTATTGCTCTGCCAGGTGAGCCGTGAGGTGAGCCAAAGCTTTCAGAGATTATAACAGACTGGTCGCAGGTCAATCAGGGGGGACACGCTGTTAGAAACCTCCCTCAGCTCGATCACCATAGTGACCCGTCGTCAGTTTGTGCCTCATTACCTGTCCTTGGATCAGCATGTTCTGAAACAAGTTGCTGAGGAGAGAGGGTGGCAGCTGATTGAAGGGATGTTGGCAGATGTTGATGGAAGGGTGAGAGACAGGACTGGGGGGGGGGGGGGGGGGTGTCTGGTTGAGAGGAGGGTGGATGAAAAGAGAAGGCTTGGGCTCCAATCTTTTGTAGCCGGACCAGCACAAAACGTGATGGTCTGGAGAAATTCTAGTCCGAAAATGTGAGGTTGCAAGTCCTCTCAATCTCTCAGTCTTTCTCACTTCCCTGCTCAGTCTGTGGCACTTAGCCCCAAAACTGTTGCTTCCTACTGCACAAGCCAGTCTTTAAAGATCCCCTCCAGGCATGTTCGGAGACACATACAAATACATGCATGGAATAATAATATGTCCCTTGATGTGTTCAACCACAATTCGCAGTTCAATTATCTTGTTTAAAGGTTCTTAAAATTACATGTGCTCGTCTCCCTCAATGAAAAAAAAAGAAAAACAGAATCAATGAAAATGCAAATATTTCTTATTTCAAAAGTTAAAACACTGGAGACTAGATGCGTCCTACTTCACTGAAGTCAGTTCACTGTAAAGTATGTTTTCTGTTTACGTAGAAACCAAAACAGATGAAGAAAACGTCAATTTCAGTAGTGAAGCACACATAAGCACACTTTACAGTACTTTGTGAGCTGGATTTGAGTCTATTCACTAGATTTTACCACTTGGCCTTGAATGATGTGAGTTCTGCTTTCATTCTGTATGTGGCTTCAAATACAGGCGAGGACACCTGATGAGAACATCTTAAAGACACATACTTTACATTATTTATAGCAGTAAAAGTCGAAATGCTTTTATGTTTACTTTGGGTTGAAAGGGATTGATGTTGTAGCAGAAACCACATTTTAATGCACGCTACATACTGAGGACTGTCTGGAGGTTTTGGACTCTCTGTCTTTAATAGGATTCCTTCAGTTTATATTCTCCGGAGTTTCACACTCAGCCCCAGAACACCTGTTTGATCAGCCTCCAGTGGCATGAAGGTGTAGCCAGTTCTGGCCAGACCGAGCAGAAGGCGGGCAGAGGTCTGATATGGTTGTCCCTTTCTGAACAGACCATGATATCTGTGCAGTGATGAAATCTTGTGTAACAGGACTCAAACGCTCAGTTCCATCACCACGACTACTAGAACTAATTAGCTTTTCCACCAGGCTTTCATCTCACTTGGATTGATGCTGTTTCTTTAGATTGACACTCTCAGATTGCAGGTTTGCCTGGAGGTAGAAAAGCTGATTAATAACTTGGCTCTGGATGTAATTATTTTCGTGACTGCTCTGACTGCTGAGAGGCTCCTGAGCACAGTGCTGGACCCCAAGTTGGTACAGGTGCCCAACAGGTGTTCTCCAGACTCAAGAAATTTGTATTTAGATGGCCTCGTGAATTGAGGCATGACATGTAGACAAGTTTCAGCTGGCTTGCTTGAAGGGATATTTGAGTTAAAATCATAATCTCTTTACTTTGTAGTTTGTTGAAATGCCAGAGATGTTTGTAACAAAACTAAGAGTCTACAGCCAGTGAAAATTCAAAGTATATGAACATCGACCCAAGAGTTGTTGAAACATTTTAATCAAAAGAAGAAAAAAAAAAACAGTGAACTTCATGGTTCCACTACAGGAAAACTCAGTAAGCTTCATCCTCTGGGGACCATGAATATCTGTACCAAATTTCATGGTAGGCCATTCTGCAGTAGCTGAGATATTTCAAAGTGGTTCAGACCAACTCGCATAGGTAAAAAGCATAGACACAGTGTCTTACTTTCATCTCAGCGCTCCCTTCAACAGTTGATATGAATCTGAGCATCATTTTCAAAATGGCAAAAAAGAGCCATCACATTTCCCCAAACAGCTTGAGCGGCATAAGATGAGTATTTTGAAGAAAAGTACTGCCTTGCTGCTGTAGAGTCCCACTGACTATTATTATCAGAAAGTAAAATATAGGAGAGAGTGAGGTAAATAGTGGACTTTGCAGTCTTTTTGCTGCCAAACACCCAGATTATGCTCAGTTGGTGAGAGATGAGACTGAGAGCAGAGGTGAGCAGATAACGATGGAAAATTATTTTGGAGTGAAATATTCCTTTTCTCAGGTGACAAGTCAGCACCCATTTGCTTCCTGGAGCTCTTCTGAAGTAATATGTGAGAGTTTATTATTTATTATTCTTGTCTAAAATTTAAAAATGTATTACAGAGGCAAGCATTAGAGTATAATCTTTAATAATAAATACCGTCTGTGGGGAATTACATTCAAAATGACATCCAGCCATGTTGCTTCCATGTATTAAAAGTTAATTTTATGATCTCATGGACTCATAAATTACGAAAGCAAATCAACAGAGACTAATTGCATCTACTGGAATAATTACAACCTACTAAATGTATATTTCATTTGATTCCTCCCTTCATTTATGAATATTCCAAACTCAGGGCCTCTTAAACTTGACAGCTGGTTTTCATTTTAGACACAAAGTCAATTTATATCCACAAGTCATGAGATAATGAATTTTATTGAATATTCAACTCACATTTTCCTGGCTCATCATAAATCATACAGTTTGATAGCAGAAAAGAATCTAAATATCTCTCACATTAGTTTCCAGTCCTGCTAGAAATAATGTATACTCCTATTTTATAAAAGCTTGTCCTTGTAGCAGAGCCTTGTTCTCAAGATATCTCAGTAATAAAGTATGAAACTTGCATGCTTTATGAATTGTTATGCTCGGTATAATTTGCAGTTAAGTGACTCGTTTGAATGCATGTATAAACCACAACAGCTAATGAGAGCAATATGTTTCTGCTTCTCGACGTTTTTTTACTCATAATGAAAATTCAATAACTGGATCAGATCAAGAGAAACACACACTCAGACAAATGAAAGTCATGAATATCAAAGTTCTGCTGGATAAACTGTGTTTCCTGAGAATGAATTTGCATTAATTCTACCTGTAAAAGCAATGATACAGTCAAAAAGTGTGAAAGGTCAGAGGGCTGGTTGAACAGATGATGGATAGTGGTGCAAGAGGGGGAGACACGCAGGTGAGATAATTAGAGGACAGTAAGAATGGGAGTCAAGATGTGAGGAGTAGATAAAAAAAAGGACAGAAGAGCAAGATAAGGTACAATGAGCATATGGGAGACAGAGAACATTGGTATAGAAGTAAAAGAGTTTCCTATGTCATGTTTGCTTCATTGGTATGAATCAAAGTTTCAGGCTTTTATGTCCTTTCACATTTGGGTTACAGTGCAATAACACCTAAAATTCAAGTGGAGTTTGCATCTATATATGAACGTTGGAGTAGGGTGGAGGGAGCGTCATCACTTGGCTGCTTTGCTGCCTCTGGGCCTGGACAGCTCACTGTGAACGAGGGGGAAATTATTTCCCAGGTTTATCAAGGTATCTTACAGGCTAATTTCAGGGTGGCTGTCCGCCAGCTGGAGCTCAGTAGATGCTGGGTGATGCAGCAGGACAATGACCTTAAACATGGAAGTAAATCTACTACAGAAGGACTTTACACATAGAAAAAATCAGCCTTTTGGAGCAGCCCAGTCAGAGCCCAGGCCCGAACTTAATAGAGAGGCTGTGGAATGACCTCAAGAGGGCTATTCAAACCAGACATCCTAAGAATATCGCTGAGCTGAAGCAGTTCTCTCAGGATGGTCTGAAATTCCTCCTGAACGCTGAGCGGGTCTTATCCGCAGCTTCCTGGAGAGCTTGTTTCAGGTTATTGCTGCCAAAGATGTTCGACCAGTTATTAAATCCAAGGCTTCACTTACTTTTCCATCAGCAATGTCTGCGTTTTATAAAGACACGAAAGATTGTAATTGTTTGTGTGTTATTAACTGTAGCACGTTGTGTTTGTCTATACTTGTGAATTAGGTGAAGATTTTATGACCAGTTAATACAGAAAACCAGGTGATTTCTTCTAAAGTCTAAACGTTTAACCACTTTTGATATAATTATTATCTATTTTAATGATCAACTAACACTTAGTCATTTTTATTTTCACCGTTTATCCCAGCTTCTCATCTGAGAGGATTCGCTGCTTTTCTTGGTTTATTGTGATATTAAACTGAATATCTAAAAAGTGTTACTGAGACAAATGAAGCATTTAGATGACATGACCTTTTAGGGGGCTTGATGGCCAATTTCTTTTTTTCACACTCAGTTGAAAATTTAAAAAAAAAATGCTTAGTTGCAGCCTTATATAGAAAGATAATTTCTGAATTCAGTGATCTGTCATTTTTCTTCAACTTAAATTTTAGATTTTAGAATTTAGTTCGTCACCTATAAACAACATAAACTACCATACTTAAACTACCTAAGTTTACACCACCTGGATAACTGAACGATTTTCATTGTTCTGAAAGTAGGAAAATGGACCTCAGGCTCAATGTTTCTTACTATACTTAAGCTGACAAATCGTCCAGGCTGATTTATCAGCAGGTATTATCAGCTTATTGCAGGTATATCTATATCAGTGTGTATGGAAATTGTGTGTAAATTGGCCAATATATCAATATTGGATTTTTGAGGTGTCTAAAATTGATATTGATATTGGTATGAGCCTCAAAATTCATTTCAATTCAAGTTTCAAATTTACCTGACCCGCGTGTTGTTAGGAGGAGGAGGCTGAAGCGGCTGGAGATAAAACACACAAACCTGGACGAAAGAAGCAAATTTAACAAAATGGAAGATTTACATACACGCTATATCTTTATAACCTGGGAAAAAAAAAACAAACAGTTGACCTGGTCAGGCCAGAGTAGGAGATGAGGCCAGGAACAGCAGGGTGGCAGCCAGCTCTGGTGTATTAGCCTTCCAGCGTTGTAGTGATAGATTTACACAATACTCAATCTCTGACCTTTCAGTCTTGCCAAAGCAGCAGAGGACGCCCACATTTCTCTCTCTGTCTCCCTCCCTCCATCTCTTCCTCTCACTTCATCTTCATTCTCTTGAGTCTCCCTTTCAGAACCCATGAGCGGGCCCGAAGACTCCTCTTTTTTTTCCCAGACTGGTCTTTTGCACCTCTTTGTGTTCATTAAAACAGAGTTTGATCTGATTTCACTGCTGAGCTCCACTGGTAGAGGAACAGAGAAAGAGAATGCACGTAAGAGTTAACTCAGCCACTTTTTTTTTCTTTTTTTTGCATATTGTATACTTCCTGAAAGGAGGCTAGGCAGGTTGAAAACTACCCACACTCCAGTCTGTGCAGCAAAAACTGAAAAACCTTGAATCCGTGGTTTCCTGTAATCACTGCAGCTTTTCTAGGATGTATCAAAAAACAAAATAGCAGCTTATTTCTTGCCAACTGTGCTTCTGCTCCCTGTTTTTTATTGCTCCTGTTTTTTTCAGCTTCTATTTTTCTGCCCTCCTCTACCTCTGCCTGCCTCTTTCACATAGACAACATTCTCATTATTTATCACTCTTCCTACCTCGCTGCTTATCGTCGCTCTCTTCTCCTTTCTCCCCACCTTCTGTGCCACTCTCTCTCTTAAAAGCATGGCTCTGTGGAAACTCTCCTCCCAGTACCAGTGACCCAATTACTCTAAGTTCTCCCTCCCTGGTAGGATGCAGCAGTGTCCCTCCCCAGAGACTCAGCCTGCAGCACACGAATGATCCATCACTCTCCGCTGCCACCTCCCTCTCAGCACATTTATTACTGTCACACACACACACACACATAGGCAGGCAGGCAGGGATACACACATTGCCTCACATGCGTGGATTCCCTCTAATGTTCTCAAAAACAGACATACACATCAATAAAACACAATTGCATGCATAAGTAGAAATATGCATGAATTTAATTTCCATGTATTTGGATAGACACACACTCGTGGTTGCATAATTACTAGTGGGCGACACATGTTGACAATTATTTCTTTTTGCTCTGACACCTCATCACACCTACACTCTTTGTTTGTATAATCCTGTCTGGATTTTTCACAAACCTGTCATTGGAATTTGATGAAGGGGGCAGGCGTCAGGAAGGCAGCATGCAACCATTAATTTGCAGAAATCACCCTCTCCTGCTGCCTGCTGCTACTACTGCTGCTGGAACAAAAATACCAGGTGCTGGCAGGTTGGCATGCATGTAAGATGTTGTCATTAATCTGTTCACAAGAAAGTTGGTAACTGCAATCCATTACAGGCACTGTAAAAACATTTCAGCACTCTGCTAACAGCAACTTTTAATACTGATAATACTAATTCACCCACTCTGAAGAATGATTAAACCCAAAACCCTGCTCTTCAGTGTAGAATTTCAAAGTGTATTCATATTAGTGCCTGGTCACACAGTTGCAGTTTGTACAGTGGCTACAGATACTATGGTTCTGTGTGTGGCAAACTGGCTACAGAGTTAAAAGCTCTATTGGCATTGCCATTTTTCCACAGTGGAAAGTCTTGTATAGAATTGGATTGTGCTACAAAGCTAATGTGATCACTAATTCCATTTTAGACTTTATAGTTCCCTTTGTTGCCGTAAAAGACAGTTTGCAGATGGTTGATCAATGACACAAAGGAATGCGTGAGAGTTCACTAAAGTTGAGTTTCAGCAGAAAAGCTTTGCTTTATTTGCTCTGTTGAATTAAATATTAAGAACTTATTGATCACTCTCCATTATAAACCATCGCATTGGTTAAATCATCTTTGCTAAGCAGCTCAGACAAGACTCGGTACACACTCTCATCAGCAGTATTTGGAGTACGATGTGTAGTGGACACAGATCAAGCCCCAGCAGAGAATGAACACACAGTATATGACAGTTTGGGGATGTTAGCCTTTCTCAGCAGCTAGCAACTCTGTCAAATCAGCAAAGAAAGGAAGAGTAAATAGGGCACGATGGGGAAACATGATTATCTCCAAGCAAGAAAGAAGACCAGTCAATAAACACTAATAAATTAATGGAGACAACAGGGGGCAGAGCTCCATCCCTAATTCTGGGCATTAGTTTAATGATCAGAAATGCTGAAACAGGCTACAATTGAATTTAGCCAATGCATTGACTGCTAGGCCTCTAATGGGTCCGGTGTAGGTGTCTACTTCTGTCTCGCTCTCTGTATATGTGTGTGTTTTCCTATCTCTGATTCTTTGTCTGTGTGTTTCTCTCTCTTCCCTTCTGGCTGAGTAGCGTATTATGCTCCTTGTGGCTCACAGGCTCCATGGTGATTGACAGACGCTGGGAAAGGAGGCAGAAGGGTTATCAGCCCATCTGACAATCAAAGCCTCCTTAAAGTAGCAGCACCTAGCCTTGCAGAGGGAATAGGCCCAGTTGGGAGGATAGAGGTATTCAAGTTTAATGGATTATTTTAACCCTTTTTTTACTCATGAAAGCTGACAAATAATACACTTTTCCTGCTTGCACACACTGTGAGTAATGTGAGAAACTTGACAGACCCCGTATGGGGTGATTCATGGACAAACGACTCAGAGATGGAACCCATGGTGGTCTCAGTATGGGACCTTGACTGATGCAGAGGCCCCCAAGAGAGACGAGAGACAAACTTTCTGCTTCATGTTCTCCCAGCATGGCATCTGCCCAAGCAGGTGGGCTGGATGAACCTTGAAAAAAATGTCCTGCTGAGTATAATGGGGGCTGAGTTGGTGTTAGTGGCCAGGAAATCTGGTCACTTCCCTGGAAACCCTCTCTGCAAATTCCTTATAAAATGAGTCTTTTGACACTGGGCCTGCTGCAACTCCTTCTCTTTTTGCTTTTGTCTTTGCCATTGTCCTCCTTACCTGCTTCATGGCTGCCCATAGCTGGGCAGGGAATTTGGCAAGTTGCTCCTGTTGTGTGAATGCTTTTCCCTGGGCAAGCCTGCTGGGCTGGATATGTTCCAGATGGTGGTGGGAAAGAGGAAAGTTGTTCTCTGTCCACAGGCTGGGAGATTCAGCCAAGCCCCCAGACACAGCACTGGGGGCCACACCAGTTGAAACCGTGGGTCACATGACGCATATTTCCTTATAAATTTCCTATCAGGGCATTAGATGGCAGCACAGAAATAGATGCAGGCTTTCCGTCCATTATTCCTGCACCTTACACACCACAAAGCGCAGCAAAGGGTGGCTTTACTGGCTAGGTTCAGTGGTGCGGAGCTACTCTCTGTAACACAAAGTTACAAATAGCAGCTCTAGCAGCTGCAAAACAGCGCAGAAATTTTACAAATACTCACTAGTTACTTTCATTGTATCAAACTTGAAGCCATTTAGTCCAAGAAAAAACTAAAAGCCCTGTCAGAATATTGATTTTGTGCCATTCGCGTGTTGGAAGGCGGTCAGCTCAACCAGACAAGGATACCAGTGTGCAAATGCTCTGGGACCAAAATCACAGAAGCCTGACAACTTTATTGGCATGAAGTATTTAGCTAGTTATTAAGAATGGGGCAATATTTGGAACAGGATGCATAAAACACAGAAACAGACTGACATCTCCAAATGCTCTTGTTCCACAAAAAAAAGAAAAAAAGAAAAATCATGACTGTGCCTGTCGGCCATGTGGAGACATAAGCAGGAAAAACAAGCTATCACCCAGTTTAACATACCAACAGCTGAGGAGACACCACACAGGTGAACTTTCTGAATGACTGAAAAATGACTTGTAGTGTGACTTTAATATATAAAGTATATTAATCGTCAATGCTGGTCATATCACAGTAGCAGTAATAATAACTCTATATCAAAGGAAACACTGATCAAAGCCGCATTTTCCAAGCTTTCTGTCTGAAGCATTGATGTTATTGCTGGAGACCTCCTCTACTTGAGCTCTCTATTAGATAACGAAATCATCCTTGAAACATTGACAGCAATCACAGGCTTATATACTAACTTACGAACGGAAAATCATCTTTGCACAAATGTGAGCTGAACATAATGCTGTGTTTTTGTACTTGAAGACAACCACACAAAGTAAGCACAGATAATTATATTCAGTACAGGGTTGTTATTCCATGTATCAGCAGGCCTGCCAATCACTCCGAAGGTGAGAAAATGTTTTCAGTCCGAGAAAAACATTTAAAAGCAGTAGTGTGGAAAAACTTGTGCCAAGTATTATATATCAGTAATGTAGTTGGGATAGTTTGGGGGGGTCTGACTCTCACTGGAGCCACCAAAGCTAAAAATACTGTAGGGTGTTCTTGATAAAGTCACCCACCATAAGGCCACAGTCTGACAGTAGATCTGACGTTAGTCCTATGGGCAGCTTTTCAGAGCACTGATTTTGTTAGTGCTCTGAAACATCACATCACATTTCCAAACATTTTATGTAGTGGGTTCTCAAGGCGCAAATTATGTCTCTGAGGCACAGAGGACTGTTTCGGCACACACTGTGCTGTCTGTAAACACTAGCGACATGGGAGTGACGGCGAGTGCTGGCTGGCTGTACCAAAAATTCTCTTCCAAGAGACTCTCTGTGGCAGTTCTCTGTACCTTTCTGTTCTTCCCCACTGGCCTCTGTACACCACAGCCTCATTTGTAAAAGAAGAAAGGCCTCTCTTAACATGCTGCACCCTTCTTTACGAAAAGGAGGGAAATTGGAGATTATGTGAACTGGGTTAATTTGATGTTGTAAGGAAGCTGTGCATAATATGGTTCATATTCCCCTCAAAGTATGTGTATTGTGTCATACATTTCTGTGTGTGTGTGTTGGGTGGGTGTGCTTAATAAATGAATGTGTGTGACATTTTCTTTTTGTGTGTGACTTTCTGAGTCACTGTGTGTGCACACTGGCACTCGTTGAAAGAATGGAAATGAAAGCTTTGCATGTAAGTGTGTGTGTGTGTGTGTGTGTGTGTCTGTCTAAACGTCGGAGTACCAGTGTGAGTATGTGCGCATGTGTGTCACCGTGCTCCTGTATGGGAGCTCAGCAAGACAAAGAACCCATTGAGTCATTGCGTGAGACTCCCATTACAAGCAATAGCTCCTATTTTCAGAGCTCCCTCGCTCTCATTATGGGCTCACACTGCAGACAGAATACGGCTGACATTTAGCCATTATGCTCTGCCACCGTCCTGTGCTGTCCTGGCTCCTCTGCACTAATCGACTGTGTTAACGAGCGGGTTAAAGACCATGGTGAACGGCATTGATGACAAGCCTGTGAATACAGTGAAGAAAAGGAAGCTTTTGCATAAATGGGGCGGGTTAAGGCCAGCTCAGAATCAGGGAATGGATTTAGCCAGGAAACCAGAGGCTTGGTAAAGTCTCTGAGGATATATAGACCGTGATCTCAGGAGGTTTGAAAGGGGCACTGTACCCTCTGAGAGTCACAAAGTCCATGGCAAAGCAATTAACATAGAGGCACTTGATGACCCAGGCATGTAAGGCAGGGGAGCAGAAAGCAGTGTGACATTTGTGTCTGAGACACGCAACTGCCCTGCTCTGCTACAGAACATGATAATTTCTCTTGTCAGGATGTGATTATCTGCTCTGGGCTCGCTCAGTCGTTTTTTTCCCCCCCAATTATGGTGCTCTGAGGGAAAAAGCCATCAGGACATGAAGGCAGGATGCCAATGTCTCTTTCCTGTGTACGTATCCCCTCACTGGGAACAGGATGGAGATCTTCTGATGTTGCACGTTAATGATGAGCATCGTGAGGCCCTATAGAGGAGTCAAAATGTTCCGCTGTGTTGGTTTTTTTTTTTTCTGGGTATTTCCACAAGGCCACCACAGTAATATAAAGCTATCCACTGGTATGAGATGAAATAACTAGGAGCAAAAAAGTGAGTGAAAGAGATAAAGTGAGAGAGAGAGAGAGACACTGAGAGGGAGGGAGGGAGGGAGGGGATGGCTGAGCTGACTGTGCCCAGTCACCATGGCAACCTCTTTGACATGCAGCTGCCATACCTGCTGCCAATATCAGAGCTTTAGTCAACCATTTACTTTGGGTCTTTGTATAAAAGACACACAGAGTATCACATATAAATAAAGAAAATCATACATTTTATTGAATACATATACACAGTATGTGCAATCTTTCACCCTGCCAGTGTTAATGTACCTTGAGTGCTCGCAGTAATTATGTCTGAGAGCTGGTGTTTGGCGGAAAAAGCTGCTTTAAAGGGAGTTTTCAGACACCTCTCACTGGTAATTACTTTGAATTATTAGCATAGTTTAAATTGAGGGGCCCTGGTGTATGCATATGTGTGTTTATGGGGGTGTTTTGAGGTGTGCGTTTCCCAATGAAAAGGTGAGGCTTAAGGGCAGATTGCTGAACTTGATACACATCTCATCTTATCAGAAATTCCCCCCTGTGCAGCGTTTCTCTGTGCTGAGGAGAAGGTAATTGCTATCAAAGAAGGACTGTCAGTTCTAAGTGGTGCAGAGTGACCAGTAGGTACTGCCTGAGGGTGGGTGACATCTGTACAGCCTGACAAACTGTGACAAAACACCTGCGGCTTTCGAAAAGATGACCGTGGGAAGCTTTACTTTGATATAGATGTATTATCCATAATACACAGACTGGACAGCTATCACATGCAGAACACACATGTCTGTGACTGTAAACACACATAACATGCAGATCGACACACATGCGCACAGACAGACAGACAGAAGTGCTCTCACTGGACCCTCAACACCTTGAAAAACACCTGCAGCAAAGTAATTCTCCTCTGGGTCCTGCAGAGCTGCTGTGTTTGTATTTTAGTAGAAGTGTTGTTTTGGCCCCAAGAGATACCAGCAAGCCAATACAAACACACGGACATTCATAAATATACCCGCGCACGCACAAACACGCACGCGCCTGCTCGAACACATGCCAACCAAGAAGGATGCTTTTGAGCTTTGAAAAAAAAAAAAAAAAAAGCTGCAAGATTCATAAACACACCAATGAATTAATAATGGTGCTGTCAAAAACAGCTCTCCGCTCGCGCCGGTGTATCTGGGCAAAACTCTCCTCATATGACACCTTCTTGTCACTCACTCCCTTCACACAGGGAGTGGGACAGAGGTAGTCATACAGCAAGCAACAAGTACAGTTGCACTTTTTTTTCTATCTTTCAGTACCATTAGGAAAACCAGGCGACTTCAGTTGACGTGTAAGTAAGTTGTGGGAATGAAGCTTGTTCATTGCTGTGCCGTTTGCACCTGCGTATTGCTGCTTTTTATTTCACATGGGATCTGTAAAGATGGCGGACAGCCTACCTCTCCTGTTGTCAGCTCAAAACCAAGCATGGATAAGTTACCACTAGCTAGACACCAGGCTTGTCATATCACAGGTTATGGTTATGGGTGAAACTTGAATGCTCTTTTGAATAATATCATTGGTATCAGTTGTTTTTGTGGAAGAATGAAATGAAAATGCGACAACTCATTATCAGTCTCAAAATGAACAGTATATTCTTTAACATCCAAAGCATCACAATTTTCTTTCTTTCTTTTTTTTTTGCTGTTTTTAAATATCTAGCAATTTTCAGAGGAAACGGAAATACAGGTCTGCTGTGTAAAACGAATCACATTGCAATCTTTTGCATACTAATTAGGTAGTGTTAATATGTTCTTGCCCTGGAACATGGCCACAGCCATAGCAATGCAGCTAAGAAGAAAACAGCAGTGAAATGTAAACTAGTAGTACTGGAGAGAGGTGTTTACTATGATACGATCCAGTCATATTAATTTGTATAAATGTGTACAGCAGCTAATTAGGGCTTCTGTGTAAGACTTTCTGAACTTGCAGATTGACATCGTCTCATTTAAATAATCTTTGATGGAGCATGCATTTGAGAAAGGCAGATGGGGGAGTGGATAGTAAAAGTCACTGTGATTTCAGTGAAATTACTTTGAACATCAGTGATTTTACAAGTGAAAACTTAGCGACAGACACGCTCTTATCGCACATAACCAGCTTTTACATACTAACGGGAAAGAGAGACAACAGATGCTGTAGTGGCTATGTGAGGCTTCGTTGCTCATTGTAAACAAATTTAAAGAAACTGATAAAAATCTTGCAAGATTTTAGTTCATACAGTAAATGTATGGACTGGGCAGCTAAACGATGAGTTCAAACTCATTATACAGTGTAGTAAAGCTGAGCGTTGCAGCAAATTTGGATGATAATTCTCTTCAAGTTCATCACTACGAGCGATACCTTTCACATTATTTTGACATTGTGATTGGACACATTGCAGTTGTGTTTGCCATTGTCAGAGACTAATTTTATTGTGTGTTAACGTGCTAACATTTGCTAATTAGCATAAAGCACAAAGTACTGCCGATAGTACTGGGAAAATGTAGTAAATTTTGAAGATATTTCCTCCAGTGACGGCCTGGAAAAATACCTTGGGTTCCTGAAAACAACAATAAAAGATGACAACACTAACAGCAAAAGAACTGAGTAGCTGTATTCAGGAGTTTTCAGCAGTGCATGTTTGTTAAGTGTGTTACTTCCAGCTGTTTCAGTCAGATTCCACCAGATTTGTCCCACAAGTCATAAGTGTTGGTACCAAAGCGCAGCTTGTCTGACAGAAGCTACTGTGTGAAAAATACAGGTTTATGAGCTGATGTTAGCTCCTGTCAGCTAACAGCTGACTCAGCACATTATCGCCTGAGTCTGCTCCTCTGCAGCTTTCACTGAATTTGATTCAGAGCTTCCTTGTGTTGCTGTGATAAAAAAACAACAACAACAACTCGAGAGAGAGCGGGAATTACTTTCAGAGACAACAACTTCTTTGACCACAACAACAACAAGAGAAATATAAACCACATATTCCCACAGCGTCTTGAATCAGCGCTAATCACTGGCTAGTTAGCATGTCGGCAGTTGATGTGCTTAAGTATTTCAGTAACATTTCATCATCGTCAGAGGCTTTTAGCCTGCAGGAAATCTTGTTATTACAGAACATGTTTTCTTTTTTCTACCAGTAGTTATGGTTCACTCAAGCCAGAAATAAACATTTGTAATATTCACGTCTGTCGCCTAATACAGACAATGTATAAAATTAGTTTAACAGAAACAAATGGCTTGATTTGAGACTAGAATTTCATTAGATACGACACAGCACTTGATGGTCTTAGTTTATTGTTGTGATAGTACAACCTCGAGGGATTATGTCTGAACAGAATGTATTCCCAGAATGGGTCTAAATAAACTTTGAAATACTGGCAATTTTCCATTGTATAGTACCAAAATAAAACTACAGGGAAAGGCTCTCAGGGCTATGTTGCTTTCACAAACACACTAAAAGCTTCAAGAGCCACATCAATCTACTTTGATGCATCTGCTATGGAAAGTTTCTTTCCAACATCAAAAAGAAGACCAAAATGATTATTTTTGGTGAGTTTAAACTTGGAAAGCTGACCATTCACTGTACTGCTGCTGATGCTTCAAATGTTCCACCTGCAAAGCAGAGGGACTGGATTAAAAAGCAGAAAATAACATGCATCAGTTACTGCTCTCGGCGTGTTAATTCTTTCAGAGTAAATGTATGCATACACACAGAGGCACAGAATGTGTGCTTAGTCCCAAAGCTAGAAAAGCAGAATCTGCTGATACTTACATCTATATAACATCCTGTCTGTCTCTACAGGAAATGTGAGTTTTTGAGGATCCTGGAAATGCTCATGGGATCCACTGGGCTTCTGCCACAGGAACACTGAGTGTTTGTTACTGTTAATTATTTTTATCTTGTTATGTCTTTAAGGCTTTGGCATTTCAGTATTGTTGATTAACTTTGTGTTGTTATTTGTGTTGAGTATTTTAGTCCAGTAAAGCTCATTTAATTTGGATTTGATAAAGGAGCAAAGAAAGAAACAGAGACGGAGACACAGCGAGCCAGAAAACAGAGACACAGACAATATTTCTGCTTTGCTCTGACAGAGTCTTGAGTCTTTCACATCTTCGCCAACTTTGAAAAGTCATGATTGGAATACTGAATATGACTCTTCGTATTCTCTTCCCATTGTGTCCATGTGTTTGCGAATGCACTTCAAACTCCAAAGACTGACACTTGCAGCACTCCATATTTTTTTTGCTGTTGAGGCGATACGGTAACTGAGATAGAGGGTTTTGTTGCAGCTCATTGCATAATGTCAATAGACAATTAGGCATTTACTGAGTTCTACCCACAAGCTAATTAGAGCTACGTAATTACTGGAGGGAAAGTCTTAAGTGTTCCCAAATGGAGCACCAGATAGCCACTTAGACAGCACTGTGCTGTGTAAGTGACCTGACACTCCAATCACAGCCCCAGAGACACTCAGACGAGGACTAGAGGTGCTTGACAAGGCTCAACATTGCGTTAAGTCAGGATAAGTGGTGTTCACTGGTGACAAGACCGTGGTGCTGCTTGGATTTTTTTGGTTTTTTTTTTGAAAATGGTCAGTGCTATTTCTGCATGGGCTGAAACTGTAAGGATTTACATTTCACTTTAGAGAGGAGCGTTGTTGGTCTTTGGAGAGTTTTCTCTGAGCGTACATCTTCTCTCAAATGACAGTTTTCATATGTAAACATCATAGTAAAAGCTGACTAAACAACTTTTAAACATGCCAAACACAACTTTTCTTACTTAAGCATTCCAGTCTTGCTCATCCCCTTAACCTCGCCTCATCTTAGAACTCATCTTGCTCCTTTGACTCTATTCCCCCGTCTGTCTCCCATGGGTTTGTTTCAGAAATGCCTTATCTCCTTCGCTCTGATGGACTTCCAACTGTGATGCAAGAGTTTCCAAGATTGGCATGTCTTCTGGCATCGGCCCTTTCTCTCCCTTCTTTACATCTCTCTATATATCCTAACTCCTTGTGATGTGCTCAAATCAACAATTCAGTCTCATCTATCCCTTGCGCTCTGTCTTCCATCCATCAGTTTATTCACCATTATTTGTCTTGCTTCTCCCGTGGCTCAGTCAGGGGCACCAAATTCAGGTCAGGCAGGCAGCCATCAAACATAGCTCTCACGACAGCTGTGAATGAAAGGAACATGTATGTGAAATGGCATGTCTGTGATAGATTTGCAGGCAATTGTTATTTTAAATGCTACACCTGAACTGTCGCTGTTGGTTATTGGACATTTTAAAGAGTGGTGACATACATGCTTTCTCAATATTAAGGCAATTAAATTCATGCAGTAGATCTAATAGGTGATTTGCACACTCTGTAAAGGATAATCCATGATCTGGTATGATAAAACAGTTTTTAGGGGGCATCGTTTTTCAGATGAGGAAGTAGCAGATTTTTTCTTAAATTCCTTGAAGAAAAATATAAACTAAAAGGACTGTAGATGATTGGTTACCAGCCTTTTCTAACCAAAGGTTACTTTTCATGTCCACATACAATACATGCATGAGCCAAGATCTACCATTTTATGAAGGAGAAACTAACACAGCATGAAATGAAAGTCTCTCACCAGCTCCCAAAATAAGCCTTACAGACACACCTTCAAATGTAAAAGTCTGATTAATATATAAAAAAAAAAAAAGCAGGAGTTCTCAGGTCAGTAATAATATGCCGTGTCTTGCTGTGAGAAACCACAGCCAGATTTTGTGGTTTTCCTGTGCTCACTGTGGCCATTGCTTACAGCCCTCCCTGTAACATTTAAAACTAACCAGCTGTGCTAAAGAAAACACTTAAAACACCTGTTATGTAAACAAACATTATGTTAGCCAAATTTTTGTTACAAACACAATGCATTTCATGTGGTTGCTTCATAATAAAAGCTCCCATGGGATTTGCTCATGCAGAACATTTCATGTGAAACAGGCATGGCAGGAAGTGATTGCTTTAAATTAGCAGTCATGCAACACAGTGGGAGCCGTCCCTATACAGCTCTGGGAAAGAAATTTGATTGGTAAAAACTACAGTATATTTCAACTGAAGTGTTTCCTGATTAACTCAGAAATCCAGATTGGCCTAGCTGCAAAATCTGACCCTGTGTGGCAGGGACAGAATGAGACCCTCAGAAAAGCACGAAACCAACATGATTTTAACACCATTACAGAAGCGTTTAACTTTTTGTCATTAGTAGAATTTCCTGTCTTAATCGCTTTCCTCTGATTTTTTTTTTTCTCTCAGTTTCATGCCATGCCCAAGTGTATAAAAACCCCCAAGCCAACGATCTGTACTGCCACTGGCTTGGATTCAGTCTCCCCTCTGAGCACAAAAAGGTTTGCATTTGGACCCCTGCTTCAAGCGTGAATCTGTCTGCTCCCGATAGAAGCCTCAGCCTCACTTGTTATCACCAGACACTTTATAAGTGATTCCCAATTGGATGCTTTCCTGAACTGGGACCCAGAAATCAGATTGAGAATGACTGTGACACTGCGGTGTCCCTCCAGTGGTGTGTCTAAACCGCTCTCCCTCCTGCAGAACGACAGCAACCTGCCAATAAACCTATTTAGTGTTTGAAGAGGGGACGTTCTCTACGATGCCTGCCTGGACCCCAGGTCCTTATTAGTCTCTTACAGAAGTGTCAGTGAACCTCTCTTCTCCCTTGTTGGTTAATCAAAGCCTCTTCGTGCTGGCACTGCTGACGGTGAAACTCGCTCACTTCTGATTCACAGAAGCTGGTTTTCTGTCCAAGGAGTTCTGTGGAAATGATATTCTGCTGAGTTATCATGCACAGCACGCTCTTAAGTTCCTGTAAAGGTTAATTTCATAAACAGGAACTGAAAAGCATTTGCCAAATATATGCACATTCTTTATCTTTAGTGTGTTCTGTACATGTAGGTACAGACCATTTTATTTGGATTATGTGACTCAGACGCAGTGTGGGTCTGACTGAACATCCTGTCAAAAGCAAATTTTGCAACAGGAAATCAGTGTGTACCCATTCATGTCGACTGAAACTATGAATTTAAAAGAAGATCAAACAGGCCCAGCTCATGATTATTTTCACTACTGGTTAATCTGATGATCATTTTCTTGCTTAATTGTTTAATTTATGAAATGTTTTTTCGTGTCTAACAGTTTAAAACTTACTGATACTCGATTCACTGTCTTAGTCTGCCACCAACCATTTTTTCATTTGCAGTCATTAAGTCTAAAAAAATAAATAAATGGAAAGATCCAGATCCAGCAGTTTAATATGCAGCTATAGACTTTCCTTGTTTTGATCCTGTAGGAAAGATGACTCAGTTTGGTTTGGTTCTCTGAACTAATCCTTCTCTATAGCAGGGGCCATTTTCACCAAATTTACAAAATGCAAGGTGTGATTTGCTACATGAGATCATTTCCTCTGGCATGTTTCACTAATCGAGACAAACACCATACTCGTGACCCATGTGCAAACATACGAGAACCTTGCACCATTTTTCTGCAATTTGTGAGAGTAACAATCATTTTTTAACGTGATGTTGCCACCATTTGTGATCTGCATGTAAACAGTGCTCGGAAATCACTTTAATGAAACAGGCCCCAGGTTAGAGTGAAGTGCAGAAGTACCGGCTCAACCACTAATCTACGTGTCCCAGGTCTGATGTTTGTGGCCAAGGAAGCAATGCAGTTTCCCCATTTTCCAAGATGTTGTTTTCAACGCCCTCCCACATCGTTATATGTGATAATCACTGAACTTCTCATGAGAAGTGAGATTTCTTCATTCTCTACCCTCCGAGAGCTGGATGCGTGGAGAAATGCCCACTACACACACCACACAGTTAAAGAACCATGTGACAGAAATCCAAAGATGCTGTTCAGAAGACAAATCGTGACCCTACTTGCAGTTCTCTTATATTTTTTCCACTCCCTGCACAATACGTCTATATATTCCTTTCCTCCCATCTCCACTTGCTGTCTCTCAATCTTCCTCTCTTCTTTGGGTGTCAAGCAAAGAGGAAGGAGTGGCTGCTGTACTGGCATGACAGAGTGGGGTTGCTGCTCTTTTTTGTAGCTGTTGCGAAGCTGTCAGCCGTTCGCCTGGGGAGGTAGAAAGACAACGAGACAGGAGTGTGTCACACAGGATTGAGCTGTCACACATATTGAGGAAAGACTTCCGTCATCGGGTTCACATATTATACAGGAGGTCACACTCCTCAGATTTACACTGAAATCTGAATGCTCAGAATGATAAGTCTTCTATTTTATGCATAAGTGATTGTATACAGGAAATAACTTAGTTATCGTATTACTGTGAGACAATTTGACATGCCTTCTACATGATTATTTTTTTATTGTTGTATGGTATTAGAATTGTTTTTTTCTTTACTTAATATGTATGTGCAGTTCTGCGAATGAAATGTATGAGTGGTTTTATCATAGTCAGGAAAAACTTTATTGATCCCCTGCAAGAAGACTGCTTTGTCACAGCTGCACAACACAATTAGGAAAGAAGGAGCAAATAAGTAAACAACTAAAAACTACTATTGTAACAGTTATAAATACACTGTAAGTGAATAGAAAAAATCTAGAAAAAGTAATGTGCGAGGTAGAATCACCAGGTCTATCACTTTGAAGGAAAAAAAAAATCTTTTAAAACAATCTGTAGTTCAAATATTATGCACAAGAATCAATTTTTTAAAATGCCACTCTGTAATTAAACATTTTTTAACCTCAGTGACTGCCTAATCAGTAGCTTATTTGTCTTTTTTTTTTTTTACCCCATTTTTCTTATCACCCTCTATTGCCAGAGGTTTTTCTGAGCTGTGATTGTTGCTTGAAGACATAGTTTTTCACTTTGATATTCAAGGTCTCCTTGCAGAAGGAAATTTGAAAAATCTGAGGGGCTGAGGACATAAATTACGGGTGAAAATCATTTCAAACCAGTCTAGTCTTTGTCTGTTTCTTGGTCAAGATTGCTTAAAGCCATAATCTACATCACTTACATAAACTGCATGTCCTTGCCCGTTGCCACAGTCATTTTGTGTATGTGTGCTGTGTTTTTGGCTAACATGAATTGTCTGCTGTGACACTGATAAATGGCGTTGCACTTTGAGTAGCGGCTCTCAGAGACTCTGTCCCTCCTGACTGTCGTTGCTCATTGCTCTGTCCTATTATTTATCTGTGAACAGAGACGTGGGGGGCTGGTCGCTGTCTGTCAGAAGGCAGTCTATCTGCACTGAGCCCCAGTCCTGTCACCTGGCTGCAACTTCCACTCCCTCTCTCATTTCCTAATGCTATGGCTTTCTCCCACCCAAACAGGAAATATTGATGAGGACCCTTAAGGTCAAACTGAAATTTGAATTCTCTTCACTTGTTGTCTAAGGAAATATATTGTACACTGTAATTGTGCTGCAGCTGTTTGGCATGCTATTTAATTTTTTGAAAGATTATAAACCCCAATGGAAACAGTGATGTGTGGATGGGCATTTGCCTTGAGAGACACGTTGTCAGTTTCAGCAGTGCCCTCTTACTGTAGCACATCATGCTGTATATCCTACCAACACTGATGATAGAGTTTTGTTTTTTTTTTACCAACATGGAGGCATGTGCATGTTTCAAGCTGCGACTCAACATTTGGTAGCACTTTCTAATCCAAAATAAATTTAACTTCAGTTCATTCATAATCTGTAAACAACAGGCCACTGATTACTTAGTGGTCTACTCAATGCAGTGAAGTGCTGATGTTCCAGATGCAATGTTATTTCATTGTCCTTGGAAAACTAAATGAAACTTGTAGGAAAGGAATGCTAATCAGGGAACATGAATAGGACTGCTGTGTTTAACTTCAAAGACATTATTGTGTTACATCTCCACCAGTATTTTAATTAACTGGGTCAAGGACCACATCTCCACTCCATTGTCCCTTTGAAAGAGCCTGTGATGCAAAAACAACAATCAGTTCTGCCCCCTAGTCCTCTGTGTTATCTGATCGCAGTCACCTGGTCGAGGGAACAGCCAGAGGGTCCTCAGTTTTTTTGTTTTTTGTTTTTTTCCTTGTGGCCAGCTGGGGGCGGTGAATGGGAAGACAAATGATGCGGCAGCCATCTTCATACAATATGAGTGGAAATGCTTCAGTCATTATTCAGGATGACTCTGTGGGGCTTTTAGATGTTTAAGTGGCTCCTTTTAAAATGCCAGATGTTGCCTTTCTGACTGTTGATTTTGAAATCAGAGGGTCAGAGGGACGGGGTGTGCAGAGGAGAAGAGAGAGAGGGATGTGAACGGAGGAGGCTGTGTGTAAAGATACAGATAGATACAAACCGTAGACACACAGGCAGATGCTTTTAATCCCCAAAGAGAAAGTGGAAGAGCGGAGAAAATGGGATCCACGACAAGGAGGGCAAATGGAGTTGGGGGGTTAAAACAGAGCGAGTGCCCATTTCACTGGCAACTCTTCTCCTCTGATCTGCCGTCCACTGGCTCATGTTCTGGGCATCCATTCCCAGAATGTGAGTTCAGCTGGCCAACCTGCTTTTTGTTCTGCATCTGCCCCTTTCACACTCAGTCATGCCTGCAGCTAATGGATTTACTCTGTACAAGAGTTCGGCTTTCGGATTTTTATGGCTGTTTTGATTACAGATCATGTGAATTGTGTAATTCAACTTTAAAAGCAGTTGGTGTGTATATTTATGGGTCTGTGTGAGCGCAGGAAAACATGAATTTTCATGGCTTTTACTGTGGGACAGAAAACCGTTATCACTGTATTATGAATTATTAATTACCCTGGGATAAGGACAAGGGCTGTTTACACTAAAACTAAGAGTCTAAGCCAAGCTCAAGTAACAACAGCAGCAGCAACATTTTACGATACTAAAAGAAAGCAAATGCTTGGACATTTCTGGTGACACGGATGGTGCATCACAGACTGGTGCTTCATAATTTCACAAACATTTTACGGCTATTGTTCTTTTCTTGAGTAAATCCGTAGGCTTTCTCACTGCTCCCCATCTGTCCCTGCCAGTGGGTAACTCACTGATAATTTTTAGAGTTTTTTCTTAACAAAATTCAAAGTCCATTCAGTCATTGGTGTGTCATTGCCTGGAGTGTTTGGGAGCGTTTTCTGATTTTGAAAATGTTTGGGTATAAATGAGAAATTAGCTTTTTTTTTCTTGTCCCTCCTCTCCACTCCTGAATAACGTACTTTCTGCTGATATGACTTTGTCCAACGTTATTACTGTGCAATGTGAGGGGCCAGCTGGTTATTGAGCTACGGAGCAGGTACAGTGGCTGGGTTAATGAGGGTCACAGTCACTGCTGGCTGTCAGAAAGCTGAAGGAGGGAGGATCCAGTACATATTAACAGAGTTAATTGTAGCTCTAATGCAGCATATCCTAGGGCTGCCCTTTCCTTGTAAAAGACCTGAACCATACCAGTGGCCCTGTCTCTTAGACCATCTCATAAGGTCTGGACCAACATCTCTATTAACGACACACTTTACTCCATACGGTGACTTTAGTGTTCAGCTGTGAAAATTAAATATGAAAAAAACAGGATATTATGTATTATATATTATATTATAGGACAGGTATTACAGTGTGGCTCCAAAGCGAGTTAACATTTGAATTTGCAGCAACATGTGCATAAGAAACATTGCTAACTAATGTCCCCTAAATTAAAGGACCATATACTTCATCTATCCATGCCCTGTGGAGCAACACATGGCAGCATTCTCTGATCTGGCACCTTTATCCGCAGGACAGCATCATTTACCTGTGCTTTCCAAAACTATTACAAGTCACTGTTGAAAAATAAATCTGTTTTATGATGTGATATGACAACACTATGGTTAAAGTTTGGTCAGGTTTGTCACTCATACACACACACACTCGCACATGGATGGCAACCATGCTAGGTGCAGGTGTAACCATCAGGGGCTAATTTGGGGTTCTGTGTCTTACTGAAGTGTCTGCCTCAAGGACATGTGGATGTGAGCCGGCGATCGAACCGCCAACAGATTAATGGACCTGCCGAGCCACAGCCAACCTCAAACCAGAAATCTTACCCCCTGACCATATGGACCATCTGTTATAAAGGGAGTTCTTGGAGAGATGAAAGTTACCACTTGTGTCGGCTCCAGACTGTAAGCACATTGTCATTCAGGCTCCACCATACTTACAGTCGCAGTATTACAACTGCAAAGGGAGCCTTTCCATCATGCTCCTGGCTGTTGTATTTTCAAATTGCTGCTTCCAAGGCAATGATGTCCATGCCTCTGGCTACGGCAGCAATGCTGGGACACTCTGTGAATCAGCCTTTAGACAGACACAAGGACAGCTCTCAGGTAACTCCATCACCTGCTGCTGTTCCTGTAGATGAGGACCTGGGACAAATTCTTTCCCATGAGTTCCTGTATGTGCGGATGCCAGCTTCAAAGACATTTTATTACAGACTGTACAGAACACAATTAGCGGCCTTTTAACTTTTGGAATCTCAGAGGAGCATTTGACAAACATGAGAAAGCAATATTCGTCGACCGCAGTTAGCACTGGAGGGCTGCCCTGAAGCTGCCAGGGATGAGTTGGCTGTGACAGGTGGTAACCTGTTCATTGTTACACGAGCAGGCATTCGTGGCAGGAGAGAAGCTGACCACATCTGGTCCCTTGGCAGCACAAAATGGAGTGACACATCTGCCAGTATAAAATAGCAATTTCCAAGTGACATAATGCAGTATCAAATTTTACCCTTTTGTTTTATTTTATAGGTACAGATGAACCGAGGCATGACAAAAAAAAAAAAAGTTATTATACTACATTAACCTCTTATCTTTCTTTCTGAGCATTGCTTTTCTGAGCTCAGTGCTCTCCACGTCTGAAAGAATGAGTGTTCATAAAGCCAACATCCAATAAAGATGTTAGTCGATAACAGGCCGTAGCTGTTTTCACCCGCTATATCTCAAAGGTAACACACACTCATTCTTACCTATCATCCTCCATCACATGTCTGCAATGTTCATACCTTATCAGATCCCAACACGCAGAGACTGACCCGTTCCTGAGCTGAGCTGAACCTGGCATAATGTCAATAGAACATAGGAGTCTTCAAATTAACTGTTTTCATTTTTCTACATTCTTTTCTTTGGTCTCTGTAACGTTAAACCCATTAACTACTATCTGTGAATATTAAAGGTGAATATAGGGCATAACATAATACCTGTGAGGCATGTTTCTGTGCACCGCTAGTTTCATTCACAATTAAATTATATAGGTATGTATGTTGTCATCCATAAAAGCTTACTTTATGTGTGTCTGTGAAAGACGAGATAGCAAACCAACCAAATTAAAAATCAAATCATGAAGAAACTGACTTTAAAAATATATTTGACTTGTTAAAAAAAAAAGTGGACATCAGACACTAATGAATGCCGTAAATCCTGTCTCTTTTTGTACTGAAATAGAACAGGAAGGGTGTGAAACGTTCATCCAAATCATTCTGTTCACACTCACAGGCCTGCTGACAGATGAATACTGCAACAAGAGAGAAAACAAAAGGTAAAGCGCAGCCAGAGATGATGTGTTTCTTTCATAATCCTCTGATTTACATTTCCCTGTTAACTGTCATATCTCTCTTATTCCCCATTGTGTGGGTGTAATAGATAATGGATGAATATTGTTTCAGCAGCATAAAATGTCCATAAAATTTATAATTCATTTTCTGTTAAAGTTACTTTGACAAGAACTCCAGAACTAAATTTCTTTCAAATATGAAACCGCACAGACTACGAGGCTGCCATGGACTCATACAACTGGGCCACTTTAATATTCCTCAGTACAATAATAAAATGACTGAATTGGCAATTCATGTTGTTCCAGGAGAGTTTTGTCAAGAGCAGCATGAAGAAAAAACAATTCTGTTCTTATAAATCACAGACACACACAACTAGATTTGTTGACAGCCATCGACTGAGGGCTTTTATTACCCTCTACTTTAACACAAGTAAAAAATAAATAAATAGCTTGTGTCTTATCAGTTGTATGCATTGTTGGCAAAATCAGTTTATTCCAATGGAATTGGTAATCCAGGCAAATTTGTGTTGAACTTTGACCTGTAAATTTGTGCTCTTAAAGCAAAGCCGTCTTGACAGCGTCCAAAGCGGAGGAAGCTATCGTAGCATGCTGTGTTTCTTCATCCGCTTTTATTTAACCTCCTCTGTCGAGTAGTTACAGTACTTCACAAGAGAGGAATGGCTTGTTGACAGTTATAAGATATGATGGTACAAAAATGCCCCAGGGGGGAGTAAATAGCCCAGTACAGAGAAAATAGAAACTCTGGGAGCTATTGTGACTGACTAGCGCTGGCATGTGCCAGGCAGACTAGTGTGTTAGTGGATGGCTCGCCAGCTACAGTAGTACACCAACTAACTTTGTGAGCAGTCACTATGTCACCAAGCTTCTCGAACCAAATATTTTGCTAAGACCTGCGGATTAATGTCTCTGTGTCTTTCTGTGGTGTGACCACGTCTTTACTGTGCGTGGCAGCAAGCAACTTCAGCTGTGGCAAAAAAAAAAAACCAGGCAGACAGAGCATTTGTCCACATTAGATATCTCATATATACAGTTTGAATTTTACCTGAACACATCAGTTAAACTATATTTTCACTTAAACTTACAACCAATCTGTGTCCTAAAGAAGCTGGTAAATTATCAGCTTCACAGTCTGCTTCTTTTGTAGAGCGAGCCATTTAAGAATTGGCACCAGGCTTCTGGCAGACAGTGCGTCTTCATAATTTGCCTCATCTTGTGCCTGTTTGGCATCTCTCTCCAAAGGAATTAAGAGGAGCAGGCTGGTTGGTTGGATGCATGGCGCCTGATACCTGGTTTCACCTGGCTCCGGGAACATTCAGCTGCAGCTAAACTAGAGGCTGCACAGCGGACGGGGGCACGAGCAACAGACACAGTGGCCACAGGGGGCTGAGTCAGTGGGGCTGAGGCAGTGCAGGGAGGTATGGCTGGTGTCACAGAAGCTATGATGGTAGAGAGCGGGCTCCATGTCTGTGATGATGGCGAGAGGAATAAGGGCTGCGATGGGCAGAAATGCTAAAAATAGTGATTGTACCCTAGGCAGTGTAGACAGGCAAAAGTCATGGTGAAAGTCATGGGGACTAGATCAGTAAGAACAGGCACTGAACTAAAAATGTTCACAGCAGGCATGCACTCATTGATGGTGGCAACAGGAGACAAGGCCGTGATGGTGTTGGCAGGCGGGGAGGCCTCGGCAGCTGAAGGTAAATTACAGCTGGTGTCTCTCAGGTTAAAAAAAAAAAAAAAAAAAAAAAAGGCCCAAGGAGAGAATCTGTAGAAACTTCAGAGCTGTTGTCTTGTTACAGCTGCCATGATCACCTGAAAAAAAAAAAAGAAGCCACTTTCTTCTTCTTCTCTCTCCTTTTAATACCAGCCCTTCAGGAGTCAGTAGATTTTTCCCACTTATATTTGTGACTCACGAGGAAGGATTATCATCTGCAGTGTGCTTCACATCAATGGCACCCTGTCCTTGATCACTCTTAGACTGTCTGACTAAGCCCTTGAAGAGCTTTTGAATACACCTGGTGTTAAGTCTAAGCATATGGATGAGCAGCCTTTACAAGTTGATGGCCCTCCCACCCCAATCCACCGTCCCTTTTGTATTTTTCCTAACAAATTAGCCATTCTTACTACATGTACTGCAGCAAATGTCAATTTTAGCGTGCTAGCAAGCCACTTTTTATCATTTGGGATGTTATCCAGATGGATTGCTTCTATGTGGTGCTTTCAAACTATATTCAGTGCTGATAAACACTGACTGGTGACTGTCCAGGCTCTCTTTTGCTTCTCCTTTTGCTCCCAACGGATGGATTTTCAGTGCATGGTCAAAACAGAGTATGAATAACACTTTCATTCTGCCAGAACGGTTCGTATTCCATATTTTTTAACCTTCTTCTGTGCCAGTGTAATTTTTGCCAGTGCAAGTTTCTTAAAGCCAAAGCTTTTTTTTTTTTCTCCTTCAAGTTTTAATTTCATTGCCAGGCTGCTGTTGTTTAATGCCAAATTTGCCGTGCCAGAATACTAAAGTCACTGTTTTGGCTTTCTAAATTGTATAATTTAAAATGTTACTGTAAAAGACCAGCAAGGGGAAAAAAAACGTCTAAATTACTGATGCAGCTTAGCATTAACATAAGATGAATTCACAGACTGCAAACTTCATCTAGGCTTCTGTCAGAATATTATGTTTTTTTGTTGCTTATATGCACACGTGATCCACTGCGGTTACAAAAGTCAGAGAGAGAGGGCTGTTAAGTGTTTAAACTCTTGTTAATGTACATTGTCATGACAGTACAAGACAATTACACTTGACATTTTGACACCAGACATCCTCAGAGGTGCAGCCTCCATCTGATCTGAATTACTGCCACTTTGCACATACTGTCCCTTGGTATATGTGTGATCTCTAATTAGTTGAGGCAATTTCCTTGTCTGGATAACATTAACATCCCTGCATCAACATTAAATGACTTGACAATCCATCTAGTCCCTCACTGCATGGCATTTCCATAAACCTATTTATCAAAAGTGATTTCTCGTTTTGAAAAGTGTGAAGATTCTCATCAAGTCACAGGCTCGAACGGCTTTTGTTTGAGGAATTTTATGCTATAATCTGCAGATAGTCCCAATAGGAGCCATATAAACAACACACCTACGTCTGTGTGAGGATGAGAAGCGTATGGTATCAGCTCAGAACGGAGGAGTAGAGTCGCTAAAAGGGAAATCAAATGCAGAAGCCTTCACTTATCATATCAAATGACTTGTTTGCAAAACTTGGAGTAAATAGAGACAAACAGCTGCTCGTGTACTGAGAAAATTAATTCACCCATGCTGTCTGAAGCTTTTTCCTCCAATGTCATCATTTGTGATTTTAACATTTTTAAAATCATTTTATTTACCCCAGCTTAAATGATGGATAGGCACTGTCACTGGTCTACTTATCCACACATGTACGCGCACACACATATACACATTCACCCCTGACTCCACTCCAAAGTAATTTACAACTGGGATGGCCGCCATGTCTGAAATAGCCCGGTGGTTCGTTTGGAAGAGAAACAGCATACATACAGTAGCTGCAGCCAGAGGCTACTTGTCTGTCAATGGTGAGCAAAACAAAGCAAATAATCTCTATTAATCATTTACAGCTTTTTCTCATCAATTATTTCTACATTCTGTCAAATAACACGCGCAAACATGAAGGTGCTGTTTCAACAACGGACTCAGCACAGTTGCACATCCCTGGGAGCTTTGACGGGCCACCCCTCTCGCTGTGAGTATCAGTGTTAGCTAATCCACCCAGAGGGGGTATTTATGTCCCTTTCTGAAACATATTTCCGCTGGCTACAATCCTGCTGAACCATTTCTTACATATTCTCCGTCCTGCCAGCCTTCCATCTATCCTCCTTTCTTCCACGGGAATCACAAACGCAAAGCCTGTTCTATCCAGGGGTGGGGGGGTGGGGGGGGGGATTACAGAGGGTTTTTTTGCAGAGGAGAAATGTCTAATGCACTCATGTACCTTGCTTTGGCATTCTGACTGAAGCCTTTGTGTGTGTGTGAGTGTGTCTTTGCGTGACATCTCAGAAATCTCCTTGTTTCTCCAAATAGCCCAGCAGAGCTGTACTGTACATTAACTGACAAATTGTCAGTTAATGTAGCTCGTCCTTGTTGCAGGGATGCCTTCAGAGATCCCATGCTGCTCTGAAAATCTTCTGTGTGGACTCTCGGCTGTTTTACACCCTCTCATCTCACCGCTGGGGTTTTCCAGAGCCCTTGTAGTACCCATCACAACGACTGTACCCCACCTTTAGAGCCTCTTTGGTGACAGAATCAGGACAGCTCCACCGTCAGCAGCATCAAAGCCACAGTGAGACGGAGATGGATTAATAAGTAAAGAAAAGTGTGACAGAACAAGAAAGGCACCCAGATCACACAAAGGCGGTAAAGTCACCAGGGACCTCTAAAGGAGAAGAAGTTTTCAAAGCTGTTTATTTTGTTGTACTCGCTCAAAGAGTTCCTATGCATGAGCATCTACCATCCCAGGAACAGCAGGAGCAGAGGAGGAAGGGAGACGGACTGCCGCTACTGAAGCTGCCATACAGAAGTTTGAAGAGCAAAAGTAGGCATGTGCTTACACTCGCGTTCACCCAGCATGCCGCTGTTCATTATTCCACCAATCTGTCAGCCCCCACTGCTGAATCATCACGGTGGCACAGAAGGAGGTCGTCCAAGCCCTTTACAGTATGTTTTGATATTTGAGGACATGAATGGCTCATTGATTGTAAGAGGGTATTTGAACAACACGCACTGATATGCATGGGAAAAAGACTTGAAGTGAGTAGAGATGAAGCTTTGTGCCTTGGAATGATACATGACACTTTGGATTTGATTTTTTTTCTCATGTTTCGCCCTTTTTCTTCTTCAACACTTGTTCTGTTTCCTAATTCTCCTCCTCTCCGTCCCTTGCTCTTCCTCTAATTTCTCCTATCAGCCTGCTCAGTTTAACACTGTCTACCGCTCCATATGTGTCATAACTGCAATAGAAATTCTTTTCTCAGCATTTGAGGCTACATCCTGTGGCTTAGGCCCTACTCCTATCACAGTAGAATGCAGCCGCAAGCTCCGACACCTCTATTTCCCCTGCAGTCAATCACACTGAAGTTCAACTCTATTAGAGGGATAAGGTTTTTTTTTTTCTTTTTTCATTTTTTGGTATCAAAAGTGTGCGGCTTGCAGCAAGAGGTTTATCAGATGCTTAGAAGTTTATGAGGCGTCACTGTTTATCAGCTGCTATCTGCTGTTTAAGTATAATCTTTATGATACCCAAAAAAACAGCTGTGAAATTTACAGAGCGGCAGTAAGGTCACCCTGCTGATGGGCTGTGGCTAACTGCCGCCAGAGTCGACCCCCCTTTCCTGCGTCTCGCCGGGCGTGACCAATCAAAGCCTTAACCCACCCAGCCACTCGTGTCACAACAACCCTACACCTATCACGGTTTATTACCAAAGGCACATAAACATAAACCACCACATGAAAGTACACAATCACCCGCTGACGCTCAGGCGTTCATATGCTGTTATGGGCTGGGATCGTAACACATCAGGGTCCATGCCAAAGCACACAGACACCTCCCTCCCACACTTAGCTTTCCATGATCTTGTTTGACCCAGGAGTGAGGGAGAGGCGTAATGAAGCTAGCTCTGCTTGCTTTCTAATCTGGTCTGACAGGTCCTGACTCCAAGAGTATGATTAATGTGAACTGCAGCTGCAGCCGGACGCATTTAATGTCATCTGCAATATCACCCCGCTCCAACAAATGAGGGCCCAAATGTCGTAAATTCCTGTGGCGCGCTGTCCGTATCCATTAGCAAACAATTTATTGCAGACGTGAGAATTTTGTTGTTATTTTCTTATTCGGTGCCCCCGAATCCATCAGTCAGTCAGCCCCTGAGCCCTGGAGTGCCTCAGAAAGTCAAAGAGTGATCGCCGGTATCCAGCTGCCATGAATCATTCCTCTAGTATTCACTCATTAACCAGGTGGCACTTTAAATTTGGCTTTTCATAGGATCGGTGTGGTTTTCCCTTGAGGAAGCAGCAGGGGAGCAACCTGAGCATATGGGCTTGAAGCATTCATACCACAGTCGACGAGTTTGGGGGCTGGAGTCGGTTAACTTGTGCACCCACGAGTAAATCAAGTGTCTGTGACTCGGATTGGTCAGGAGCAACTTGTAATGAGAAGTGAAATGCCACTGGTCAAAGCAGGGATTAATTCCAGGATGCAGCAGTCAGAACATCTGTACCTGTCCCAGGATTCATGAGATTCATCTGGTATCATTAGAAAGTCAACACAAGCATAAAGGAGCAATTCCCAAAGCTACATTTTAATTTGAGAGGAAAACTTTCCTGTCTTACTCACCTGTGGCTGACCTTGGCACTCAATCTTCTAGTGTTTTGTTTACTTGTTTGCTGTTTCTTTTTCTGAAATCCCGCCCCATGATCCCATCTTGATTATGTTACACTCACCTCCTTGATGTGTTCTGAAGAGTGTGAAACGTTGCTTTTCAGTTCGAGTTCTTGACATTTAGTGGTTGACTCAGCAGAGCTCTGAAAGTTGGAGTAAACAAAGGGGTTTCAGGCTGAAATGGATAAAGTGGCACAAATTACAGCCGAATCACTGTTGATGTTTCACTGCAATGCCCTCAATGTGGCCGGCCAACGCACCTCACGTAGACACTGCTTGTAAACAACCCTCCTGCCCCCCCACAGCCCCCATCCGCCAACTCAGCCTTAAAATATTTTCTAATTCACTGCACGTTCAATGGTAGCATGCGTCTTAATCTGAAGAGACGGTTCCATCTCAGCCTGCTCCTGATGGGAAGGTTTCCCATTCATCGCTCCCCACGTACACCTTCAATGAAAAGAGGGAAGCTCCCAGAAATAGAAATGAAAGAAGATGATTTCAGTGGCTGAATCATAGATTTAGTGGGAACAACTTGAGAGAAGTAGAAAAAGGGAGAGTGGAATAAAGAGCAGGGACTGAGCCGAAATGAGAAGACGTGCAGACAGAAAAATAGCTACCGTGCTTCGCTCCGTGGTGCATTAACTTCCTCGCGTTGGAGGTATTACCGCTGTCACTGTCTGTCTGGCTAAAACCACGAGGAAGCAGTCTTTCAATATTTGCGGCGAGGTGCACACAATGTTGCGTCATGACAAATGGACTGGTTAAATAATCCACTCCCTCTATGTCATCTTGTTTAAAAAGCAATCAGTCTGCTTCCCTGTTTTAAAAGACAAACCCCGAGGGAGCATCCGGAATTTGAGAGACAAATGAGGTTCAAATCGGAAATGAAATAGTCTAGAGCAAAGTAATGAGTGGATCCTGCTTTCCTGGTGAGCTTTATGCTCCTGACAAATTACTGGTAGACTTAATATCAAGTGCTGATAGACTGTGAGGTAGTAAAAAAAACCTTGTGCAGACTGAAGACCTGTAGGCTCTTTTCAGTTTTTCTCTATTGTATCCTGGAATGAAAACAAATAAGGGAGGCTAACAAAGGCCTTGATTTAAATGTCATTGCGCCACGTTTTTGTTGCCATGGAAACATATCAGTCAGACTTTGTTTATGTCATGGCTTGTTGATTGTTTCAAGCAGGCTTAAATAGGCTACTGAGGCCGTATGAGTGTGAGTATTACTGGTGTATTTGTCCTGTCCTAATAGGCAGCCTCAGCAGGGCTTTTGGTTAAATGAAGGGACACTGTGTTTAGTTAAGGGTGGAAAAAGGGAAAAAATAATAATAACAACAGCTACTCACCTTTTCCCTACCAGTGGGGTGACAGAGCAGCGAGATGTGTGGTTTTTGTCCTCAGGCTGCCAGAAATGTCAGCAACACACACCGGTGGTCACCGACGGAGGTGGCAGGAGGGAGGAGGACAGAATGCTGATGAGGAAGCTGGAAAGAGCACAAGATCTGAGGCGCTGCGCGGGCAAAGACTTCGCCTGCTGCACACGCATACCCCCAGAGGCACATGTGTAAACAGACGCAGGCGGCTGAATGCACACACGTGCGCGGACACAAATAGTCACACTCTGGCTTCAAAGGAGATAAAATACGCGCACAACATGCCCGTGTACAAATGCATACAGTTGCCTCAGTCTGACCTCTGAGGCTCCAGTAGCTGAGAACTGCCTGTCACTGAGCTATTGTAGAGAGCAGCGGGAGCAGACGGAGCTTTCTGAGGGAGTTGACCTTTTCGCTGCACCTCTGACCTTTTTTGTGGATCACCTGTTCGGCTCAGCTACATCTCCAGGGAGTGTACACTCTGGCAAACTGCTCACGATCACTTGTTAGTCTGCTCAGGGAACACTGGATTGCTGATTCAGTACATATACTGTATTGCTTATGAAGAATAGATTAATCCAATAAGACAGCTCCAGGATGCAAGGACTACTAGCACCATCTCAAATTCGATTACAGAGTAAATGCTCCACAGTATTCACATGCTCAGTATTTTTAAGCTGTAAAACCCCAGTGACCTGCAGGTTGGTCGGTCATTACGAAATCATGCAGTGAGGTCAGTTTTTTAAACTTGTAAAACTTTTTCTTTAAAATTCTGCCTGGGATCACAAAGTTTCCGAAGATACCTACTATGCAGCGGTGTAAAGAATAACCAGTACAAGTCAAAGATTCAGCCAGACGGTCAATTCAGACAGTCTTCCTGTAAAAACTGAGTACACGGGTCATCTGTGCAAGCAGCTTGTTACGACCTGTGGTTAGTTGTAGTTGTTGTGCCTAAACCTAACCACACCGTGACTGTTCAATAAGCTGAACCACATGATGATGATGGCCCGGTACACTGCTGCCCTACGGCTGCTGTTTCAGAATATGCCCACATGGGTTGTACCAGAGCGTAGGCACAAATGACCCCTATGGTCTTTAAGGCTGGAGGAATTTTTTTCTTTGTGAAGACGTCCGAGACCTTGTAAAATCAATAATAATCCCTGATGAGCTTCACCTCTGCTCAAGGTCCCACAACTAAAACTACACTTTTTGCAAGATAAATAAACGAAAACCCATTTTGGAGTGGCTTCCCCACATCCCAGCATATCACAGTACATATGTTCATTCAGTGCGCCACCTCCTCGCTTCCTTCCAGCGTTTCTGTCAGCCTCACCGCACGGGCTGTCGCTGCCTCGTTGAGCTGTCCATGTCCCTCTCGCCTGTCTTTCTCACACCTCACTCCCATCTCCTTTTCTGGTAATAGATGCTGAGACCTATTGATTTTTATCCCAGCTACTTCTCACTGGGCTCAGGCTGTCTCTTTCACTTATGCTGTGAGCAGCGCAGAGGTTTTTTCAGGTCAGCGAAGGAGGATCAATTACGCTGCCTATTGGATTTTAATTTTAAAAATGTAATTCACGGGGTGCAGCTGACATTGAAACGCTTCCTCTACATCCACTGGAAGGAGTTTCGGGGTTTTGTTGTGTGGTCTTGTATCAGTGCCCCTGCTGAGGTACTTCAAGGACTAGCTCCGTACTAAATGATAGGACAGTTTGGAAATAACAGACCATTTGTCCCTTAAGCACCTCATAAAAAGCCTCTAATGCTGTTTTCTCCCCATTAATCCAAAAGTAGTTTTAAATCACCACAAATTGACACCCTTGAGCAGAAAGGTCCTAGTTGCTCTTTAGAAAACGATGCCTCTCCTCCTTTCCTCACTGCGTGTGGTAATGAGGGGAAATTGAGCAAAATGTGTTTTTAATTAAAAAACAATAAAGCGGCCATATTTCATGCGTGAAATGCACTCTGAGATTAACCAAAGATGCAACTGAGAGTGGGCAAGTCAACAAAGTCACAGATGAAGCAAGAAACAAAGGGAGCAGTGTGCCCAGACATTAATCAGGCTTTCAAGGGGTGTCCAGATAATAATCAGAGACGACACACATCATGCTAGTGTGTAGTATCTAATTACTTGACAATCTCTGACTCTTGGACCCCGAGAGGCAAATTGGATGAGAGCAGCACGAGTGCAGCCGCCCCGCTGCCTGACGCCTCTGGGCTCTGTGTTTGAACAGTATGATTTTTCTGGTGCGCTGCAACTCAGTGATCATTACTCAGAATGAGAACAGATACTGTAGGCTGGCCAGGGACTATTGACAGGGGTTATTTTTACTGTGCCGTTTGGCTTGAGGGAAGGGATAATGATTATAACACGTGTATTATTCTAAAAGGTTTTTCTTGTTGCCCTCTGCCCTTCATGCGCAGTGGATCAGAGGCTGTTGTAAGGCTGTCCAATTTTCCCCAGTTACTCAAAAAAACATTTACATTACAGTGGCCAATCAGTTAGACCATAAACCTACATGTGACTGCAACTTAAATATTGGATTTTAATTTATTCTGAGGATAAAGAGAGCAAAACTTAATTAATACAATCTTTTTTTTAACAACTGTTCCTGCATGAACTATGGTTACAAAGTGGAGTTGTGTTATTACACATATATGAAAAAAGGCATGTCAGAGAACAGAGGGTCCAGTATGTAATGTCACTGTCATGCAAAATTAGATGTACAGTTAACAAATGGTGCACTTTTTATTCCCATAAATGTTTTTTTTTTTCTTCATGTAAATAAGTTTATGTTCTAATGAAATTAAAATTCTAGCTCAGTAGAACAACAACAGCAACAATAACATGACTTATGTTTATGTGCAAAAGTGTGATTTGGTTCCATGTAAAATGTTTGCTTCTGCTTGTTGGTTTCTCTCTCGAATCAAGAAGGGAATCCTCATACTCGGCTGGGTTGCCAAACAAAGTGAAATTCAATTTCAGCTCATATGAAGCAAAGGCAGTAATATTCTCTCTCGTTCCCTCGTCTCCCCCGTCCTTACAGCAACGATATAAAACGGGTAATTCCAGCATGACATGTATCCCACAATTCACTGCAACCCAAGGCTGCACTATTTGGGAGCCACGGGCTGTGGGAATGAACCTAACCTTCAAATGCAGTGTGATGTTTAAATGGAAAATGCAAAGTTGTTGTTTGCCTTCACCAAATGATTAAGAGGAGCAGCACTATGTCCTCAATCTACTCAAAGATAATATTTCTAAGGGAGAAGTGCTTTTTGAGGGTACAAGCTAACTGGGAAGAATGAAAATTTCATGAACACAGCTAATACATCAGCGATAAAGTGATCTTAAACTTTGTAATTTAAAAGCAGAAGAAGGAGCAACTGTAACATTTTAAGTGTGATATATTAGTGCCATTTGAGCTGAGAATAGTATCCAAGAAGGATATCTGATAGAAAAGTTAAAGCTACCCAGAGGAGTTATCTTGTAAATAAACACAGTTATGTTTATGTTCCGTGTTTCTCACCAAAACGTATTGTTTGTGTCCTTGAGGGCTAACAAATGAGCTGAATAGATAATCTTACTTTTAAAACATTTGCAGAGCAAATGGTCCATGTACAAAGTAAAATTTACCCGAGATGGTTCATCTTGTAAATTGGATAATGTGTTTTTTGTACCGTTTTGGGTGCTTTTCTTTGGACTACTTCACATAATTGTATAAATGCTTTTAGATGCTAGCAAGTTCACGGCACAATGGCTGGGCGTGCAGACACCGTAAATATGCTTTGTCGCAGCTCTTGCTCTTTTCTGCTGTGGTACATTGGAACATACGGAGCCTCTGTAGGGTCGCTGAGAAAAAAAAAAGTCTAAATCTCAATCTAGCTCTATGCTAAGAAATGATTAGTTTAATATGTGCCACTGTTAGGTGTAGGTTCTCCGTGGGTCGAATGATGTATAAACTCACTCGTGCTAAAGGTCCTCACCATGGAGTGCTGAGGCTGTGTGACTGCATTTGGAGAACATGGAGTGAAGCCAGGCTGAAACTGGCGACGGGTTAGCGGACACACGGAACAGTGTGTGATTTGGGCAGTAAGATGTTAGTTGTTTTGGCTCTGTGGTCTAAGCTTATTTGATTTGACATGAAACAATGACTGAGATTAAAGCACTGACTGGGCTTTGAGCAGTTTGTGTTCACATCTATTCTGGGTGAACAGTGAAGCAACTGTTGCCTCCTTTTTTACACACTCTGCCAGTTTTAGGACGGTGCAGCCAGGGAGTTGTTTTTATTTATTTATTTTTTTTATTTTTTTTTTTTTATGCTGTTTGTATCAGTGCTGGTCAGTGGGGTCAGGGGTCATTTTAATCTATGCGCAGCCATGGGAAACAGCAGAGAAGTTGCCTTGTGTTTAGCCATTTCCTGTTGCTCCTTTAAATTTTGATTAGAAAATAAGGAATGATTGCAACACTTGAAGCCCGCTCTATGATTTATGATACATTTAATAAATTGAGATCTGCGTGTTAGAGCTGCTTTCTAAAGTGCTAATCAGGCTCCATTAGGAAGGTACTCAACTTGTCAGAATTCTGCGCAAAGTAAACCTGCGTCTGATAAAATCCAGACAGGAGTAAGCAGGTCTGAATTAGAGCTGTTTTCCCTTGCTTCCCACCACAGTAAACTAAATATTGGCAGCTTAAATCCTCTATCAGAACATCTTACTGTGATGAATCATGAAGAATCGGGGAAAAACTGCTTGTATGTGTTCGTGACGATAGCATACTGACATTACACATAAAACATCTTCCACCTGAATGAGGAATCATGTACATATGCAGGGCGTACTCCCGTTCAGTGATGCTACATTCAGGCACAGGATTATGCAAAACAAATCCCAGTTTCAGAAACAACATAAAGCTTTACATTGATCAAAGGTTACAGATTATGTTTACTGTGTAAAGCTCCCCAAACTTTAAACAGTTTATTTTCTTTCCCACTGTCTGTATGGGATGGTAAGATAACAAAAACAACAACAACAACAACAAAGTAGTCACTGTTGAGTGAGCCACATTAGTGCTTAGCATATTAACACTGCGGGAGAAATTTGTGAGCAACAATTTCAGCAACAAAAACAGAACATTGCTTTTATTTATTCATGAATGAGGCAGAGGATATGACAAAAAAAGAAAGATTTCATGTTTGTAAAGTGACTGCAAATAGATAAACTCTTCTAATCATCCAGTAAATTAAAAGACAGTGTTTAAATCTAAAACTAAAGTGTGATAAATTACAATCTGCACATGAAAAATTGTATTTAAATGAAGCAGAATTAAAGGCTTTTTGTTATAATCAGGACCTAAAGAGCCAAACCATGGTTTTCCTTGAGAGCCAGATTCAGGGACGGGCTGTCTCTTGGCAGGTACAGTCAGGGACTCAGAAAGCAGCCATGTGTTGAAACCCCGACACACACACGTCCGAGGTGAGCGACACTCCATTCTCTGCAGTCATCCCTGGTGCCTCTCAGGCTCTCTGATCTGGTCCTTTGCAGTGAAAGGAAATTTTAAAACAAATGTCTAGGTGAGACGGTAACTTCAGGGTGAATTCGTTTTTATTAAACTTTTAGCACACACACACACACATCGAAGCCCTGTAAGGCCCAAGTGCTGATACACCTTACCAGCCTGGGACAGATGAACAAGGCATAGGGGGCCTGTGTGTGGTGGTGCGAGCAATATTTGAGGTCAAAACTTTGTCTGAAGTCTGTGATCCATAGACATCAGAAGATATGTGGCGTCTCCCTCTGGTGATGCTCTGGCAGGCCTCAACTGCAAACTGAACTTTTGCTTTCGGTCTGATTTTCAGAGAGTAAAATACCTGGGGTGCTTCTCTTTGTCTCAGATGTCTCCTTGTTTCCCTCGCTTGAGTCTCATGCTCGTGTCTCAGTCCCTCCCACGTAAGAGGAAGAGATGCAGGAGAAGATGCAAAGAGAGGGGTATCGAGGAAACATTCCTTTCCTCTCACTCCTCATCTGAAGTGACATGAGTAACCGATGATGACGGCACAGCTGGATCAGGTGTCAGTCTGCAGGTGTTAAGATCTCAGTGTGTATTTTACAGACAGTGTCATGTATTGTCCAAATTTAGTACTGGCGGGGGTACACAGCGGGGTAGTGATGTCCTGCAACGTGACAAAAGTGAATTTGAAATATCTCTGTATGTTTTCCCTTGACAGATTGAATTATTTGCATCTGCATTTATTTCTGTTTGCAAATTGATTATGTAATTATCCAGCCTATGATAAAAGCGTCCCATAGTTTGTAGAGATTATTTAGTTGAAATTATCTTTTAGGGAAAAGCAATTATGTGATCGTTTCTCACATCAAAATATTCTTTATGCCTGACCCATAGAGATTTTCCGCCTTACAGAGAGTGATATTTAATTAAAATATTTTTACTGATGAAAGACTAAAAGACTCTTCCTCTCTCTGACAGCGGAAAGTTCAATAACCCCCATTCTTAACCACCAATAACATCAATAATCTCTGGTTGTACTTTTTACACCAGTGGACACACACACAAGACCAAAGGCAGAAAAAAACACCTCTCTTCCTCTCTGCTCCCTCTTTAAATTTCATAAGGACACACAAGGACAAAAGCACGCACCCACACACGCCCACACACACACATACCTTTCTTGTTATCAGGATATAGTACATCAGCTGGGAAAGTGAGTGATCTGTGTGTGTGTGTGTGTCGGGGGTGCGCATGTGTGTGCACTTTTCCAGTTGATGTCTCTTGCTCAGGCAGTTGGCCATAGCAATTTTGCAGGAGTGAACAGTGACCTTTGGCTCCATTACAGCTGATTGGATTGGTCCCCCCCCCCGTCCGCCCCACCTCTTCGGCTGGCCAGCTGCCCAGCACTACACCCTGCAGTGACACAGCCAGGGCCACACACTGCCTTGAGTCCCTTCTACTTACTCCCTCCCTCCCCCACTCCCTCTATCCATTGGAGTATCCATCTACTTCATCCGTCCTACTGTAGCTCCTTCCTGCTCCCATTCATCCATCTCTGCCTCTCTCTTTTTTTCTCCCCGGCTACTCTTTCTGTCCTCCATACAAATCATCCTGGATGCCTCTTACACTTCTTCTTTTCCTCTCTGGATGATACATCTCTCCTCTTCATGTATCCATGTCTATCTTTAATCATCTCTCTCTCCCTCACGTCTGCCACCCCTCTATTTCTTTTTTTTTTGTTTGTTTTTTATCAAACACACCACATGGCTAAAAGGACGGTTGTAACAGCCCTCTGTGAAGGTTTACTACAATATTTTGGCACCTGGCTGTAAAGATTTGCTCTCATTCAGCCACAGCAGCAGTACTGAGGCTGAACACTGATGTTGGGTGATAAAGCCTGGATAACTAATTCCAAAAGTGTCAGATGGGGTTGAGGTCGGGGCTACGCACAAGCCATTGAAAAGGTGGCTGCAGACCAGTTGGTGGAGCAGGCTGGTCCTTGGTGGATTAATCTGGCTCCACATGTGTCCCTGGGCAGGTCAGTGAGCTACAAATTGCTTCTGATGTAAAAATACTACATGTAGAAGAAAAGTTCTTTCACTTCAGTGGATGACGCTTTATACACAGGACGCTGACCCGTCAAAACAGAGACGGGGTTTTCCCAAGCTGTCCTCAAAGTTGCAAGCACTCTATTATTTAGAAGGTCACTGCATGGGGGTAGCGTTAAAGGCACTTGTAATGTAAATTAGAGCATCTTTAGCTTCTGTAACATCACATATCTCTGAGTGAAACTGAATATATGGGCGAGGTATCATAAAAAGATATTTAAAGTGCGATTTGAATCAATAAAATTAAATTGCATCACTTGAAAATATGGAGCAACATGAATCTGAAGTTTTGGAGTTGAAGAAGACTGTTAGCTTCCACCCATCCCTCCCTCAGCTCTGCTGTCAGCTCTGGAAGCAGAGGATGAATGAAAAAGGAATGAGTACATGTGATCTCAGCCACAGTCTTTGGAAATGTAAACATGCAGTTTTTTGCAGCTAATGGTGAAGAACAATTTCATATATCATATCACGTTTGATTGGATAAAGTATTGGAAGTGCTTTAATGTTTTACAGGAAGATAAAAGAGAGGGATTTTCTCAAATATATTTCTTATACATATATACATATATTATACCACAGGATAACTGAATGATTTATTCAGGGACAAGGGATTAGAACTTGGAAATTACATTTTTTTATTTCATTGTGTTTCAGAGAAAAACATAAATGTATGTTGATAGAGGTGTCCTTTCTTTCCTCTTCCTATTATTAATGTTTCTTCCAACCTCTCCATCTTTTATTCCCCTCTCATCCTCTGTCTGTCTTCCTGTCTCTATGTCTCTCTCTCTCTCCATTAGCACCTGCTGTCTCTCTCTCTCTCCCTTCCTCCCTCTCACTGTTCCAGCTCATAGCCCAGAGCTTTGCTTCCTAGTTAAGGTCACTGTCAGCTTGCATTTACTGTGGCTCAGTAAATCCATCACCCGAGCTGTGTCTATGGATTCCAGCCAAAAACAAACATAGACATGTTGCTCCCATCAGGTGAGTTGTGTAACAGTCTATTGCCTTGTCCACACTAGTACAGATGTTTTAGAACAGAGGATATCCATTTAGAAAAAACGTCTGCATTAGTGTGGATAATGCCTATGTCCGAAATGCCAACATTTCAGGTTTGTGCTCATGCATTTAGAAAATATAGATAAAAATATATACATAGAGTTTTTTAAGGAGCATACATGTGTTGGACATTCATCTGGTGTGAACATGGACGTGGTCTTTTTTGATTATGAAAATTTGGAAAATAACAAAGCTGAGGCTCTGTAGCAGGACTGGATGCATTTCTTTGATTTGAATCATCTGTTTGGTAATGTGTAAATATTTGGACTATTACTATTAGTATTTAGTTAGTTTGTCGGTCAGTTAGCGATCACATTAGCATTCATAACACTGCAGTGTGTTAAAGCGCTGCCTCTGCTGTCTTTAGTCTTGGATTTCTGAAGTTCTTTCTGTTGCTGGTGCATGTTGATTATAGTTTAGCGTGTCAGCTAACATTTACTAATTAGCACTTAACACAAACTACAACTGAGGCTGACAGGAATGTCATGATGTCAAATGTCATTTTTCAAGTGTTTGGTCTTCAGCCAAAGTATTAGAGTAAGATTTTGACCTGTAGTTGGCGCTAGATGAAAGGTCGGGGGATCACCAATGTCCATAGGATCCCTTGGGTCCCATGAAAGCCTGTATACATTTCATGGTGATCCATCTGCTAGTTGTTGAGTTATTTCAGTCTGGACCAAAGTGGTGGACTGACCAACATCCTTACGGTGGGAGAGTAAAAGAGTTCTTGGTTTTTTAGTCTGTTCATAACTTTCTGAGTCTGCTGCAAACTGATGCTCTTCTGGAAATGTAAAGGTTCACCTGTTTTTGTCATAAATGTGTTCTTCTTCCACAAATACCGCTCCAGCGCTGCCTAAAATACATTTGTTAAATTACTGCAGAACTATTTATACGTGCATAAACGTAAGGGTTGAGTTCACTTCACCTTCAGCATGTGACTTTTCCACAAAGTAAGCATGAAAAGGAAAAATGGAAATCTTCGACTTTTAGAAAAAAACAGTCCATGTGTACAGACTCGAAACAGATTACAGAGGAGGCTCTGTTATTACTGAATGGAATGCATCTAGAATTGAAGTTTTTTTGACCCCGACGTCACTGCGTATAAAAGCAAACACACTCACATAGGACACACACGCTCACATTAAAATCTGTCGGATTAATTAAACCCTGCATCAACCAGTTGATGCCTTTCAGTGGGATAATTGTGATGGTTTAGCAGCCTGTGGGAATGTGATTTTAAAGCTTACCTCTGCCCGTGTTTACTTACATTATTGTGTACTGTACATGCATATTCATACTTTCCGGGCTGCGCTCTGAGCTGTGCTTTTGTTTAAGTGTGTGAAGTACAAGAATAAAAAGGCTATATAGAGCTTGATTTATGTGTGTGCTAATGCTGCTGTAATAGGTAACCAGGAGTTGAGCTTGTGACACTGCTTTGTGCTTCTTTTTGTCCTTAAAGATGTTTTTGATGTATTATTCAACAGCGAATTCAAGTAAAACACTTCAAATTCGTGTGGGCGTATGAAGAACGCTTCTGTATGTGCATGTTATTATTATTCAACACTGACTTCAAATAAAGCTTTTCAAAATATGTCTGCACACGTATGCATGTGTGTCCTTGTATAATTGTGTGGGTGCGTGCGTGTGTGTGTGTATGTGTGTGGGTGCGTGCACGTTGTGTTATTATACACTGCCCAAAAGTCAGCCTTGAGTTCATCAATTGTGGACCGTGGCTACAAGGGCACCGTTAATGAACCAGGAAGTTTGCTGCTATTACTGAAATTAAAAAACGCAGCGTGATTTACATGGTAATGAAAGTGTTAGCTGATCTTTGACACGGCTCCAAATGGACAGAAAACAAATATCAATTAGCTCCTTTAATCCTTTGATGTGTTTCGTATTCCAAAGCAGTTGTAATGGGGGGAAGGGAGCTGGTCCACCTCAGCCCAACAAACCTTTTTTTGAGAGGATAATGGCGATGATAATGAAGCACTAATGGACAGAAGAGTGCATTTTTTTTGCCAGCTGTCTGGAAATGATGTTCTTGTTTATTAATAATGATACTCACTGTTTTACATGCACTTAAGTAGCCGAGTTGCTGGGAGAAAGCAGGTTACACAGGCAACTTGAGGATGGACTGACAGTCACTGTATTACGTGGTCACTATGAATCCATGTATAAATTCATCATGTCAGTAATCAGATTTCTTCGTACTGATTTTAACTGACTGACCTTTTCTTTTGGGTGTGTGTTCGTGTTTTTGTGTATTGGAGCAAACTAATGGCACAGTTTAAGGTGTGTAACACAGGATTTTACAACTCTGGAAGGTTATCATGGCGGCAGCTATTTTATCTTTCGTTACGATGATGCTGAGATGATCTGCTGCTCTCTCAGTTTTTCCCTGTCTAAAGTGTTTGTCATGCACATGGGTACAGGTAAAAATCAGGCTGGAAACCCATACACATGGCCGAGAAATCGACATTCTCCATGAGAAGTCTAGCTGGGGCAGTCTGGTTTCTCAAATTCCCCTTCGCCAATTACAGTAACCAGGATTTGTGCTTACATTATGTTTAAGAAATCAGCTCATTGGAGAAAGTCAGTAAACACTGACTGACAGAGCTGTGTTTTTTTTTTTTTCTGTAATAGGATAACGGCTGAATCAGAATCAGATCATCATAGTAAAAGGAGGTGGTCCTCAGAGTGAATATGAGACTCTTAAAAAGCTGAGAATCAAATGGAAAATTCCATTAGCCTTGAAAATGCCTGTGCAATGTGTGGGGGTGTCTGAATGTTTTTTGCTTAACTTTTCCCAAACAGCCGGAGAGATACCAAAAGAGCCTTAAGAGAAATGGTTAAAAAAACTGCATATGCCCACACTTTCTATGAGAACCTTTGTTTGTGTTTTTACACAAGTGTGTGCTCTCTGTTGAGTGTAGAGTGTGTGTGGAGGTTATCTCCAGCTTCTTTTGAGCTTGCCCTAGAGTCTTTGACAAAACCCTGACTGGGCTTTGATCACTTTCCTGTCTCTCCTCTCCTTACCCTGCTCTCTGCCATCCTGCCTCTCTTTTGTTTTTCCCTCTGCCTCTCTCTCTCTCCTTTTTCTTTCTCCCTCCCCTGCTTTTTCTTGATCAGCCTTTCCTGAGCCTTTTTGCTGCCTCACTTTTCTTTCCCTCCCCTTTCTGAACTTATTCTCCACGGTGGATGAGAGAGAGAGAGACATCTGTCTAGAAATCAAAAGTGCAGGGTGTTGCGTCTCCACATGAATTCCTACACACCTTGTAATTGCTGTCAGCGAGCCCTCCGACAACTCACTTAATTGCCTGCCATCCAATTTATGGTGAGATTGGGGAGGTGATGGGAGTTTGAAAAAAAAGATAGCATGGAGAGATGACAAAAGGAGTAAAGAGGGCAGGGGAGGTGGGGCCCAAAAAGATGTGGTTACTAAGCACTGAAAAGAAGAGCTGTGAGTCCATTGTGTCCTAGTACAGATTAACAGAAAGAGTGAATAATGTTTAATGAAAGTGAGGATTTTTATGGCGTTATTTCTCTCACACTCAGGGAAGAGAATCTCAGGATGGACCCGCAATTAGTGCAGCGCTCATTAATATTAGTGACTTGAGTGGAATGAGGGTGCTGAGGTAATGATTTTAGGTGGGAGGATTGCACAGAAGCTGCCATTGTTCACACAGACGTTCTGCTACAGTGTAATTCATATAAGTGCTGTCATTAACGCTCCATTGAGCTTTAATGTTTTATGCAAACGTGTATTCAGGGTCTTTTTTTTTGCTGCTGCAACACCTACAGATAATGCTGTGTAGCGGAATTAGACAAGAGTATAGCTGTAGTCTGCTCGGGCATTTGACTGTCAGCTCTTGTTTCACATCTGCAGGTAATTCGAACAACAAGGCTTAAAATACCACGGGCTAGAGAGGGATACCGAGAGAAAAAGAGGGAGACCTTTGCACTGGTGCTGTAGGGTGTCAGAGCTCTGCCAGAAAGGAAAAAAAAGATAAACAGACAAAAACAGTGATCATCAGTCAGTGCTGAACTCATAGACCAATCCTCTAAGGGGATGTAGCCCCACAGATACACAGGTAGAGCCAGGGCAAAATGGGGAAAACAGCATAAACAAGACCAGGTGAGAATCTAGTGTATGGCTGGTCCTCATGTGGGGCAATGAACAAAAATGAGGACATAGTTGAAAACTGTTGTGGCGCCCCTGCAAACAACAAGCCTCAACAGAAAGTAGCTAAAGCTCGCTTGAAAGTAGTCATTAAATGGTGCTAGCTGATGGAATACGTCAGCTGGTTTGGGCCATTTATCTGTTTGCTTCTCTCCTGCTCTCTGTGCACACACAGACAGTAATTTAATACAGCCGAATTCCCAGTAAAGCTGTAATAACATGTTTTTCCGTTTCTGTTGTCAGACAATGGAACAAGGATGAAAAAGTCACAGGCACACGGCCCATTAAGACTGTATGTTAGCCAGTCAGTCAGCAACAGATGTTTGTGTTTACAGGGCTTTTTACTGTGGGCCCCTGCTGAACCCCCGTCACTGTCAGATAACTGCGGAAACAAATCAAATCACATGTTTGGCTGTTTGGTCCTTTTATTCTCTACTTGTCAAAGTATAGTTGACTTTTATAGATTGTGTCTCCTCTGATCTCAACAGTCTTGAGAAGTGATAAGTTTGCAAAGTTAACTGGCAACAAAGGCAAGGCTGCTAGCAACAACAGTAAGAGAGCAGCAAGAAAAACCTGAGTGATCCAGCTGCAACTCTGGGATTATTATCCTGTATTCCATCAGTAATAGATCATGTAGGCATAAGCTCTTTTTTTGTAACACACACATATTGTACATGCAATTTACAATGTATACATATAGGTATTATGCATGATAAGTTTTTTTTTTTTTTAACCTCAACAGAAAGAACCACAGCTTTGTTACCTTAGAGACAGGACTTTGCACCATTTTATAAGTAAAATGCATCCCTGTTTACCTGTTGACTTCACAGTAAACACAAACACAGTAAACCTGCAGGCACAAACACGAGGACAGACACTGCTCCACTTGTATACATACACGTACAGTTTAGTCTCTATGCACACATCAGCGACATATAAACAAGTACACCCTAATTGTCAGCAAACATGCACATCCACACACAAAACACACTGTACTGAACCTTTCTTATAATTCAAGTTCATCACCAGAGTCAGGCTGAGGCAGAGTAAAGGCAGAAGCAAAAACAGCCACAGTTAGACCTAAATAAACCGAATGTTGTTCCTGAGGATAAAATGGCCAATCCCTGCAGTCCACAAAATGAGTCTCCCCCTCTGGGTGCTGGCTTCGGCTTTGATGAATATTCATGAGAACATCGCGGGTATGAGGATATGAGGGGTGGGGGGGGGGGGGGTGGGGGGGGGGGGGGGGGGGGGGTGTTTACTCTGGCGAGGAGTCGGAGGGAGCGTGTTACTGTATCAGATGGAAGCTGGATGCGGAGGTTGTCGGATAGAAGGTCGTGGAAGTGTGTGTTTGTATTTCTCCCTCAGGGGAGTGTGACAGGAGAGACCAAAGACAGATGAAGAGGCTGTTGCCGTGGGGACAGGTGACATATGGATGAGCCGGAGAGTCAGAACCCAGGGGTCAGAGGTCACAGATATAAGCTGTAAACATGCGCTTCACTGCCACTGTGCTTGTGTTTGTGTTCTGGTGAATTGGGCAGTGGTGGACGTGGTGGCTTGTAATTTACCTCAGGCTTACATCAGTATTTGTCCAGGATAAAATCCTGGTAAGAAAAAAAATGTGTAATATCATGCTGCTGTATGTTATGAGCAGCGAGCCTTTAAAGCTTCACGGGGTGAAATTGTTTGTATGGCATTTTGGCGTTGTGTGACATTTAGCAGTAGTGAGGAACAGGAAATGTAGCGAGGGGATAAAGACATGAATAGGGGACTTTACAAGTTAAATGGTTTGTATCTTAAAGGCAACACACAGTGACTGTTATAGTGTGACTGTTATAGTGTGTCCAAAAAAAAAAAAACCAAAAGACACCAATTTTTTTTCTATGTGAGGGCACACATCAAGATGCTGCATCAAGACCACATCATGTCCCCATTTGCCATTTCATTACATTCTGTCCCTGGCTTTGTCGTCGACGACCTTGTGTACTCTTGTCTCTGTGGCCCATCTGGTGTTTGCTACACCCATCAAATGACACAACACGAAGTGTCTCCTTTAAACTGCAGACAGCAGAACACCCCACAGATGGAAAGCTTCTGAAAAACAACAAGTCATACAATCACCATTAGAACATGAATCCAAAGGTTCCCAAAGCCTTTTATATCAGGGCTAATTACAGGGATTTGGTTGCACCAGCTGTCTGTAAATCTATGATTAAGTTTGTGAGTAAAATCCTTTGTAAGTTCTTAGTAGCTTAATACTTGCTAGTTTGAAAGAAATGATTTACTGAACTGGATTGAGCAATCTGATTAAGCTAGCCTAGCTTAAGTAATTAGGTCATTTTATCATAGCATTATTGTTTTGTAGTTGGAGGTATGTTGTATTATTTTGTCAATTGTAATTTTTCTTTTACATGATTATTGAACAATATTATATAAAGTGATGAAATGCGTCGGCCGTTGTACAAATGAACTTTTGTTCTTCACTGGAAATGGCTCATATATCAGCAAGAGTTTCTGTGGTAGAGCCTGTTCTAATTTAGCGATGCTTTAATCTCCACTTAACTGCTGTAGCTTTAACTAATCAAAGTTTTGACATGTGAAGAGAAGATGCGACTGTGGCTATATTGGCAAAAGCTGATGTGCTGACATGTTTTGGCAACATGTTACAGCATCATCATTAGTGGTTTTCAGCCGCTCTGTAGCCTAAAGGATGCGTGAGAATCCTCCCTCTTTTCTTCAGCAGGTGTGATCGTGAAGAGTGAACGCTGTAGCAGGCTGAGCTGCAGGCCACACACCAAGTGTGTTGACGAAAGGCAAGTCACAGTTGATAAGAACCTTTCTGTGATGTGGACACCTCGCTGCACTCTGGGATGAGCTCGGAGGACTCAGGGCAGAGCAGGTGGCATCAAATTGTCTTGAGGAATCCACCATCACTATAGGCCAAAAATAAATTCTGGATGCTTTTGTAGATGACAAAATTTAAACTGTCCTTAGGAAGTGAATGTTAGATTAGCGCCTCTGCCAGGAACTGCAAGGAGAGCTTGAAGAAATATGTAGTTTACAGCTGTTGTGTTGCATAATTACAAGAATTAGTCGTTAAATTTGAGACTTGTTGTAAATGTTGAAGTGCTAAGATTTAAGATGTGCGCTGTTTAAAGATTTATAATTGTATACTGTATAATACCTACTGTACAAGCATATTTTTTGTGGTTGCCTGTTTATCCTGCTTACCAAGTTTAGTTTAGTGCTTTTTAGTCAACTTTTGAGAAAGTGAAACTGAAATAAAGGGAGCAGGAGAAAGGAGGCTGAGGATGAATGGAGGCAGCTGGAGGGGTGGAAATAAAGGGAGGTGGGAGGGGAGGAGAAGAAATGGAAGAGGTAGAGTTTGAGCAGAAAAAGACAGTGAGGATTATGGTGGATCAAAGAATATTGTTCTAGGCAACACAAAGAATCAGACCAGTGGGACAAAGACAGAGACGGAGAAAGACCTCCAAAATCTCAACACGGGAGACAAGTTTCAATGATTTATTCAGCAGAACATCTATTTAAATCATGAGGGAAGACGTTATAAAAACTACACTTTTTATTGCAAATAGTAAAAGTGTGTGTGTATGTTTTGGCAGGGGGACAGGTGGGATCTAACTGCAGAGGTTTGAATGCAGATACTACCAGCTGCAACTCAGGGATAGAAGCCCTTATCCCCAGAAACCACTGGAGAGAGAAGCAGCTTTAACGGATGGAGGGTAAAAATAGTAATGGCACTGAAACAGAGACTGATCCACGCTGCCAATATCAGCTTGTAGTCCTGCGGAGGGAACACGAAAAACCAAACCGGCATAGCTGCCAGCACTGTCTGGTGTCCCGGGAGTCGACAGAACCTTAGCTCCACAATAAGCTTGGACAGGTTTTCCGATCAGTTTAGTCAATGCTTTAATTAAGTGTACTCTTTGAGAAATGTACCATTGTATTTACTATCTGTCCGTCCATCCAGAGCCACTAACATGGCTGATCTTGGTAATTACATCAAAGCACATGCGAATTTATTACACATAATACATATTTCACATGGCCTTCAAACGACATTTCGCATTTCACGTTTCCTGAAACCATGATTTTCACATGTACATTTCTTGCTAAATAATTTTTTTTGTCTTTGATTAAACATGCAACAGATCTCATTCCAGATCTTACAATATAAATGCTTGACCTTCAGAAGACCCACCTGAATAAATCAAGGTTACAAGGACTGAATAGAAACTAACTAAGAATAAAGATTCCAACTGGAAATTCCTCTTTGTTCTTGTAACTCGATGTCAATGATGTAAAACATTAAAGAGCCTGTCTCGTAATTTTTTTTTTTTTTTCCTTTTTTGTGGCGTGGCGGTCAAGATGTCAAGTGTGTACTTGGTGGTGCAGCAAATGAAGAAGAATGATTCTATGCCCGTGCGAGACGGGTCTGAGGTCAGGGTGATGTTGTCACAGCACTGACTTCTTAGTTTGATTACCAGTGGCATGACTGAATGGAGAGTGCTATCTTAGGTATTTATGATCGCACCTCACTCATGCATTCCTGATGCTGTGGGAAAGGCCAGAGACAGATTGTTCAGTGAATTGTCTTGACTCTATGTGAATATATTTCTGTGAGACCAAATATGTGTATTTCATTTCTGTGTGGAAAGGAAAGAACTAAATGTGTGGGGACTGTGTTTCTGTATGGATGAGGGAAGGTTCAGAACTTATGTTCAGTTGGTTTGTTTTGGAAACCATATCTCCTACAAAATATGTTTGTATGCAGCCAAACCTGCCTTGCAGAATAAGTTTAGGAGGAAACGTAATTTTTGCCCAAACTGAGTTCACTGGTTCTGGTTTTTTTGGGGGTGTTTTTTTTTCCACTCCAGAAAGTGTTCGATTTTTAAGCGGTGGTGTTGGGCTCACATGCAGCATCCCCCATTACGCATTGTGCTTCAAGGCAGTGTTGACGTTTTCAATATTTAACCAAGACCACAATCTTTTTCCAGCCTCAACCAAAGGTTTTTGAGTTTGAGCAAACATAACCGTAAAGTTATTATCTTGTTACCAGGAGCAGAGGTTGCAGTGAACTAGAGCTGCCACATTTGATCAATTAGTCAATCAACAGAACATTATTTTGCAACCATTTTGATAAATGATTGATTGTTTACGTAAGCAATCAAAGCAAAGCATGACAAGCTTTGTTTATACAGCAACATTTTGCACCCTGAAAAATATATAAATGTGCTTGACATGGAGATTAAGAAGAAAAAGAACAAGGAGAGAGAGTAATAATAATAATAATAGTAATAATGATAATAGCTGTTCACAGCAAGCATAAAGGAATAATGAACATATTCCCTAGGATACATTATTTGACTCTGCTTATATGATGCTCTAGAACAAATCTGAGTAGGCTTGAAGTGTAGACTGTCTCTGAGAAAAGCATTTGTCATATGTATGTATAGAGGGTAAAAGGTTTGTCCTGGGGCTGCATTCTTGTGTAAATGTGTGTGTTGGGCTGACAGATGAATATTGATATTACGTGTATGTTTGAACGAGCGACCCCAGTTCGTGCTACATTTACCAGATGCTGTCATTCATAACTCATTGTCATGTTGCATGGTGTTGAAAATAGCTTTAGAAAATAGCGGAGGGAAACACGCACCCCTGTTATTTTGTCAGTGTCAGTCGTTCGGTGCGGTGACAGGCATAGGTTGGGTGGGTAGAGGAGGTGGGGGTGGGGATGGGGGCGGGGGGAGGGGTTGGCTGGTTGGACCTTGAATCCAGGCAAGCGAGAGACCGGACCCAGCTGAGCAACGGGCTGGCAAGGCAGGCAAAAATAAACAGCAGGCCTGAAGAATCAATTCAGCGTGCCTGTCAGAGGACTGTCAAACTCCCCTCCATGATGGACAGTCTGGATGTTCACAGTCTATTTGCCGCCAGGCTGTGGAGCGGTGAGTAAGTGAACCGTGCCGGGCCGAGCACAGACAATATGAAGAGGGAGTGTAGAGCAATATCTGCTGTTGCCATGCTAGATCAGCATAAACGTCAAGGCCACTCTGGCATGGCCTGAGGGGTCTTCTGGGAAGAGCTATATGTGTGTGTGCCTGTAGGTGGGTGTCTTTTTGTGTGTGTGTGTGTGTAGGCTGTCAATATGTGTGTATGTTTTCAGTGTGATACATATTTGTCAGTGTGTGGTTGTAAGTGTAAACTGTTAACATAAATCAAGCTTGAAATCTTAATTAACTCAATCCATTTACCTGTTTGATTTGTTTTCACAGTGCACACACACACACACGCACACACATATTTATATATGCACTTACTTGAGCAGCTGAGATTAATCCACAGAAGTTTCCAGGATAGTGACACTGCAACGAGTTATTAAGAGCCGTCTGCTCTCAAAATTATGCAAAACAACCAAAAAAACAAACAGTATCCTCTGTAATTATTCATAATTATCACCATGTGTGTGTCTTAGCCCTGCTGTGCCACCCACAATGATACCATGATATTTTTTAAACTGCTTCTGTAGTTTCATAATGAAATTCATGAAAGTGCTGGTGCCAGATAATATCCTTCCTCAAGCTCTGTATTTCAGTTTTATCCCCTGAGCTTGACTTGTCATCACAGCTCATTGGTGAGTGGATTTCAATTTAGACAGTTAAAGATGGAACCATGGTAATGAAAGTGTAGTTACATTTTGTTCACTTTGCTTTCAAAATGAAAGATACTACCGTTTATGTCAGTAACCTGCCAATTTGTCATCTATAACCATTATTAATAATTATAGCAGGACCTGTAAAATGACATTACCTGTTTTGTATTCGTAATTATGCAGTTTATATATTCATTCAAGTAATTATACATGCCATGATGGATAGATCACAATTTCCTTCCTTCCACAATCTTCATAACTAACAGCCGCTTCTCTTAGCACATAAAACGCTGACATGAAGACTGAAAAACAATCTGAAATCTGGAGTCACAGTGAAAAGCTCTCTGCCCTAAAGCAGATCTGAAAATCACACTCTGCTGCAGACAGACCTGTGTGTCCTGGCTCATGACACATTCCTTCACACGGATCCAAAGCTCCAGTCTCTAATGGCAGTAATGGGAATCTTTTACCTTTGAAGATCTTGCACTTGCATGGTATCCATGGTAAAGGTGATTTCACGTATTTTGGCTGATAACACCTGTGCTGGTTCTGCAGCACCTTTAATATCACTGGGTCAGTTGTTAAATTGTTAGATATAAATTTAATTTTTAGTTATGGTAAATAAGGACAGATGACTGACTATACGAGGATAGGCCTTGCCTTGTTGGCTTGTCAGTTATGGAGATCTGATTCAGTGTGCTAGTATACCACATCAGTAAGCCAGCGAGCACAGTACAAACAAGACCCTGATTATTAATTGTTTACACCTGTGTCTGACTAGTGTATTCTATCGTCTGTGGGGACTTTCCATGAATCAAATCAGCTGAGCTGTTTGTGATCTGCTAATTAGAGAACATTTAAATATGAGAATATGTCTGTGTGCACTGAGCAAAGCATGTAGGCTGAAACACTTGCTGCTTTATTTTTATTTACATGCACTTTGCACCTTCCACCTCGTTCGCTTGATGGAATAAGATATTTTTGCTAAGACTTTCTGATCAACTTTTCGGTGTGATTCTGCTTAAGCTACTCAGGTCTGTGCCTTCAGGCAGAGGTATCACACTGTTTGACAGACTACCTGCCCACGGATTAATGCTTCCAATGTTTGATCAGATTATTGATCACACCTTATTCATGCCCCCGCCCTCACCCCCAGCACGTCCCTAAAGTACTATATTTTCAAAATTCAGAATTAGACTGGCAAACTTTCAACCACAGCCTACAAAACTCACATCTGTGGCATTTACTTAAAGAAATGACTGGCTGATGTCAATATTTGAAAGTTTAAACAAAAACCTGATATGTGAGATATGTCACCAATATCTATACTGATCGGGACATTAAATGTTAAACAATATATTACATGACCTCAGACATAGACATAGACCTCAGACATATCCTATAGCATTTTCAGCTCTGTTTTCATTCACACCAAGAAAACAGGGATCCACTACCAGTGGTGAAAAAAAAGCCACAGTGTACCTTTAAGTTTCAGTTAAATAATTTTAGCAAGGATGCAACTTATGGTCTGCTGGCTGGGTGACAAGATGGCTTGTATTCAGGAGGGTTCCAATTCACAAAATTGAGGAAGACAGTGGTTGCAATCCAGAAATATACAGCTGTATCTGGCAGAGAACAACTTGTGCTGTTTGGGGACAGGTACTGAGGAAAAAGAAATTGAGGTCGATTGTCCTCTCCGTCCTTTGGACCTTCCTCCCTGTTTGTATCACGGCGGCTCTCTGTGCTGTGAGTATTCATGCTCCATTGCTCTGGTCTGAGCGCTCAACTTGCCTTGGGGTGTCTGCAGCACAAGACAGTAAATCCTCCTGAGTCCTGATGGCTATTGATTAGGTATTCACATCCTGCCTCCTGCCCAGGAGAAAACAACTCTGGCCTCCACTCTCTCTATTTCTCATCATCTTTCCCTATTCATAGTTGCACTTCTACCAGCAGGACCTCACATGGATATGACAGCATACAGTATATTATGTAGGATACAGGCGCAGGTTCTCGCTTTTTTTTCCCCTAGCATCTCCTCAGCTCAACAAACATCTTGCCGCCTTTGTTTATCCAGCAGAATGAGTCTCCTCCCTTCTCCTCCCTTTCTCTCTCTGACACTGTGTCTCTTTCACTTCCTCTCATCTGTCATTTTCCCTTTGTCACTCTGCCTCATTTCATTCCTCTCTCCTTCTCTAACCTGTCACTCTCGTCCGGTCTCTCTGGGATGTAACGAGCGCTGTGGCTGTAATTACCACGCGCTGAGGGAGTGTGGAAGCATGCTCTGGTTGCATGTCATCCCTGATCATGATAATGTATGCAGACGAGCTCGAGAATATGAATCAAGTGTTTCCCCTTGGTGGAAGGTCTAAACTTAGCTGACCAGGCGTTCACCTTAACCGCTTTGTGACACCGGTTGCAAAATGCCGAGTGAGCAGCACCAGTGAACCCAACAGCATAAACAAACAAACAAACAAAGAGGCAAACCTCAGTGGAGTCCGAGCTCAGGTTTCGTAACACATACGAACACACGAAAAAGAACAGACTTCAAACGCAGACAACAAAGGAACAGGTCGACGTGATTAGTGCATTTCTCTCTAATGAAAAAGAACTCATTCACTTAGTGCTTATTCTGCACAGAAACTCACTTCCTCAGACACTAAAGCAGTGTCGAAGCATGGCAGTAAAGGTAATTTAGGAGACAAAAATTGCAGCTAAGCTATTTATAACTGAGAGTAAACAGTCCACAAGTGCAAGTTACAATCAAAACTCAAATACATCATTTTTATTTGCTCAGTATATCTCCATGCTGCAGTTTACCGTGTGTATTTACAACCCCTCCCTCATGTCATATTTCAACACACAGCTTTTACCTAAAAATACGATTGTAATATAGTTTCCAAGTGAAACTGGATTTTTTTTTTTTTTTTACTGCATTGACTCAATCTCAGCAGGGTTTTGTGTTTGTGTGCGAGTTGGAGTGGTGTTTATGATTTTGTGTGTGTGAGAGCAGAGAAGGTGTGCATTCAGGATTTTGTGTGGGTGAGTATAAACCTGTGTGTGCGTGAAAGCGAGTGGAACTATGCGTGCGATTGCATGGAATGCGTGTCTGTGGGTGTGTGTGTGACAGAAGAAGTGATAGAGAGAGAAAGGTTTATTTCTGATTTTCTGTGTGAAAGTGGAATGAGAATGTGTGTGTAAGTGAGAGGGAAAGACGTGCTTCCGGGATTTTGTTTTGGGATTGTCGCTGTGGATGTCAGTGTGTGTGTGTGTGTGTGTGTGTGTGTGTGCAAGTGTGACAGAAAGGCAGATTACTGTATGTGTGTGTGGGTGTAAGTTTTTCTGCATGTGTGTGATTGTGAGAGAGAAAGGAAGGTACGCATTCTTGGTTTTCATGTGGGTGTGTGTTTACTTGAGATACATGAAGATATATGTGTTTTCAGGATTTGAGGGTTGTGTGTGTGCATGCTCGCCATGTTTGTGCATGTACTGTGTATGTGTGTGTGTGTGTCGTAGGATCCATAAACCCCCAGTCCCTGAGCTGGAGGGCTGCCCAGGAGCCTCTGCTAACCCTCTCTTAGGTGATTTAGGAAGCTATCGATTTCATAGTCCTGCTTTGTTTTTCCGCTTTCTCATAAATAGCAGATCAAACTCACTCTCGCCGGTGTTTGTTTTGTTCTCTTTCTCCTGCGGGCTATTTACTCTGACATTTCCAACACTATCCTTGTTACATGGTTGCAGGAAAATCATTTCATTTTTTTTCTGCACCTCTGCAGACTATCAGAGGCAATGCCAGTGATGATGATGATGATGATGATGAACAGCCCGAGGACAAGGAAAATACAGAGGATGAAAAACTTTTGATGAGCACATAATGATGATCATAATAAAGTTAATGGTGTACGGTAACGCAGACAATGATACTGACAGTATTAATGTAGGAAAAATGAATACATTGTTCATTCAAATGCTGAAAGGTCAATTCACCCAATTTACAAAAAATATATATATATTTATTTTCTCTCCGCACTTATCTCTAATGGAGGCTGTGCAGAAAGTTTTGGTTTTACTTTTCCGGAGTTTGACATAACCCGCTCCGAGATTTCCGCCTCGGACTCAATACTTTGGAGGTGAATGAAATTTTCTTTTTGGGGCTCACAGCTTTGAAAAATGGCATTTCAAAAAAATTCAACAGCCGTGTGTCTTTCAAGAAACACTGTCACTGTGCCACTCAATGGAAATCTCAGAGGCAGATGTCTTAAAGCCTGGACAAATAAAGGCCAAACTATAATTTTTTGGTTGGTGTTGTTGTTTGGGTGAACTAATCAATTAGTCGTGTGGCGTATAAAGCAGTGAAGGATGCCTGTTACAGTATCTTACAGCATCAGGTGTCATCTTTTGAAAAAAATGACCCAAAGGATAAAATGATTATCAAAGTAGTTGCAGATTAATTTTCTTTCAGTTGACTCAGCCGTTAATCAACTAATCATTGCAGCTCTAAATCAGATAAACTCAATATGAATCTTATTACTATGGTGCCCAGCCAATATGAGTTTACGTGCCTCTACTTAGGCTTGGATCTAAGATCATAGTAAAATAGACAGTAGAAAATAAAATGAATTGAATTTGATGACAGTGTAGTAATACTGATGTTGTGGTGGGAGAGACAATATTTATAATGATGATGGTGGTGATTGCCATTATGAGGCTGATGAAGATGATGATATACTGTCTGTAATGACAAGCAGGCTGTAGATGGAGAAGCGATGAAGTCACCGGTGGCAATAAAGTTTTTAATAACGTTTCACCGGTTTGGTATTTTGGGGATTTGACATGAGCATGACTGCAGCGAAGTGAGAAGAGGCGGTGTGTTTTCTTCTGTGCTATTTTTAAGGCTTTTAGTCAGAGCTCTAATATTTGATTGTCACATGAGACTACCAGATAATGTCTGGGACAATTGTCATATCCTGAAATAGCTTAAATATCTGTGTTTTTCTGGTCTCATGACACATGGCACAGCCGGGTAGAGTTTTGTAACCTTAATAGACTGTTTCATCTGAGTTAAATAAACAGCTAATATAGTCAGTACCTCTGCCTGTTTGGTATTATGGTAATCTCCTGGCCGATTTCTGTAACCTATGTGAATGTAGATGTTGTTCAGTCATAAAAAACATGGGTCTGAGGTTTTTTGCATAAAAATGGCAGACAATTTTGTTCTACATTTGAAACGCATTTATAGGCTTTGGGCGAAAACAAAAAAAACAAAAACAAACAAACAAAAAAACAAAACATTAATGAACCACAACAGGACTTGAACTTGGTAGCAGCAGGTGTTACTCTTCAGAATTTGGTAGCTTGTGGTTAGAAATCAACAAACTTACAATCAGTGATTTCTTGGCATGTAATAAAAAACGAAACTGAAAATGTGGAGAAGGATTCTGCTTTTTACAGCTAGGAAACACAGAGCATATGGCTATAGATGGAGCAGAAAGATTTCATGGAGATTATTAAAAATAGAAAGGACTGATTGGAGTTTGTGGATTTTGCTTTTTTTCCTAAAGTTGAACTGGGCAGTTTTTTTCATTGAAAAGTCAGAGATTCCATGTACCCTTTGTTTCACTGACATTTCGACAAGATTTCAACACATGCTGGGTTATGCAGGATCTCCTGCTGCAGCACTTACATGCAGTAAAGTTATTGTGCAGGTTTACAAGTGACACGACTCTGCAGTAATGGTGGCTTGTTTTCCTAGGACATTAACCCGGATTAGTCTATAAAATTATACATGACTTGAGATTGTCTCACAGTATTTTCTTGTGTAAATAGCTTCTGAAAGCTCCAGAAAGCAACATTATATAATTAACTGGGGTAGTTGGCTCAAAATATTGTGACACTTGAGTTTGTCACTAATACCATTCATACTTTTGCTGTATGATAATACAGCAAAAGTATGAATGGTTGTTTCTGGTGAAGCAGAGGATGCTGGTGAGTGGATGTAAATAATTTAATGGGGAACATGACTATGATTATTGCTAATGATGAAAATGAGATGGAAGATACCAACATTAATTAAGTCTGAATCAGAAGGAATAGAAACTAGTGGCAGGCTAAAACTAATGGAGGCCATTTTGGGTCTAAATAATCCCTGCAAGTAAGCAGTAGCTCATCTAAGTGTCAGGGCAACAGCACTAAAAGACTGTTCCCTCACGATGAAACAAATAACAGGGAAAGCTGAAAAGCAACCATAGCAACCATTTATCTCAGTGTAATGTCACTGATAGCATAAGGGTCCAAATTAGCTACAAAGCTTTGATTCATACTTGCATTTAGCTAATTTCCCACTGAATTATCATCCCAATTTACCTTACAAATGGCATCCCAATTTGTCTCTCTTTTTAGGGGATTCATTGGGGTTTTGAAGCGGGCCCTATTCGTTGCGGATATGCATCTCCAAGAACAGATGCTGTGTTGTTTGCCTCGCCAAGAGCCTCGAACCCCCCACAGATGTGCTCATTTCCCTAGGCAAGGGGAAATGACATGCCTCTTTGCAGAATTTGGACATATTCCCCACTAATGATATAGAAATACACGACTAAGCAATTCTACTGGGGACAGATCCTTTCTCATTTTGCAAGAATTTGGTTTATATGTGTACAGTTCCATGACTCAAACTATGCCCTTATATCACTTTCAAATTTCAGTGGTAATTAGGTGGAAATCAGAGGAAAAAACGCCCCATGTTGTCTGATCCACTGGATAAAGTGTTAATGAATGTGCAAAATGTGAGCACACACGTTCATAGAAGCACAGAACTGAGTCAAATTGAAAGAATAACTGTGTCTAATGCACCTCATCTGCCATTGATTGTGGTTTCTCCAATTGTCCATTGTAATTATTTTGTTGGAGCACTGCAGAGAGCCACTGACCACAACCTTGCCCTGGGACGAGCTGCCAGCAGAATAATAATAAAGCGCAGGAAGAAAATTGAGGCCAGTCTCTCCAGTCTCAGGTCTTTTATTCGACATGAGTCAGAAAGCAGAATGTGTTTGTATCATTTTGTGAAACCTAAATTAAATCTAAGTAGATGAGAGTAGGTCCCCGGTACTCAGAGGAGTGCGAAAGAAGGAAGGAGGAGAATTTAATATGGCTGAAACTAGCATTTGTGTTGGCAGTGTTGATTGTCTGTATGAGAGGGGTTTAGAAAAAGCTAGGCCAAACTGAACCACTGGAGTGAGCTCTCGGGATCAGTTGAAGGATTAAGGGAAAAAGGGAGAACAGGGGAATGGGAAGGAAGTTTCGAAAGAGAGTCTGCAACACGCCGAGAAGGATGTGAGCGAGAAATGAAGATGAAGCGAGGCAGAAAGAAAAAGGGAAACTGTCTCCAACGTGTTGAAACAGAGGATGAATGTTTGAGGCTATAGCTTTTAAAAACTCCAATAAAGCCAGCTGGCTCCTGGCCGCATTGGAAAATGGAAAAAAGGCGGCTTTGAGTGGTGAGTCCAGGGGCCAGTGGAGCGAGGCGGGGCCCGGCGAGGCCAAGGAGCAGGGCAGCCTTCTTTTGTGAGCGGGAACTCATTTACAATAGTTAAGGCAGGGTGAGCTGCACTTAGCCGGGCCAAAAAAGAACTGCAGCTTTCATCTGCAGTCTTCAACAGGACTCCAATCCATCATTTGTTTGTAATGAAACACTAGGTATTCACAACTCAGAATTATTCATCATATTCCTGTGACACGAATATAGGCACACTTTCTGATGTGCCTTTCCCTTTCAGTGGCTCTATGCATCACTTATGTACAGCACAAAGCTTTGCCTTAAAGCAGCATGGGGTGAAGCTGTAAAAGAAATGAGCGTGCTGGGCAACGAAGAAGATGCTCCGCTCACAGTAAACACCAATCCCGCCTGGCCGGGTCGTAGTAATGAATGAAGAACCCTGCTGTGGCCTCCTTTCCTGCTCCTCTACACCTTCAATATTAACGTCTTCTCAAAGTCAGGCAAAGACAGGAAAAGCATCTGGTTTTGTGTTTCTGTTCTTCAAGCTCAAAAATGGAGATGTAGCCTCCAAGCCAGTGGTTCCCAACCTTTAACTGTTCCTTTAAGATAAAGCTAATCATGCTCCGACGTCACATATGCCCATGGGGTGTGACCAGTTGTGACTAGAAAACAGCAAATGTTAGATTGATGTCTGAAAAATAAATCTAATTTTGTGCCGCATAATTTTTGCTTCTGGTTTCCAATCCTATTAATCATCACGCTGCCTCTCAGATTTATCTCACAATTCCTCGGGGGTTCCCGACCACCTGGTTGGGAACCACTGCCTTTCGCCACAAACATTTCAGGTATCTGCTCTTAAATCGCTGTGCCATGATGAGAAACCTCTCCCTTGGGAGCAAACACTGTTTATTTTTGGGGCATGAACAACATTATCCAGGCCAAAAGCATCTCCTAGGGGTATCATCAATGTTTGAATATATTTAGCAAAAAAAAAAAAGTAAACGTGAACCTAGCCCAATTTTCTGACACTGTGAGGTGTGGAAAAGTTAGCAAGTGAAAATAGAGGAGAGTTATTCCTCTGCCAGAGCCGTCTAAATATTTCTTCCAGGGTCTTGTCTTCTTGGCAACAGGGCCGTCTCACTGTGATCTGTCAGTATAGAGCAGGACAGAGAGAGAGAAACTGCCATTACTGGTGCTGAGCAGTGCAGACAAGGGTGAAAAGGTGCTCTATGTATGACTGTGAACAACCGCGGAGATGGCGTGAGTCAGTGGATTTAGCCAGAATTAAGAGCCTGTGCCCGTTGAGAGATGTGGCTCACCTCGCCGTTACCCATAAATCCCAAATGCTCTCATTATTAAGTGAATTCATCTTGTCAGAGGCCAGGACATGGCTCAATTTAGGCTCCAGATTGCCATCCAGTTTTATTGAGTGGTCTCTCTCCTCAGTCGGGGGCGGGGGTGGGGGTGGGTGCGACGCCCTTGCCAAACGAGGCTGGCGCGATGGCGGCCGCCATCGACATCTTTACAGCTTCATCCTCCACTGACTTTGCATACGCTTACACCACATACTCTCACATTGTGCTGAGTCACTGTGATTTGGAACCAGGAATTTGTTTTGTTATTGGGGAAAGGATGTAAGTGTGTGTGAGTGTGTGTGTTGGTTTGCTCACTGTGTCCATTTCTCTTGCAAAGTTATGCTTTTGTTCCTGTGTTTTTGGCACTGAAATCACAATGAAATGATAGTCGGCCAAGTTGCTTTGATAATTTTACTATCATCCTGTTGTTTACTTTCCCTGCAAATGCACAAAAATCAAAGTCCAAACACACACACACACCTCTCTGTCTTTGTGTTGGTGCATTTCTGTGGGTGGCTTATCATTATTCTGCTTTGCGTCCTCTTTAACATAGCTATCAGTGGGAGAGGAGCACTGTCTCCAATCCTGCTGGTTAGCAGACTGAAGCCAGCATGGCCACCGCAGCATCCATGCTTGTCACTCTGGGTGTGTTATCGTTAACGGGAGGCAGATAGCAGGCAGAGACGAAACACGTGGCCACTCGGCCGTTGATTTGGCAGCTGTCTCTCCCGCTCTCTCTCTCTCTCCCTCTCTGTGTCTGGAACTGTTTGGTGTGGTTTTCTTCTGTGTCACAGAGTTCAGTGTGTTTTAAGGTTGCTGAATGGTCTGTGTGATAAGCTGGGGGCAGGATTTCTTTGCGAGCGGGTTTATCCTCGGCTCTGTGTTCTCTGCTAGAACAAAATCACTTGCAGTTTTAGTTAATTTTACTGCTTTTTTTCAGGCTCAGCTGGCTGTTTGGTTTGGTTAGGGGGTTTGGTACAATGATTGCTGCAGCCAGGTTTAAAGGAATGGGAGCTGTTTTTGTCCAGTGTAGACTTGAGGTATTTAAGAATGATGTTACTTGGGTTAAAGCATGGGGTTGTAATAATGTTTTTCAAACTGTGACAGCAGATGGTAGATTTAAATGTACCCTGTGGAGTTTTCTTGCGAACACAGTTATATGCATTCAGTGTTTGTCATTAAAATTCATTGTCTGGATCCTTGTGACCTAAAAGCTATTGTGGTGAATGCTTTTTTACCTTACCTGCATTTTGAACAGGAACTAGGATCTAAACCACCCCCCTCCCCCCCCCCCCCCCCCCCCCAAATGTCCCTGTTCAGGGTGGTAGTACTTTCCAGTGGCCCGGGAACAATCGGTTTGCAGTGCTGACTATCTTTGATTGGCAAGCATTGCAGCTGCTAGAACTTGTTTGCAGCCTCATTCACACAGTCAGCAAGCATAAATAAGACTTCAAGCTTGAGTTTAAGCCATGGTTTCTTTACCTCTCACTCTTTAATTCTTCCACACCTTTGTTACCAAATACAGAGCATGTTGTGAAGTTCTTGAAAATAAATACACACTCAATCCTTTCCTTGTGCTTTGGAGTTTGTTCATACTGTCGACAGCCTGCACAGGCATGCAGTAAATGCTGATATCCAGGACACACACACACACACAGTGCACACAACATAAGCGGTATCTCTCCAACCATTCACTGCCGCTACACCTCCCATTTACAGCAAGAGATCTCCCAGATAACCCACTATCTCAAAAATTAGAATAGTCACTCAGCCAGCTCCTCTTCAGCACATTCTTTAATGGCTGCAGATTTGTGACAGTCTCAACCACCGGGATTCAATTTAAATCTCCACTTGACATGCTGAGTATGAGATGGTCCAGAACAATCTTTCTTGCAGAGGTGACATGGATTTTCCACCAAGGAAGGTCTAGGCGCTGAGTGCAGTACCTGATTTGGCAATGCCCTTGCGTATGGAGCTTGACCTTGCGTTCTTGTTTTACAATGCAGACAAATGAGTGGCATTTTTAAAATGATCGCAGCTACTGATGAGCTTTATAGTTATACAGCTTTGCTTCCTCGTTAAGTCTAAATGTCAAGCACTGCCACAGATGGAAGAGCTGTAGTCGTTTAACCTAGCTTGTGACAGTAAACACAGGTGCTGCCATCAACCGTGAAGCGGTACAGGTACACCGATTTGGGAGCAGATGTCAGCTTCATTGCCAATTGAGAGTTCTTAAAATCACATATCATAAACCTTGAAATGTCTTAACTTCAAGCTACTGAAAGCTGTTGACCTTAAGGTTTTGTGGAGCAGTGTGCAGCACAGTCATTGGCTACATTCACTCTGCAGTGCAATGGCTGCCATGTGACTCAGCAGCTTTTACGAGAAATAAAGGTGTGATCACACACCAGAGATGAAATTGGAAATGCGGGGAAGTGTGCATTGAAAATGAACAAATGCTGGGAACTCGCAATAAGTCAGAAGGATTAATGAACCCTTATGAATGAGTGGTGAAATGTCTGACAGGCTAGACAGCATTGGTGTACAGCTTTTCACTTTCTTAATACAGAAAGGGGAGAATTTTGTTTGTTTCCAATTAAGGCTGCAGCCAACGTTATCAATTAATTTATTCTATTCATTCATTTTTTTATTGTTTAGTCAGAAAATTGTCAGATTGTAATCTCGTTCTCTCTTCTCGGTCCCATTGTAATATCCCTGAGCCCAAGGTTAGTCTTCTGAGTGCTGAGTGATCAATCGATTATCTTCTTCTGATAATCGATTAATCTTTTGTGAGGATTTGCTACTTTGCTTGATCTCATGAGAGCAAACTAAACATCTTTTAAGTTTGGACTTTTGGTCGGACAAAACGAGCAACGTGAAGACATTTCATTTCGGAGCCTGGGAAAAAAGTGATGGCTGTTTTTCAGTATTTTCAGACATTTTCATGAAAAAACAGAATTGATTGATTAACCAAGAATATAATCAACAGATTAACTGATCATGAAAATAATGGTTACCTGCCTCCCTAAATAAAATAAAAGAGCTGCTACTCTACCCTTGTATGTGTGCACTGCTTACTATTGTATGACAACATATTGATTTTATATGTTGAATGTGTATTTATAATGACATTCTGTTTATTACCACTGTACCAGTGAATTTGCACCTTAGTAACCTTGCCATCTTTGTACCACTGATTTGATGTAAATATGCCTTCATGCCAAATTCCCACGTGATTTGAATGAAGATAATGATGATGATGGTGGTGGTGGTCGTGGTGATGAGGAGCAGTGAGAGTGGCCAAAGATGAAGGCATGGTCAGATAGGGATGGTAGAAACTGCAGTGAGAGCTGCTGGGTTGGGGCTCAGCTTCCTCCATTGTGAGGAAACTTTAGTGACACCTGCTGGCAGCCTTACAAACACCAGACAAGCTCCTGTAGTTTATCTAAATTTGACCAACAGTAAGGTGTCACTTTCTTTGCTCAGTCAGTTTAACCACCAGGCACATTTACATATCCCCAGAGGCGGCTCATTGCGAGAGTGCAATGTACTCTGCTCATGAAAGAGCAGAGTACACAGCGATTTCAGAGTGCACATAATAAAACAAAGGATTTCACAGTGTGTACACAGTACAACACAACATGCACTTTGAATATAATGACCAACATGTATGGATGCTGCTGTGGCCTGCTGGATTTACAGTGCTATACTGGATTTCAAGCTGACTGACACTGTGCAGACATGATGTAACTCCGCCATCTAGTGTTTAAAAAGTAATAATGAATTAATGGTAAATGTCACCGAATATTTACTTTCCCAAAGGTTGCGTTCACATCCAAAAGCAGTTTGTTGTTCATAAAGTGCATTTGGTGCAGATCCTTATATTTTATGTGACAACTGTTTTACAGCTGTAATTAGAATAAATGGGGACTGTGACCTAATTAAATATGTTGGGGTATGAGAGGAGGTTGTACGTGTACTGTATCAATTATTCAAAGCACTCAGGCAGGTTAAGCAACATGATATGGATCATAGATATTTATTATGTCAGAAGTTCAAGTGTTTTATTGCACCACACCAACAAGAGAAGATTTATTTTGATCAAGACTGATGAGTTTGGCTTACAGGTATACCATGTTGTTAACAGTCATTATAAATCTAGGACCTGTCTTCACATGCTGCATCAACACAGTAATAAAATCTGCTTTCTTACACCTTAAAAAGCCTTTTCCAACATTACACATTTATTTAATATTCATCAAATGAACGAGGAATGCTCAGGTCGATATATCAAGAAGACCTAAAGTTTCTGCTGACCTGCTAATGGCTGCCCTCTCAGGTTAAGATACAGCTTCCTCATGGTAGAATGAACACTCCTCTGCTGACAGCAATATTTTATTTTGGAAAGAAAAGAAAGTGGTTTGCAAACGGAGGATATCTGTGTCAGTCAGACAGAAGGAAAACTGTGACCCCAATTATTAGCCACTTACTGTGCCATCCTTACATCACCTTCACAGAAATTTCCCTGCTTAATTCGTGTGACTCCAATGAGTCTCAAAGGGTTTTCACCTAACGACGCTCACGTGAGCTCAAGATGTGAACCACCCCCAGGGCATACAGTACTCCGGAGTGCCCATTTTAAAAACAACCTTTTTACCTTAGCATTTATTAAAATATGCTGAGTACATATTATTTATCTTAATTTATCCTCAGCCTCCTCTTAATCCTGTACTTATCCCTTTTCTACATGACTGTACTCTTCTTCTGCTTTTTTAAATGATTTATTTATTTTAATTGCTTTTTCCAATTTAGTGGTAACCTTAATTTCAAGTACGTTAAACTTCATCTCTGTAAAACCCAATAATGTAACACTGGGCCATTTACAACTGGCCTTTCTTTTGGAACTGAGCACTGAAATCCAGAATGTGGTTATATTGGTACAGCAAAACTGGAAGTTAGATATATTTGCTCCCAGTGAGATAAATTCAAAGACTTAGCAGAAGATTAGTTGAATCAAACAAAATTAAAAAGAGCTGGGTAATGAGTATCCTTTCTTTGTTTAGTGTTTTATCAGATTTGGAATTTACAAGGTAATATTTTACAGAAGTTTTTTTTTTAATTGGAAACTGTGCTTTTTAGGAAATTTAGGCTTTAATGAACAAGCTGTCCTACTTAACTGGAGGCCCCCAAGCATCACATGCGTCTTGTACATCCACATGTACCATGAAATGTGGCATGAAATTCTTGCCATGCATGAAGTATTCAAACTCAGGATTACATTGTGCCATGGAATGCCCAAAGTAAACATAATGTAATTAAATAAAATGGCACACTGGCATATCAATACCAGAATAATCTGCAACGCTTGGGAAAAATGAACTTTTGAGCCACTAATACAGCAAAATAAATAACTGATAGGTTGAGGAAAATAATCGCATTGATACTAAAGTCGTATAAAAATCCAAATTTGGAATAAAGCTTGATTTTTAACACTGTCTAATATACCCAGTGTAATAAGTAAGATCTTGGTTGTTCAATTTATATGTTCACATGTTGTGTTTCGTATTGTCAAAATCTCAAATTGCAGCTTAGTGGCATTAAATGATCAACAAACATCACAAACATCAGATCACACACAGTACGATCACATCAAAAACAAACTGCAATTAAAACTCATCGGCATCAGCATTCCCAAAATGCCTCCCTAAACAAAACAAGACTTCCACTGAAAGTCTCTGTATGTGTCTCCTTCTATGCCTACGGCACAGCTGAGCAGTCGCATACACAATAAGGCAAATGCATGTGAAATTACATATAACATAGTGCAATGATGAACTGTGTTCGACTGCTGAGTACTACATCAAAAAAAAAAACCTTAACTATTTCCACATGTCAATTTAAACATATTATCAGGACACAGTTCCACCAAAAATCAATATACAATAACATTAAATTATTTCCCAGCCCCACTTTGCTGATTGTATAATGTTACAGGAAAAGCTTCACTCACTTGAATGTCAATACAGGATTTAATCATCTGCAGGGCAACATCAAAGTAGACAGAGGCTTGCACAGTGCACACCAGTGAATCAATAATCATACGTTTGTTTGTGATTATTTATGATGAATAATAAACAAATGCTCTATTTTACATCCAAATCCATCATTCTCACCCATATATAAAACCTAAATTACACTAACTGGCAGCTGCAATTGACGCACTGTAACTAAATAGATACCGCTGCTTGCTAACCGATTTGCAAAGCATTGATGATGCAGCATAACAAACTGCTGCACTGCTCATTAAACCAGCAATAAACATTAAAGAGGCCATAACTGAGCAAGCTGTCTTACCTTGAAGCAGGTGTTTGCTCTTTGCCTTCCTCTGTTTAGAGGTATCCATCAAATTCCAGGGCACTGAGCAGATTTGTCCTGGTATTAGTTCACTCTTTTGAACAAATATCCCAACCTGAAAACTAAAAGCTCTCTCAAAGGTTCAGCAGTTAATCAAACTGGTTGCAAGAATCAGTGGATTACTTCCTGATTGATAATGTGCAACCGTCTCCCTACAACCCTGTTTTCACCCCCTGACTTTTGATAAAAAGTTTGCAGCTTCACCATCCTCCTGAGAGTTGTTGTTGTATTTTCCTGTTTCTTCATCTGCTGCTTGTTTTTAGAATAAATGTGTTGGTTCAGTTTCCACCAACATTATTGGTTAGTTCACAATCTGACAAGCTCTGTGTTTGTTACTCTGTGCGTATGTATCAGTGCTACCCTCTGGAGCTGAGAGTAAAATCATACTTTTTGTATTTAATCTGTACTGTATACATGTATATATGTGACTTTGTAATGTGTTGACGTGATCCTTATACAAATTGTCCAAAAAAAAAAAAAAGCGTTTACCCTCTGAATGACAGCTTCTTTAGAATGGACAGTTTCTGTGATACCCATTCTTTACAGACTTCAGTATCATACACTGAGCGAAGTCTATATCATTAACGGCAGGCTTGACTTTTTACAATGCACACAATTAAACAAGTCATAATAAAGCTTCTGCCATAGATTAACAATTTCATCTGTGCCACTCACACCAACAATACCAGAGGTTAAAGGGTTTTTATTGGTTCTGACCTCATTCCAAAATTCATTATAACTTTTAATGTGCAATTTCTGTGCAAGCAAATCAGCCCTCGTGGTATTCTCATTTCTTAAAGGTTTAATTTTAGCACAAACACTGCAACGCTTTTTTAAGGCCTCAGTCACCTGAAAGTTTTATTCCACTGATTTATTTTTACATTTATTAAAAGAGCTCGCTTACCAGCATGCTATGCAAATGTTTTCCTGTCATACTTCATTTCCATTATTCTTACTAAGGCCAGACCAGTCCAGGCTTCCATTGTTGCTGTTGTTTATTAATAATGCAAGCAGTGTCTTTACGATTTACAGTCATAGCAAAAACAATATGGTGTGTGGTAACCAATCTCTATGTTGAATAGGGCATCAAGTCAATCCATGATACACTGTCTCTTTACTAGAATTTCCTAAAACTGTTTACAGGTAACAATACTAAATGTCACTATCCCTAAAATGCCATTGACCCACAGAGCTCTCTGGACAGAACTGAAGTATGAATGTTTCAAGTACGAGTTATGAATGCAAGATCTTTGACTGCTCAGCAGATGCTCGTGAAATATAATTCATAATTAAAATGTTCTTCGTGTCGTGCATTTCATAAAATGTTTTGTAGCGCAGAATACATTTTGGAAATGCTTTCTGAGTGCCTCCATGACGCCTTCCTTCCCAAGTGTTACAGATGATTGTGGTAATGATATTCTAATGATACTCTAATTATACTTTAATTACTCTGTTCCATTTTGTTTGTTTCATGGCATGAGATGCACTTTGTGGCATGAAAAGTGACACTTGCCCCAAAATGCATTTGTGCATGCCTGCTTACAGAGCTCTGTATCTCTGTCCCTATCCCTAGATTTTTTTTTTCTGAAAATGATAAAGCAGTCCAGTCTGGATTACCAGGCTTCAGTTGCACATAAAGAGCAACATCTGACTCTCAGCGGATTATATGAAACGTGCTAGTTGTGTGTCTTCCCACTCCAGCACTGAGTAGAGTTCACATGTTCTCCTTCAGAAACCCTTGCCCAGCATCTCAATCCGTAAAGGTCAACAAAGACAAAAAGGTCAGAAGTGATTGAGCTGCCTCCGCCTTGCTGAGAACAACACTGATGATGATATCACAACTGACAGACAAAACTCTCTTGTGTAACAGGGAAGGTGTGGGTGGGATATAGGTGGGTGGGGGATTGACAGGGTTGATCATTCAGACAAATTACTTTCCTCTGTATGAAATTAACAAAACTGAAACGTCTCCAGAGTCATTTTCTTTGAACTATTGTCTACACTTCCAGGAAAATGCCTCAGACTGACTGTCCCCAGTCAGAGACAGTGCACTATGCCCTTTGTACCACAGGGTGGTGCTACTGCATCAGTTTTAGGAGTCGGAACCACTAAGTAAGATGGAAAATATTTGTGTGCTGACTGTGGGTGGGGGTTGTTATTGTGATTCAGCTCCTCGCCACAGGAGTGAGACTTCTCGGAGGCAGGCTGGATATTTTTCAAAGATGGATGGTGAAACAACAACAAATGAAAAAAGCCTTTGGGTATTATGAATTTGATTTAGTGGCTTAATTCTCAAGTGACTCTGAAAAAAGGGGGGTGGTGGGGTGGGGGTAGAAAACCATCAACATACAGTAGTTCACAGAGAGCGGTACAGTAAATTACATGTTCAAGGGCAACAATTTGCTACCTGAAAGCCTGTTTACAGTTATACAATGCCCCTCTGCACACACTTACACACACACAGTCCTTGGTTTCTCTTCACATTTGCCTGGAGACATACCTGATCCCAACTCAATCCCAATTTATATGGACAAAATGGATGTTTATGCATACTAAACAGGAGCTACTGCGCTAACAGGCCTCTTATGGTATGGGGAAGGAGTACTTACACGAAGAAGCACAGGAGAAATACGTCTTTGTTGAGTCAGTTTAAAGTTAATGAACGTCTGCTGCATAACGTTGACCATCTCAAATGAAAATGAATGGCATGTGATCTGAACCATGACAGTGAATTACTGAATAAGCAGGTCTTCAGAGGAAGACTGCTGAGTGTGATTATGTGAGGCCTTTACAGCCGTGGTTTATAGCAGTGGGACTGATGACTTGGTCTGAAGCCCTGCCCACTCAGGTATCCTATTTGCAAGCGTAAACAGATTAATTTTGCACAAGAATTGTGCCATTTTTATAGTATATTGATAATCAATCAACTTCTGGGAAAACTGTAGTGTGTGTAGTGTTATAAATTGCATTTTCATGTAGAAAAAAAAAACACAAAAACAAGAAGACTTCAAAATATACTTTTCTTATGCTGCTGGGAACTGCTCTTCGATTAGTTTTGAATTTGCTCTCGCAGATTGTCAGAGAAATGAAAAACGGTCAGTATCAAAACATTTTCAGCATTTTTTACATTTTTTTTTTTTTTGGTCAAGTGTTGGTTTAACAGCATCACACTCAGGCCCAAAAGCATATTTTCTTGCTGCTCTCACAGCAAGTACCTAATCTTGCGGTCTTTTGGTTTTAATTGCTCAGGTACTGAGAAAAATGGTTTTGAGATTTCTGCCATCACCTGAACACAATGGAATTGAATGGAATTGAATTTTTGTCGTCAAAGCACCAGAAATGATATTTAAAAATAACAGCCTTCTTTTCAGCTAAATATGGTCATGATGCCAACACTTTCACTTTCAATTCCTTTGTTTCACCTGACCCACTTCATTTCAGCACCATTGAATGATTGCCTGGTGAGTCACTTTAACCTTAACCATAATAACTACATGCCTAACCACAGCCCTTGCCCTAGTCAGAAACCAAGACTCTGCCTGATGGCTCATGTTGAATCAATGTTTTTGTACCACGGTCCACACAGTGTGATTATTATGAGTACACACACCATGAATATAAATGAATCGACAGAATAGAAAAGACATGTACACATCAGAATATGGAAAATCCACGTCAGCCAACCGACTGAGCAGTGACATGGCCTGTGAAACTCCAATCTTCTCCACCAGTTGAAAAAAAAAAAGAGGCTTCATCTGTCTAGACATATTCCCACTGCACTGAGTTTATCAAGACATGAAAAAACATTGAATATCAAAGCTATTTGGCTTCTCTTATCACTCAAATGAGCAGGAACTGAACTATGCTGATTATGTTGAGGGAAGAGAATATGCAACCAGTAATCTTAGAGGTTGTAACAGATGAGTTATGGAGCAGTGTGCCGCTCTTGGGGAGCAGTAGGCAACGTGATCACTTCCGACATGACAGAGGACTGGTGACATTACGCTTTGCGGGATGTGGCCAAGAGGCTGAGCCCTGCATCTATGCTGTGTCTGTTTGAAGGTCGAACAGAGTGTCATCCTTCGGGGGGGAGTTGTGCCCTCCATTGCGTCGGTGGCACCGGGTCTGTCAGTGTGTGAGCCCGACTGCAGTACAACAACCTGACACTGGTGAGCGCACTGCAGCTTCCACTCCATCCAACTCCCACCAGGGTCTACAGAGTCAAGTCAGCCAGCGGGAACTCGGCGCAATCAGGAAATCTCACCACGTTGACTCCAAAATAAACGACACTGAGTTCTTCTAAATTACTTCGCAATTATGTGGGGGAATACAGTGATTTTATTTAAAACGAGTCCCCATCAAAGTGTCTGGACACAGAAAAGGAAAGATTAGGCTACTTTTACGCACAGAGGCGATTTATGACTCACGTTTTACATGAAGCATTGATATATTTATGCTATTTTAGGTATTTAAGAAAAAAAATAGTAGAAAATACAGAAATAATGATACAGATTCAGTGTATTAAAAATAGCCCTGGATTTAACCGAGGAAATAAGACTTAATTGGATATGATTTATTTATATAAATTAACTTGGCGTTTAAACTCATCACAGCCATTTGTTTTCACTTAAAGTGTTTAGTAACTGTGATTGTGTGACAGTTGCCAGAGGCAAGAATCGAATTTCTCACAGAACAATGAACCAAGTATTGTTATAACAGCCACCAGAAACATTACATTGAATAGCAAGTTAGTGTGGCCACGCAGCCTATTATTTTGAAAAATCGTGACAGGATGTTAAGCTTCTCCCCTCTGCGGTCTGCCTTGACACCGGCCATCCAGCATATCCCCACAGAGCAGCCTAGACTGCCGTATTCAGAGATCCCAGCTCCCCCAGTTCCTGTTTCCGCCGCAGCCTTTCCACTCAGTTTTCTGGAGCAGCAAACCTCGGCTACCCCTGCGTCAGACCCAGCCTCCGCAGCCCCGGTCGGATGCCGCTGGAAGCCGGTGTATCACGTCAAGGTAGGCGATAACAGTCCTGCTGCATGGCGGAAATGTAGGAGCTACGGAGGCAGAGCTCAGCCCTGAGAGTTCCCCCGCTACATCCCGGCCTGTTGACTGCGTCGCTGCTGAGATCACGGTGACCAAATAGCGGTCACGGTAGGCAGGAACATCTGGTGCCGTTGTGTCAGCGCCGTTACTCGGATATTATTGCTGCACTTCTTGTTGATGTTGGCTGGATATTTACATACGCCGCATCCACACGAGCTACCCCGCGTCCTCCTCTGTTGCCGTGCTCGCGCTGAGAAAAGCAAGTGGTTCAAAACAATTTAGGTTTACAGCGTGTCCGCAAAACGAGCAGGGTAGTTAGCCCGAAACCTCTCGTAAGACCGGGGCTTTTTTTTTTCTTTTACCTTGACTGGGGCGGTGTGAATGAACGGGCATGAAAGTGGGTTAATTTGGCAGCACTATTAACGGCTAAAGGCATCCACTGTAGCTAGAAGCGTGTAGCCTGTAAGCTAGCTGCGTTTGTTTTCTGTTTGTCGTGGGCATGTATGAGTTCATACCGCTGAATGACAGAGAGAGAGAGAGAGAGAGATGCCTTTGACCCCCTCCACCCCCGACTACCGTCCCACACTCACCGTGAAAATAAAGACACATGACACACGGTGTGCTTGACAAGTGTGTGTGTTTCCTTCAGTGTCTTTTCCTTCATTGTGTTTTATCTGTACGTGTGGCGGAGCGGACAAAGGTGCCTGTGTTTCAGCCTGCGTGCACTGCCGCCGGTGTATCTATCAGAAATTGCTTTGTAAGTACACATTGAGGTGCGGTGTATATGTGTAGTATGTAGGAGACTATGAATTATAACGGCTCCGCTCAGTCTGTGCTTCATGTTCATCTTCATCACAACGGGATAGTCAGAGGGAGCCGGCAGGGTGGTATCTGCCTCCCATCCCCTCCTCACAAACACACACACACACACACACACACACACACACACACACACACACACACACACACTTTGCAACGCTGATGATAGTGTAGGTACACAGACAGTGTTTGTGGTTCTGTGTTCTGTGTAGTTCAACTGACTCAGTCTGGCGTCAGTGCTGGTCAGGCAAGGGCTTCAGTTCCCAACCGAGGCACCCATTAGAAGATGTATGTGCTCATGATGTTGTAAAAGTGCCACCAATTGGCCAATTGGTAATAAATGCGCCGCTCACTCTGCACACTCAGTGTATGGATGGGAGTAATATTGTCGTGATCTCAGAGCTAAAGCTAAAATAAGAGCATGTCAGGGGACAGTACAGTGCTAAGTCTCCTTTTGATGTTATTTAATGTGTCATTCAATGGGAAATAAGTGCATTATTTCCCAGCTTTCTCAATAAATCGATTTGTGATGTGGATGAAATATGGCTTTTTTTTTTTTTTTTTTTTTTGCTTCACTGTAATTATTACATATTGCTTGATGTCAGCTGCTGATATTACAAGACATATTTTAACTGGGTGAAGCATAACGTGATTTTTCTCTCTTTGACAGCACATTGTCCAACAGTAAGTTATTAGCTCATAGTGTTGTATAGTGTCACAATTACCCCAAAGTTTCGATCCATTTGCAGCCAATATCCATTGTGTTCTCATTTGAATTGTAGTTGCTGACAAGGGAGAAACCCAGCACCTATGGACAACTAATGCATCATTAATGTTATCTAATAAAGTCAGCCTTGGTAACTGGAAGCAGATTGATTGAGTTAGTAGCCCTAATCCATTCATGAATAAGTAAACAGCCATATATATTGTGGTGACAGCAGTCTATGCCACGGCAGGGGAGCTCTGTCATGGATTCCAGTGGCAGGGACTGTGCTGCCTCAGATAGACGCCTGTTTGAATATGAACTGCTTTAAACTGTCAGGGGCCAATTATTTTACATAAAGCAAAGTGACTCATGCTTTGGCAACAATTTGCTTTGATCTGGGCTTTGCCGTTTTTGGAATGAATAGGCATAGCCATGGGTGGACCCATTTATATCATCCAAGTGCAAATAATAACATCAGAGCAGTTCATTCCAGGCTGCGTAATTTTTGATGAAGCACTTAAATCAAATAGTAGTGATAACACTCAAACTAACCCTTAAAATTTACTTGGCAGGTTTAAAGGTTTTTACGGATCACCTCCCAGATCGTGCTGTTTCTAGTTGTTGAGTTGATTGCATTGGACAAATGTTGCATTTAATATCATGTGCCTACTGTTATACATGATACTGCATCTATAATACAGGAGACTGTGATTTCTAGAGAAGTAGCCCCCCACCCCCCACCAACTTCAGCTGATCTATTATTTCTCTTTCCCCTTCCTTCTTTGCCCTCCCTCTCTCTCTCTCTCTCTCCCCTTTGTGCTTCCACCTTCCATGCTTCATGCCACTGTCTGTCTTCATTTTTTGACTAATGAGTTCATTAAACATATTAGTGTTGCTCTGCCAAAGAGGTTAGATGCAGTGCGGCAAGCAAAAACGGACGGTGACTTGTTTCATAGTTTTATCTGTATTTAACACCGTGCACATTTGTCACGTGGCAAGTGCCATTTCTCTGTTTGGTTTAGTGCAGCAATCCACTGCCAAGTGGAGTTTTATTTAAAATAGCAGTTGGATTTGTTTTTCATTCCAGTTCTGTCTGCAATAACAGCCTGTCACCTGCACAGCAAGCGCCTCTGTTTGCTTGAAAAGCCATTCTAATTTCAAGCATCACAGTGTTTTGGCTCAGTGTACAGTGTGTGTATAATGCTTGATATTGGCTTCAGTGTGCTGTGTATACATCCCCTTTTTGCACCCTGTTGTCCCAGATATATCCTTTTTTTTTTTTCTGAGAACGTCAGGCAGATGAGAAGAGAAGGCTGAATAGAGCTATGGAGGAAACAAACAACACATTTTGAAGACATGTTCCCAGTTTGGGGGTCTCCTGCCACAAAGACAAAGAACATTGAAGTGAAGAGGCTATGCAAGACACGGCAATGCTTGTAGCAAGCTGCACTAACAATGCTACCAAAAGCGGAAGGCTCATCTGGTAGCATTGTTTTTGTTGGTGCTGTTTATCTCTGTGCAGGGACAATGTACTGTAAATAGAGCAGAAGTCATTGAAAAGAAGGTTTTGTCTTTGTTGTTCCTGCTTTGAGGAAGGGAAAGACTGAAATTATTCTATATGGATGCATGGACACCCACCCATTTCTGAGCCTTATTGCAAAAGACTTGGTCTGTTCAGACAAGAATGATCAAGAATAGCTGGTTCATGCATATGGTTCAGTGAACAATCACTGTATGTCCAGTGTTGGCATTTGGCTGGCATTTATCATGTGAGACTAGAGTTTGGTGTTTTCTCTCTCCTCTGCCCTCTAGGCTTTTAAAGACACCAGTGAAGAGCTATGAAAATAATCATTAACCTCTTAAGATGTTAATGACTTTGTGGAGAATCTTGATGATACCCTCTGCATTAGGGTAAGGTGTGGAGAGTTAACCAACTGCAGGTCATGTGCAGCAACATACCTATAGTTTCTTGTAAGCTTGCTGAATGCAGCCTTTCTAAAGGGCAAAATCTGTAGGAAAAAGAGCTTTGTGTCATCACTCTCATCCTGCTCTCAGACTGCCGGAGGGCCATTATTATCTGTATTGTAAGACAGAGTGTCTGTCTAGTGATCGTACGAGCCAATCACAGGGCGAGTGTGGGGCAGGTTTCCATGGAGAAAAGCGGGGCTGGGCTGTGAGGCTGCTGAAGCTCAGCTTGAGCAGGCTAGCCTGATCCAGGCTGATAGCATTCTCCAGCAGCAGAGAAAGAAAAGGCCCCAGCAGGCCTGCCTTGCTCTCTGTCTGTGTGAATGTCTCACTGCTTGTCTACCTGTCTTACTCAGCTGAATGTCTGAAGACAGGGGAGATCTGTAAAGGAATTCAGTCAGACGGGCACAATAGGAGCTTGGCCCGATAGCCATGTGGCATCAGATTGGATTTGTGTAGGAATTGGATCTAGATCACATAATGCCTTAGCCACAGCTGTCTAGATTGGGTTTGGAGGATGTTTGAATGCGTGCTGGGTTTGGATTGAGGGCTAACTCTGAGTGCATCCTGTCCCTCTTATTGTTGTTGTGACTAGTCAAAGATCCTGACCTGTGTTTCCCCTCAAAGAGTGTGCTACACCAGCTCTGTTAGGCCCTGCAGGGAGGCTGCTCATCCGGCGGTGCACTCACATCAGAGAGGATGCGTATTTGCATATGTGTCCACACTTGCTTTTGTGTGCTTGCGTTTGCTGTATCTCGGGGAGTTTTTGCTGCTCCGACCTGAGCTGGGAAGTGGGTCTTACGACATTTCTTCCCAGCTCATTGGGGCCTTCCAGAAATAGGCATGTACCCATCCACATTCAGCACTTAAATTCTCTTCTTCCTTTTTTTTCCCCTTTTGCAGTAGCAGGCACTTAACTGCCCCTTGTTGCACAGCCTCCTGTGTGCCTTTTCATTAATTTCTATGCCTCTATTCATATATATGTGTATCTATAAACTTGTCTGTATATTTATTCAATTTTTTTTTTCTTTATGAATTCTTGGCACTAAGACAAGAAGCAGTGAAGTTTGTGGTGTTCCTCCTCTCCGTGAGGAACTGAACTCACATGGGTATGACACACACTGAGAATTTTTAGCTCATCAGAAGCTGCTGAGAGACTCACTGTGGGACACAATCAGCTCCCCCGCTCCCTGCCAGAAAACCACCCACCTACCCACAAATTCCCCTGATGTTCAGTGCCCATAGCCCATCAAACAGCCGTGTCAGCCCCTCTGAGTCCACAGCTCAGGCCAGGATCAGAGCAGGCATGGAGAGCTGGAGGGATTCAGGAATGCTGCTAAAAATTCTCCGCTGGCTGACAAGATACTGCTCTGTCTGGGTGTACGTACCCCACAGTGCCTAACTTAAAACAGGCTCTAAACCTACTTCAGTCTCCAAAGGGTTCTTTCTAGCATGGGAGCCTCCTGAAAGTACAAATCCATGCTAGTGGCATCCACAGATGGATGGGACAGAGATTTGGAGTGTAGAGGAGGCAGATGGGTACAGAGGGGAAATTAGGAGAGAAGAGAGAGGTAGTAATTGGGACAGCTGCGCAGCTTGAGGCACAAGCAGTCAGATCACCCACCTCTTTCCCACCCCACCACCCCTTATTCTCCCAACTCAAAAAAAAAAAAATTAATAATAAAAAAAAGAGAGCCAGAGAGCCAGATGCTGGCCATTAGGATCACAGTGACAATAGCCCAAATTCATTCTGCGACCAGAAAACAGAATGCACAAGCCCACAAAGACACACACATAGGAACACAAAAGAACAAGACTATGAGCTCATCTGACAGAATGGGTGCATTTCCCACACTTGGGCAGAAAGGTTGTGTGACAGGCCTGCCTCTGCATGGGGGTTTGTGGATATTATTCTGTTTTCAACAGGAAGCCCAAATTCCTAGCAGCCACTCCACCTCTACCCACACACATGAGGATTATTGAATGGCCTCCATTTAGCCAGTGGTATCTGATCCAGTACTTGCCAGTACTGGGTGGCCTGGTTGTGACCTCCACGCAGGTCCAGAGAGGATTCAACCCCAGGCCCCTGGAAAGTGGGACCTGGACCATGATGAAAGAACTGCATTATCTGTCTCACAGGCGGGGGGCTATTTATGTCGCTGTTGTCATTCATTCTTTCTGGAGGGTTTGTTCGCCATGGTGGGGGGAGTGTTTGTGGATTTTTGCTTTTACACTATTGATTCCCAAGGGGGTAAATTCATCTCTGTGACCTCCATTGCAAGGTCAGAATGGAGGGTCAGCTACACTGTGTAGTCCCTGAAGCTAGAAGAGATTCAGTGTCTCGCTTAGCACTTAGCCCCCTGACGTCTGTGCCAAGTTCACAGGAGGTGAGGTGGTTAATGTGCATGTGTCCATCTCCGTATTTATCAAAGAGTTCATTGTAAGTGCATGTGGCAAGTGCAGTGCGTTTTACTGATGGTTGGAAGTGTGGGGCGACGGCTGAGTGGATTGTGAGGGATCGTAGAGGATTTGCCTGATTGGATTTCCATTGCAGGAGTCCTGTCACCTGTCCCAGCATGGGGCTCTGGAAAGCAGCAGGGTCGCAATCAGACAGCAGTCACACTGTGACTATACAGCAAAATCTGCATTCAGGTACTGCAGACGCAAACATCCACTGTACAGAGGAGAAGGATAAACTTCCTAATAACAACTTACTAACTTCTGCCAAATACTCGATTCACTTCTTTTAAGAAGTATTGAGAAAAGAATTTCTTTATGAAAAAAAATCCACCGTCCAGCAGTTATGAATTAATGGTAGTGGTTAGTTTCTGGAGCCATTTAATTGCTTGATGGTATTTTTCCTATTCCCCGCCAAACTGAACAAATGCAGAGGGTGTAATGTCATATTTTCCTGTACTCCCAACTGTAAATTTCAGGCTGTCATATCCACCCCTCGAAATCAAACCAAAAGACTTTGTTTTGGAACTCTTTAAAGGATGACCAATTATCGCTCTGGCAGAAATGCATTGTTAAGCAGACAGTGATGGTAGTTTCTCCAAGAAGTATGCTCTAAAGACCAGAATGCACTGCAGCAACAAGACATTTTGGGTTCAGGTTTAAGTGCACAACGCTCTTCACTGAAAAAAAGCTCTGATATGAATCTTTTTTTCCCCCCTACATATAGGTCTACAACCCACAGCTGAATAAACAGCTTGTTCCATTGAGCTTGTCAGGCCTCTCTGGGGGTTGTTGAAAAGCACTCTGGGAAATATAGGAAATCACTAACTGAAGTTGAATTAGACAAGGAAGGCTGAAGGAAAGTGGGTACAACAAAATAGTAATTATAACAGTCACAGAATAACTCCTGGAGTGCATTGTTGATCACATATTGATAATTTTCAACAATGTAAGTGTATCTGAGGGTGGATTATTCTTTTCACTTCTTTTCTCACAGCTCTCCTTTAGGGCTGGGGTGGATTTAATTGAGGAAATCAGCAAAGTCAGCTGGTCATCAATTGTACATAGCAGCACTTGGGTGGACAATTCTGAGGATGCTAATTTTCTTCATGGAGTACACCGGGCCACAGCGGGCAGAAATATCTGCATGTTCATTGTACATACCGAGGGATCACAGAGGTGATTCAGAGTTTGCTCTCTCCAAGACAGGACAGTGCCACACAGCTTTATCTGCATAGTATGGACAAAACCTACATGGCATTAGTTTGGCATAAATTGCAGTTGCGATGCATTTGAAGGATATATATGAACTAAGCAGATGTGATGGGAAACATTTCCAGGAACCTCCCCGTTGGAGGATTGTGGGAAAATCTCCCATCACTGAGAGCAGTGATGTCCAGTCTCTTGTTGCTTAATGGAATTTCGGGGCATTAAGGAGTTCTGTGTGCCAGAAAAGTCTCATTTCCAGTGTTTCAGTTATTGATTGAGTTATAAAATTAATTCATAATGCTCATTTTGCAGGCTTTGCATTATGGATATTGCATTCTTTGATACTGCAACGTCAATACAAAATTTTCATCTCTTGTGCAGTGCAGATGGTGGGTGTTTGTAGGTTGCAGGAGCAGTTCATATAAGTAATGTGCATGTCTAGTGAAAACTGCCATGTATTACCATCAGACAACACAGACCTCATGGGTTGCCAGGGGTTTTCCATCAAAAAGTGGCAAATTGATTTTTCAGTTCCACATCGCTTCTAAAATAAATGATTGCAGAAGTGAAAAAGGCTCTGCATTCCCGTGTAAACAGAAACCATAATGTGGAGGGTAAATTGAGCTGTACATTTACCAAAAAGCTGTGCCTGAGTTAGTCTCATTATCTTTGTCACATGTCTTCCCCTGGCGCCTGCCATCTTTCCTATACTGTCACAAATGCAGAACAATTACTTGTTGTGTCTGTAAAATGTCTGTAAAAAAAGACTTCTTCCTGTTATATCTGCCGCTGAGTGCAGTGTGGAAGTCTGCAATGCAATACATTTGGTCTTATGTCATGTGCAAGATATGGTCTATGCCAGCATAGACACAGTGACTAATGCAGTGGAAGGTTATGTGTTCATCTGGTGTCTCTGAAGTATCTGTAACTCTGGTAACATGAGGGGAGCCAGCAGGAACATGAGCCTCAAGATTCTGTGAGTGTGAGAGGCTGGATGATAGTTTGGTCTTTTACCAGTTTGGAAATTGGGAAGTGCAGTTGTTTGTTCTCTGATTCTCCATGATCCTCAGAAAGGGGAAATTACAAATTAACCTTGAAAACTAAAGCCCCCCCCCCCCCCCCCCCCCCCCCCCCCCCGGCGACTCCTTGTCTTTGTCCGTCCTCGCTGTTTCTTAATTTCTGGTTTCTGTCCAGCTCATGTCGTAGAGGTCACTGGGTTAAAAATTACTGCAGCTCTAACATTTTGCTCTGCTACTTTTGCCGACGCTGGACTGTGCACCCTGCAGGACCTCTTGTCCAAACCCAGTACCCGCAGATTCATAGGCCACCTTTGCTTCACCACATCAGCACTTTTCTGTGCTGCTGCTGCACGCTCGGTGATGCCTCTCAGTCCTCCTTCAGCACTTGTGAGAGTGGCAGCACTGGCATTCACCTGTGGCAAAGCCCCTGGAAAACCAGCATGAGACCATTTGCATCTGACATGCCTGTCATGTAGCCCCAGGGGTGTTGCAGCACACGGTGCCATTTCATGTTGTCCTGGTACCATCCTCCACCACAACCCCACCACCCCACTGCTCCTTATTGCCAGTGCCATAAATGCACAAGGGACTTTAAAGAGCCCGCTTGGCAGACCCATTTCTCAGTTTTAGCTATGGTTTGGGAGAGCAGTAACAACATGTCATTCAGATATAAGAGCCCCTAATAGGACTCAATGAGATGACACAGCAGTCCAAGGCCTATTATGCTGCTGGAGCTGTGGGACAGATGGAATGAAAAGAGGAGGGAGAGAGCGAGAGCAAGTGACTGACCATGTACCAAAAAATGATGAAACATCCCTCATGGAAACAGAGGACTGGATAGACATGATGGAGGCAGCCTGAACCAGTAGGACGCATTCTGTCTGTCTGTGTCAGTGTCCCAGAGCTAGTTTTGAAGACGATCGAGGAGACGCTCGTGAGGTGCCAGCCACACTGCCAGGTTTTCAAATATGCATCTGTAAAATAGCTGTGTGACAAGCCGCTCCAGAAACAGAAAACGCCTCCCCTAACCTGTTTTTTACTTTTCTTTGATCTCCTAACAACAGCAAAGAATTGAAGTTGGCACATCAACTCAGTGAGGAGATTTAAACACTCGGCGAGGGCTTTGCCTCCTCACTTTGATTTGTGGAGTAAATGAAGGATTATTATAGATGAATCCAGTGTTATGGTTGTCCTCCAAACCTTGATGTTTAAACAAAAACTAATACAGTGCAGCCACCTGAACTGCTGTGCTGTCACATTAGAGGATGAATGAGGCAAGCCGCAACCCTGTATGGCATACTTACTCATCATCAGTCCACATGCACGGCACTGAGAATGTGTTATTTAGAGCCGTAATGGTACCCTGTGGTCGTTGCAGTATAACCTACCCCGTCTGCATTTGAGAACTAATTACATGTTCACTATTGAAGTACTTGTCCCAGTGAGTGGGGAAGTCTTTACAGCACGGAGAGCGTCAGGCCTGGCCAAGGTCAAGCTGTGAGGTTCTGTGAGCTTACCCTTCTGTTTGAAAGCTGACCCGTCCGCTCGGTTGAAATAACAAAACACCCTCCGCACTTGGTCTCTTTTTCGTTCAGAGCGGCATCATCCGCCTCACTCGGTCTTTGCTCTCCTCTGGCAATTGGCGCCCTAATTGAGGCACTCTTGAGCCATGTTTATCACCGTGGCAACGTTGCCCTGCAGATAATCATTGTCTTGTGGATTAGCATAACAACAGAGGAGAGGCTTTGCTTTAATTCCACTAACACTGGACCAAGCTCCTTTGTGTTGGCTCGCCTGCCGGGGTTGTCTTAACTGGGATTAGAAGTATGGGCTGCTAGCGCCCACCAGGCGCCCACATTGCGCTCATGCCCCTGCCTTCGTTCTTGAGTGAACCCTCTTTGTGTCCTTGGAAAATCACGATTTTCACCTCACCGCTGTATTATGAGTCCTACCTGAATGTTAAATTTTTTAGCACTGTTTTCCAAATGTTAACCTGAAAGCAGTAATTCGCCATTAACTTCTCATGCCCATCGACTGAAAGCCAGCACAGTGAGAATTACCCCCAGGTTCCATCCTGACCTTCTCTCAAAGGACTGAAATTAACAAGGCTGTCTTTGTACAGCTAAAGGTAAAAACATCTGCCAACTCTGCCCAAGCAGCTTGCGCAGCATTCTCTGAAACAAATTGTTTTACTTTCCTTTTTCTAGTAAGTTACTTTGTCCTTGAATGTGCGCATGAGCCCTCCAGCTCTTCTGAAGTAAATTACGTGTGCGAGCACAGGAGTCACTCTGCTTCAAACTAATTGACACAAAGTGCCATCCTAACATGTCTTAAGTGTTTATACCAGTTCCAAATGACCAAATGACTGGCACCTATGGACTTTTGCATGAAGTGGGTGTGCTATTTGTATTGTCATTTTCAGAAAGTTACCAATGTGTGTGTGTGTGTGTTGGGGGGAGGGGGGTGTTGTCAGACCTTATCTGATGAGCCGACAAGCAGTTTGTTTGAAGAACACTGATGCCTTGATGCCTTATTGGAAATCATGAACCATTATACAATCAATTGTAGTCTAAAATTTTTTTTTAAATACTGCAGATTATTTAAAAAAAAAAACATGAACATGTAACTTTCTGTAAAAGATCGAAGTGGCATGCAGAACTGCCTGGCTGGTTTAATGAGAAGTGAGTCACAGTTGTTAGCAAGTGGGCTTGGTTGGCGGCAAGTGCGGGGAGAGAAAGCAGGAGCGTGTAGCAGGAGCGTGCCATGCTGTCCTTTCCTGATCTGCCTGCACAGCGCAGTGGGGGCTCCCACAGGAGACTGGGTGTAACCACTTGCCTGTTTCTGCTGGCAGAGGGGAAAAGGGAGCTTGAGAGCACAGAGACGGAGGAGTGAAGGGGAGAGGAAAGGCGTGGGGGAGAGTGGGGGCAGCCACTGACCCTGTAAGCACACGAGATTAAGAGGAATAATAAAAAGGGGTCTTGGCAGTGCTTCACTAATATGCGTGGTAATTTAAAGATGCTTCGAAAAAAGAAATGTCAGTGATGTGTGGGTGGGCACAGATAATGTGCGTGTGTGTGAGAGAGAAAGATGCACACATGCACAATCTCCGTGGAGGATTCCTGTGGTAAAGCATTCTCAGCTTCTCAAGCAAACAAGTGGTGAGGCGTGCAAAAGGAATTTCAGGCCCTCTCAAAAAAAATGACCACACCATTGCAACGGAGGTCCTTTGGAAGATTAGCAGAGTCTATATGCTTTTGCCACACACAGACAAACACACACACACACACGCTTCTTTGTCCCATAGTTGATTTATTTTGTGGAATGGTGGTTTCACACTTTTTCTTGTGGCTGACATTATCTAAATATGTTTTCCTTTGCCAGACTGTTTTTCCAGGCTAATTTGCTGTATTTAAGGCTACCAACCCACCAGCCAGCAGTGTTTAATTCCATTTAACTTGCAGTGTCAGTACTTGGCAAGGCCCATAGCAGCACAGCATAGCCGGTAGCTCTGGATAGCATTTCTCTTATTTAATACAAGGGACTCTTGTGGACTCTTATGATCATTCGGTGACCCATGTTTGAATCCCATCTCGCAAACGAGACAATTTGATTAAATCTGAATAACTAACACCACTGTGGGCTACTTTTATTCGCCTCTAGTGTAGTGGGCTGTTTACAAGTGGGTAAGGGGCGGGGGGAGGGCGAGTGGTGTGAGGCAGGCTGCTGGAGCAGGTGACATCTGTGACCCAGCACAACAGTGGTGGATGCTGGACACATGCTCCTTCCTCAAAGGCTACTGGCACCCTTTCTGCCTCATTGGGTTCATGCCCACACGCGCACCCTCTTACACACACACACATTTGAAATACCTCATCTGAATGAATCCACTGTACATGAGGTTATCTTGAAACGATAACCTTTAGCAAAGAACCTTCAGGATATAAAATCAAACAAAAATCGTTTTTTTGCCCTACACAGACTTTTTGTCGGCTTTGTGTTGAGATTTTTTTTTTTCTTTTTTCCCTTTTATTTTAGAGAGCTGACCTGCGCTCAACAAGCTGCTAACAGCTACTTTGTGAACATGACAGATTGCCAAACATCAGGATCAACGGCTTACAGAAAGTGACCTCCCAATATGTGCAGCTAAGAGCTGATAGTAGGTCAGTTTGCCTGTTTCACACAAAAATCTAATGGAAAACCCATCTCAGGAATGGGTACTGCTCTGTGCTCTTCACCTCCCCACTGATATAACAGCACACACACACACATACTCACTCACAGAGTACATACTGTACATACTCACGTGTGCTGGAACTTTCTCCAGGCTTCACAAAATGACGATCAGATGATTGATCTTGCTTCCTGAGTTATTAACCCATTATATTTACCAAGCCATTAGCTGCCAGATAATTGAACTGTTAATTAAAACAAAGGCCTTAGTTCCCCCTATTGAATCCCTAACTCCCCTCACTGAGCTGAAGACCATTGCATACAGTAAAGAGCAGAATATTAACTCTCCACCCATTTCCCCTCTCATTTCATTCCCTGCCATTGTGCAGTACTGTATTTTCAGAAACCTAAAAGAATCCACTCACGGGTTTTTGTCATTGCAATCTTGCAATAAGTCAAAATGTATTTTTAATTTTCTTTTAATGCAGCACTACATGATTTATAATAGAGTTTTACAGCCCCCCCCCCCCCCCCCCCTCTCCTCCACATTGCCTATTCCTTCTCCTCCCCTGTCCCTGGAGGGAGCACATTTCTCCTCCTGGTTTCTCATTGCACTCTGATAAAGCTGACTCTCCCTCTGATGTCTCTTATCTCCTCTCATCTCTTGCAGTAAAGACAGTCTCTGTTTGTTTTATACTTCCTGCCAGTTTTTCCTTTTTCCTTACACCCCCCACCCCCCCCCACCCCACCCTTTTTGCTCCTCCTAGGTAAAGCACAGTGCCTTGTCCAAGTGTTGTATGCAATGGATCAAAATTGTCGGAATAACTTAATGGAGTGCTGACCTGCCTCCTGACCCCCACTGTTTATCAAATTCTATCATATACTAGCTGGATACCCCCCCTCCTCACCCTCCCATCGTGTGAGAGGTATAGATTTGTTGCTCCATGTTTCTGGCAGTGCAGCCCTCTGCTTGCTTACTGCCACTGACAGAGTGTGTGTCCAGTGCAGGCTATGCTTGGCTGCATCAGGGTAATGCTGCTGGCTAACACAGATCTAGCAAACAAACAACATACATTATATTGGAGGCGAGGAGAGTGGTTTTATAGCCAAGGGGCCTCACTCTGTGTGTGTGTGTGTGTGTGTGTGTTTGCATGCATGCTAGTGTGTTTTTGTACATGATTGTGTTTGTATGCGCATTGACCTACTATGTAGGCCGCACAGCAAGAAGCAGCAGACCCAGACTGTGTCAGACCTGCTCTAACCAGGCTTAAGGCAGTGGTGTAATAACAGCAAAGTCGAACTTGCCTGAAGTAGAAACAGACAAACACAGCACAGTGTACACATTTGTGTGTACTTGCCGCATTTGTACATTGGTTGTTTATGTGCACTCCTTGCCAGTGGTGGTGCAGGAATAAAGAGGTAAACATAACCAATGGAAACTGGCAAATAAAGCTGAAATGATTAATTATTATTAATAAAAGGAGTATGTTGAAATTCTCTTTGGTCAGAAAAAGTAGGCTGTTTGAAGATGTCACCTTAAGCGCTGTGAAATGACGTTGGGCATTTCAGTCTGTTCAGTTTCTTTTACATCCACACAGTTAAACTGAAACCTTAAGAAAAAGAGCTGCTGTGGCGAAATAGCAACTTGAGAAGTTGAGTTAATCACTATATGAGGAGCTGGTTGGGCATAAAGGTGAAGATATCTGTTTAACAAGCTAAGCAAATAATGCCTCAAAATGATTCCTTTAGAAAAAGCTGACTACAGGATGTTGGCAAAGAGATGAAAAAAAGCACTGAACCTGGAAAAGGAAATCGAAAGGAAAACAGTATTATTTTATATTTAATAGAGGTGCATACAAATCATATAATCTGAGCATTTAATTAAATGAATCAACCGGTTAAATGAAAGTGTGCATCAACTAAATGAATTCATAGATGGGAACTCTAAATATACTTCAATTCATGTATTTAATTTTTTTATCATTCTCTACATTGATTACATAAAGAATCTTCATACCAGTCATTTTCCTTACAGTGGACAAAGTAAAGGAGAAAGGACACATCAAAGGACATACTGTATGATAAAGAGTCTTGTTTCTGGTATCTGAGACAGAAAAATTAATTGTCTGATGCTGAGTGTGAGCATTGAGGGGCCTTATCACCACCAGTGCTGATGCTACAGATAGCGTAACAGTGCATCACTGTTTTAGTCCAGTTTCACTATGGCAGGCAGTGGGGATCCATTTGCAAAGGATGTGACTGGTCTGGCCGTGGAGTCCTTCACCAGTTCAAGGCTTTTTATTCCCTCAGTAACCCTAACCCAAATACTTCTTTCTGTCGGCACAAAACCCCTGAAATTAATTTTTACAGCAAGTTTACCGTTGGCTTTAGTACCTGTGAACTCTGTTAAACAAGGCCTAATATAAAGCTGAGGGACGATTCTATTTAGTTTTCTAAACACCTCGCCTTGGCTATTTCCTTTTTTTTTTTTTAGGCGAAGCGTTGATCCCATTTCAAATCACGTCCATAAGTTTAAAAATACAATGTTGGGAAATTTGGCCTCTATTTTCTCATCATGCAGCGTTGGATCGTTCTTTCTAATCATATTCGTCAGTCATTCAAGGCTTTCTGTGACCCGTGAGAACAGAAGGCTTGGGTCATGTGATTAATACCAAAGGAACAGTAGTTCTGTTTAGAGATGCCCTGTCAATATCTCATTTTCTCTCCATCTGTCACTGTCCCTCACACGTTCTTTTTTTTTTTCATTTTTAAATGATATGTTCCTCTGTAGAAGCACAGGCTGCTGGCAGATACTGTATATAGAGCTGTATTAAATGAGCATACAAACACCCCCTGTTGATATCCAGGTTATTCTCTGTCTCCATGCAAGCGCACGCACACACATACACACAGACAGACGCTGGTCTGAGATCAGGTGTGTGCATGAGGTGGCAGTCTGCTCTCTCTGTTAGGTCCTCAGCTCCTACCAGCCTTCCAGATGGCCATGGTGTCAGCACTGCACCTTTTGCCCACACGACACTCCCTATATCCTTCCAACCCCCGCCCACACCCCCCGCTCCCTGTTACAAAGTACGCAATTACAAATTAAGTGAAAGATGTCTTGTACAAAATTCCTCATCAGCATTAATCTCGCATTGATTATAGTACAGGGATCGCTGGCACAGCTTCACCTACGTCTAAGGTGCATGGAGAAGGGAAATAGTCTGAAGAGGTCAAAACTCAGGCAACAGTTTTTACTATGAGACCAACAAACGCACATAAAGACTCAGAACTTAATTCTGTTTGAATGGGCTAACCAAGCATATGGCCAACTCAAAGATTTTGTAATTTAATCATATGCAATTCTACTTTTTCTTTCAGTTGCAGTTTCATTAATTGTGATTTAAAAAGGAGCTTAGTAGCAGGGCAAAGATATATTTTATCAAAATATAAGGCTGTTGCTAATGTTTGTGGGTGTAACTAAGGTTTATGTTGGTGATGTACTGTTTATAAACACATTTTAAAAAGCAGCACACTCTTGCAATTGAGAATTTACAATTTGCATGTTTGTTTAAAAATGATCTAAATGAATATCAAGTACCAACTATTAAAATCAACTAAGTAATTATTAATCAACCAGTCCTTTCAGCTCGAGTGATGTTGGAAGAATGATGCTCTTCTGTGTTGTTGTTTTTTTTTTTTTCAAAACTGGCAGAAGTAGAGCTAATTACAATAAATGATTATTTCAGATTGTGTATAAACACAAATTTCATGGGAAGGACCAACAGTACCACACACTGTTTTACAAGAGCAAATTAAAAAGCTTTCACAAATAGTCTGTAGATTTAATTGCCACTGCTTTGGATCAGTCAGTGAAAGAAAACAGAATAACAGACTTTTATTTTTTAAAACACAGATCATTAAATTATTCAGTGAAAGTTTGCAGAGGATGTGCGCTCTTCTTCTGCAATGCCCTGTTTCACATTCACACAGCAACTCAAATTCACTCGGGGAGTTCTGCAGGAGAACCACTCGTTTGTTTTCTTCTTGTGTTACAGTACAGAGCAGCTACACTGGAGCAGATTGGACAGTGTGTGCTTTGCTCGTGGGTACATGTGGGTGTTGAGGGAATCAGAGGGGGGGTGTTGGGGGGGGGGGGGTATTTATCCTCAGCTGGGCCACTTCTGCTCACAGTTTCATCTCTTTGACTTGTTGCTGATTTCCATTTCTCAACTCTGATTCAGGCCACTTGTTCATCTTTTAACACCGTTCAGTCATTATTGCGGCGAGGTTCGGCTATTCAGAGGCAGTATTCCCATTCACTGTCTGTGCTCAGCAGCACCCCTTTTCATTAATGTGCTTCATTCACTCCATGCTGTTCTCTATTAATACATTCCTTCATTCACCCCCCTGGTGAATTCCTCTGTACTGTATATATAAACTCCCCATTTGTTGTCCTTATCACGATCATCTCTCCTGCTGCCCTCTCCTCCTCTCCTTTCTGTTCCCCTCGCTTTCAATCTTCTGTACGCCATGTGCTGTCTGCCCCCCCCCCCCCCACCCCTCTTGCATTTCTGTCTCTCCTTGCCTGCCTCCATCCTTACTGCAGGGTTGAATCATCCCCGTTTCTGCTTGCCTTGTCACGTTTGGCCCCCGTGTGCATCTGTCCAGGCCTCATCACACGGAGATGGCGCTAGCTGGGCTGACATCTCGCCACAGCGCTAAGGGCCTCTGATGTCCATGACGCTAGCACTGACCTGTCCCTCACTCCTCAAAGCACTGACATCATCAAAGTGGGCCACATTTCTGCCCAGGGGGCTAATAATCGCCAAGTACTTTATGAGCCGCATTTTTAGCCAAGCCATTTCTAGATTAGAAGGGGAAGGAGGCAAGGGAATTTTATATCTTTGTCTTTTACTTTTTTTTGTGTTATCAAACACATATTCTAGCTGGCTGCAGATTTTTAGGCCTTTTCATGTAATTCATATGCTGCCGTCTCTTCACTTGGTATTCTCTGGCTGTTGTTGGAAAGAAGGACCACATCAGCACTATTCTCCTCAGAGCTTTCCCTCACAGGGGAGCAACCGCTTCCCCCTACGTACCCGGCTTCAAACGACACACCTCAGACTGCACGCGTGCGTACGCTCACATGCGCGCATACACTTAGAACAGCAGAACCTCCATCCTTGATGCAAACGAGCGCGCAAATGAAAAGCCCCAGCATCCTCCTTGGTGGAAAATTGAGTCATGGTCCTTCTGCTCGCGTAAACTGACAGACAAGCCAAGCGAAAAATGGAATCAAAATGTCCCTATATTGGGGAGTGTGCAGGCATGAGCAAGTAGCACTGTGTGACTCTATAACAAGCACATGCAAATCAAGCCAACCCAACCCCAGACTCATTAAATAAAACATGGGAGTAAGGACAAAAGCCTGCTTCTACTGTAACCTTGCATATTCGTAATGAGCGCTCTTTCCTAATGTGGAGTGGAAGAATGTTATGCAGGGTGACATTATGTGGCTGGGTGTTTCTTGGGTGTGTGCTGTTGTTCCGCAGACTCCGAGCAGGGTGTAGTACGAGTTGGTTCTTTATTCAGATTTCTAATTTGAGAATTGGAGACTTTCGTCAGATTAATTGTAACCCTGCGTAGTCCTGAGCTGGCTCCTTAGCTAAGAGCTGGTCTCAGTTAGAAGCTGTGGCACAATTTGGTTGCGCCTAAAAATGTGCTGTGGTGTGAAACAAAAATGTATGTACAGCAACTATTTACAGTGACGCCAACACTTGCTCCTCAGTCACAGCACATAGAAATAACTATTAACATAAAAATAAGGTGCAGTGAAGACTTTTATGTGACATTTTTAAAGGGTTTTAAACTAGAGGTCATTGCATATAAGGGCATAAAAGACAAGGTTACAATTAATGTTTTGGTGCAATTCAAGAACAAGAAGTTCATGGGAATCATTCATTTAGGAAAGCATTAAAAAAAATGAATCCCTAAATTAAATTCGATAAATTTTATCTTGCGTAGGGGAGCACTGTTTCAACTTTTCCTGGGATACAGTGATTTTTTTTAAATAAAGGCAATATTATGTATGAGGGAATGCTATGGCATTAAAAACTGTTGGTGAAGTTGGTGGTCTGCCATTATGAAATAAAACACTGAATTTTACATTTACATTGGTGGATAAACTGTACTTAATGTGGAGCCACCATTGGTGCATCTGTAATTTTTCATCAGTTTAGGTATCAGAATTATGTGATATATATTTTATTTCAATATAAAGTTACTCTATAGAAAGATGATGAAAGGTATTAAATGTTAATGCTGAAACTTTTTTTCACAGCTGACACCAAACTAAGATGAGATGAAGATAGGGTCAGATTGAATTGGATTGTATTGTGCATCTGTTTGGCAAATCTTTTCCCATGCTGCTTTGAGGTGTAGATTCTCCCAAATTTTGCCAAAGTCACAGACTGATCCGGGGATCAAACTCCAGTTCACTTTGGTCTTGGTTTTGACCCGAACTCCGCCAAGGCAGTGTAACAAACACCTGAGGGAGTTGGCCAGAGATTAGATGCCTCCGCTGATCATGGTGATCCCCAGCCAGCGGAGCGGGCCGTGGGGAGAGGAAAGTGAAAGAGAGCCCATTTAGATCAGGCCACGCTGATCCATCGCCCAGAGTGATGGGTGAGAGATCTGCAAAGAGGACTGGGACTGTGACAGGCAGTGTTCATTAATGCTCCCACCTCTGCCGTGGAGTCCAGTCAAGGGGCTCCACACACAAGCACCCTCAAACACTAAAGCTCTCTCATACACACACACGGCTATCTAAGCAATGAGACAGGCGGGCTAAGCGTGGGTACTGATGGCTTCAGTGCCTCAATTGATGGGTGTTTAGAGGGGAGTGCAAACGGAGAGCTGGAGATATGGGGCCAGCGAGACTTAGTGAGAGAGAGAGAGATGCAGTGGTGTGTCTGCTCTGTCAATGACTCTCTGATAGCCTGAGCTTAGTGCCACTTCTGCTCAACATGCAAAGCCATTACATTAACCCACATTCTGCCCAGCTGTTTCCATTAAACACGTCCGTCCTGAAAATCTCTTTAGCCATCACCAGATACACTATAACCCTAATAAAGCGTCCTCACTTCCAGGTGCTGAATTATACTGGTAAAAAGCTGTGTTATATTTCACAGATATCAGGCGTTAAGCTGATGCTCGTGTTCAGAGTGAGTCACAGGGAGGGCAACGATAGAATTAGTTTATAGTTGTAAATTGCCAACATTACAGGGAACCAATATTGCATAAAAATCCATCTCTAGAAGGAACTGGCAGAGCTTGGTTGTGGCAGAATGTGATCGTGAATCTACAGTTGCCGCTGTGTGACAGACTTGGCGAGGCACGGAGCAGTGTCTGTCACAGTACTGTGCCTGTTTGTACTGCCATTCAAATGTTTACCTCCCAAATACCCATCTGAAATGTAATCAGCAATGTGTGCGTTGATTGTAAGCCTGTTTGGTGGTCTGATTGACTCAAACGCTGGACAAACAGGCAAAGAGTGGCTGCGGGCATTTTTCTTAGATAAAAAGAACAAATGCTGACTGCAGGCATGTCACCCCTGATCTGTCCTTGACCCAGCTGGTAGGGAAGTCAGTGAGAAAATGAGACTGTGTAAAGCAGAGAAAGAGTGCACAGGGTGCTTTGTGAGCAGTCTGCTGGTTACGGGTAATAAGAGCCGGGATAAATTCCAGGATAAATTCAACTCCAGTTTAATAGTTTTTTATCACTGTCTGCATTCCTGTGCTGTTTTTAAATCACACGGGTCATTTTCTTTCTTTTTGTATCATTTAATGAGGTGTGTGCCGCGTACTCGCTTTAGTTGTTTTTCACCGTGAATATGTGGCATCAAATTCTGTCTAAATATCACAGTGTAATGCCAGTTTTTGTCAACATTTCAAGTCATTGTGTAAAATCACATTTTTCTGCGGAAGCATGCGTCTTTGTGTCTGTTGGCTTAAACAGGAGGCGGACCCGTGGAAAGCTGCAAGAAGTTTTGTTGAAAGCAAAAAAGAGGAAGAAAGACACTTCCTCTTGTCTCATTTTTGTTCTTGAATTATTCTGAAATTTGCACATTAATATGACACAGAAGCTGGAGGTTCTCTGCAAATGTGCAAGTTTATAGTTTGATTCAATTGTACAAAATGGATTACTGTAATTCTAAGTATCTAGTGCTGTTTAATTTGACATTTTGAATTAAATAGCAGTGAAGAGATTTGGTAAAGCAGATCTGAAAATGGTACGTGCATGGAAAATATTCTAAACTGAATTTCTCATTGACAGAAAATGTTAAATGTGAGCAAACCCTCAAATTATGTCAGAATTCTGCTTTTAGGCAAGTGCGATACTCCCTTGGGAGCAGTTATCTGTTTCAAAAGTTGTCCCTGCCTTTAATACAAAAGAAAAGATTCTCAGTTGTCTAATTAGTGACTTTGTTATTAACAGCCTTCATCAAGTCCTGGTTTCTGGTTTAAAACTGTCACACTCTCACATTCTTTCAAAGGACTAAGTGAAATGTGCCAGTTAAGATTCCCTCGCTGTGCCTTCCTCTGATTTGCACGGCTCATTCGTTTCCCCTGAAGAGTCTGTGTGTGATCACATGAGACAGTAGGAAGCAGGGACGAGACCAATCAGTCGCATTAGATGAGCTGATACGTGTGTGTCTACTGTATGCATCTCAGTGCTTCTAAGTTGCTGCTGGACATGTCACAACCAACATGACTGATTTAGAGCTCCCCTCGGAGTGTGTCGCTTTGAGCGGTGGGGAATGAAAACAGATCAGGTTTTGCTCCATCAGGAGTGCGGCGTCGAGCGTGGTAATGAATTCCAGGAGGCTAAGCATGCTAACGAGTTCATTATTCCAGCTTGGTTTAGGAGTAATTACCATTTTGCATCCAAAGCCATTCAAGACTGAGTTGCTCTTGTCAAATTAAGCCAAGTGTGAATTCAGATAAATATTTGCCTAAGCGTGAACGCACAAGGTGGGGACTTGGTGACAGGCTGAGTTTGGTGTGGACATGTTGGATTTTTTTTTTTTTTTTCCCACATCCTTTAGTGGTGGTGCTTTGATGATATCCACATATATCCAGCAGCCGAGGAGCAGAGGGAATATCTCTGATGGGTTGATAGCCTCCAGGTCCAGGATGAGATGATGAGAACATCTCTGTGAGGCCTGATGTGAACTTGTGAGACCCCTTTTCTCATGCTAGTCTGCTCTCTAGCTCAGTCCTGCTCCTTCATAGTCTTTTTTCTCTGTCATTTTCATATTTTTGCATGAGATTGAATATGGCATGATCCTAATAAGCAGCCATGCATAGAGCCTACATCAGATAAGCAGACTCATTTAGGTCTCAGAAGAACATCATTAATTATAAAAAAAGAACAGGCCCCTCTAGTTGTGTTGGTACAGTTATTCCCTGACATCCCTGAGCACGGTGGTGAATGTGGAAATGTGTGTCCACTGCAAGCGTCAGAACTCTCCTATGCATCATTAAATCTTTTCACAGAAGTTGTCCAATCAGTTTCTCTGAAAAGATTTATCGAGTTCATCCAGACTGGTGTGTAGAGAGGCAGACCGATTCTCTAAGATGTCACGGGCTTAGAATCGGAATCAGAATTAGGAAAACCTTATTGAGCCTCGCAGGGAAAACGCTTAAATCATTTACCACCTCTCTCCAGCATTGACAGCAAGTTTACAGCTGAAAATGGCACATTTTGGCCTTTTCCCGTCATCAAGATCTTTATTAACCAATGTATCATCTTAATTTCACAGAGCCTAGCAGATTTAGCTAGAATTATTGATTATTGTCTGCCAAAATTTGCAATTCATAACCTAAAATTAGTTTATGTGTATTCATTAGCAGTTAATTTCCTCGAATGTATGATTTGTAGCCTCAGATTCGTGGTCCTTGTTTTTTCCTTCCTCCTTTGTTGCTGTAGCTTAAAAGATGTGTTTTACTTAAAAGAAACTCTTTGATTACACACGCGTTTGAGACAATATGAAGCTAAAATACACATGAGAACTATGATTATGCTCCATTATCTTTAACAGAACATTACTGTGCGTACAATAATTTGCCTCTACTTTTGCATGAAGCCGCATTAATGTTGTACCCATGATTAAAGTAAATAATGCATCTGCAGCTGTTATTACCAGTCACATAATATACCGGCAAAGACACAATCTGTTAAGAAGAGTAAAACATGAGCCATTAAAGCTCAACTGTTTTCTTAAAAGAGCCTTGAGTTAAGGATCAGCCTTTTCACAGATAAATTGGTAATATTGCTGCCTGTAGTGTGAGACACATTCTGCCGCGTTCAGATACAGATTCAGACTGGAAATGGCACATTACCACAATGCTGACTGTGCGCATTGTGAGTCCCCACCCAACGATATTTATCACAGAGGGCCTTTGTTGTCTTGAACAAATAGACATATTACTGTGAGTCCAGAGTTCAGACCACACTGCCAGCTAGCCACAGACACACGCTCAGAGTTTGAGGAAAAAATATGCTCACTGCCTGAGCATTTGGATGGGAACACCACAAGTCAGTTGAAATATGACTTTAACTTTTGTTTCAGTGTTGAAAAATCCAGATGGTTACAAAAGGTTACAGACGTGTCTTGTCTGTGTGTAAAATTTATTGTGAAAGCAGCATAAACACAGCAGAAATAAAGTTTTCTAAGTGAGATGTTATGTTGTTGAGTAAAGGCATGGATAACAAGAAGTCAGCGTACTTTTTAACCATTGGTTGGAAGTTGACACATTTAGAATTTATTCAGAAATCCAAGCAGTGTTTGAAAATGTCGAGGAAATACATTCTGGCTTGTCCATCTCACACTCAGTAAAAAAAAGCCATGGAAGTCCAAAAACTCTACCTTATTTATGTTACATTAACGTAATAATATGCAAAGCCGCTCATCTGTAATGTAGTGTTTACAATCAGTATTATTTTGTTTCAGTGGGTATAAACTCTGTACTAATTTGTATGTCTGCCCTGAAATACCTTCGTGCAGTTGTTTCCCTCTCTAGATGTGACGGGGGTTGAGCATTTCATTTGAAGTGCACACCACTGCTTGTGCACTACTGGGATTTGTAAACTTGAAATCACAAAGATATCTTTTTTTTTTTTTTTTTTTTCCTCTCTCAGAAATGTGAAACTTGGAAAGAAATAATAATCTAGCAGATTTCTGCAGGGTGAATATTTAGTTGCTAGGCAACAGTTGTTGGCATTCGACAGGAACCCTCAAGTAAAGGAGATGGTGAAAGAGGCGGGTGGGTTGGGGCGCGTTTGTGGCAAAACGGAAACATGAGTGGATCGAAATAGGTTGTATGGACAAAATGGCAATTTCCCCAGGCCTGAAGTGCCTATGTTGTTTTGACAAATTGGCCCACATGCAGGACAGTTGTTTACCAAACCAAGGCCATTTGAACAGCGTGGCCTAACATTATTGACAGCCATTTTACAGAGCACTCATTCCAAGCTCTAAACTTTCAGATCTTTTTTTTCTTAGATTTCTAATAGTGATAACTGTGATTTTTTTTTTTTTTTTTAGATTGACGTAAAGCTGCTGTGCATTTAACTGTTAACTGTGATTGCTAAAATCTGTGGGGTGGGGGTGGGGGTCTCTGCTAAACACACAGCTGTAGTTTTTTTTTTTTTTACCTTCACTCCATGTGTCTTTAACACAGCCTCCTCTCAAAACTCCCCCAGCAGCAAGTGTAGCTGTCCGTGTTCACCCTCTCTCACCGCTGCTGTTTTTCTTTGTTCTTTCATCTTCTTTGGCTTGTCGTAGCCATTACCCGCCTCTCTCTCTGCCCCCTGGCAACCGGTGAAGAAGTCCATGACATTGATGCAGGATTTTCTTAACACGGTTCCCCATCCAAGCCCATTTTCTTCGTCAGATTGGGAGTTCGGATATTTATAATCTTGGGGCACCAGCTAATGGTATTTGCAGAGCAAAATCAGTTTAGCGCGTGTTTTCCGTAATGGCTTTGACTGTGTGGCATTGCCAGAGGCCCTGTCTTGAATGGTGGAAGGATGGCTCTAATTTGGGCTAATGGGTGACTCAGCCGTCATCATCATGTGTCCCTCAGTGGGCTGCAGATGGCTGGTGAGCCATGGGTGCAGCGAAGCCACCGTTATACACACACAGCACAACACAATGCATCAAGTCAGTGACACACGCAGCCAACGCTGACATTTGTAGAGACACATCCAGTGAAGGGGGGGGAGGGTGAAATGAGACTTGCTCAGGTATAGGTGCACAAAACCGGGAGGAAGAGGTTAATCAGTGGCCAAGCTAATCGAATCATTTGTCATCAGATCAGATTAAAGCATTGAACCTTCCCTTGGGCAATCATCTGGGGAGATAGCTGCGGATGTGTGAGGCACAGGTATCAAATAGCTGTGAAACGATAATGCATGGTAAGCAGCCGCTCGCTTTTCTTCCAACGCAACTTATCTGCACATGCTCGAAAACAGAGACAAGGCGAGCGAATCACTGTGGCAACTGGAACGCAAGGTGGGTGCTAGGCAGGCGGTTTAACAGGGATGGCAGCACTTTGTGCTGCACGCTGACTGTCTTGGGGGACATTGAACAACATGCTGGATCCCTGCTGGGGCAGCGTCTGACGGGGGGCCAGGCAGGAGTGCTGCAGTGGCTAGTTTACATTCCACAGAGTCGGCGAAGCTTCACCAACCTCTTCTCTGTGTAGACATGCACACACTAACACACAGTCACTCATTCTCACATATATATATATATTATTTACTGTTCCTGTATACCCCCACCAGAGCAAAATTCCTGTACGTCCATCAATCCATCACTACCTATACCATCAGGACACAATCATATTTCGTCTCCCATCATCCATGTATGCAGATAACAAACCGCCTATCTAACCCCCATTCCCTCCCATACCTAAGTAACCTTGGCAACAGCGTCCCTTTGCTTCATTGCAGTCAGTCCCAGAGGAGGAGCCAGACAGTTTTCAATTGTACAGAGCTGCATAGCCTTGGCTGCAACCCCCTCCCCCACCCCCACCCCCCACACACCCCAGAGACCCATTACCAGGGGTCAGAACTCTGGTCTCGGGGTGGCTGCACTGTGCAGGCTTCTGTGTGCAACCTGTCAAAGATCAGCCACGTGACTTGAGTACTTATTGGGGTGGCATGCCTGGATTGTGAGCAGGTAACTGGTGTCTACTGTGTAGGAGCTACAGAAGGAAAGAGGAGGGTAACAACAGCTGGTCCAGGTAAATGAATGGCCCCTCAAGTAAATTTCGGTTTTATATTTAATTTGGCTGCTGTGATAAACTGGTATTTATGCCTGATATTCTCAAACAAAGATTTGCCAACTTTGCACGTCGATGGGGCGGAGGTGGCTCAGGAGGAAGAGCTGGTCATCCACTAATCGCTCGCGGTTCGATCCCCAGCTCCTCCTCCTGGTTGAAAGCCCTATACAAGTGCAGCCATTTACCATTTATGATGGCTGCAGTTGCAGGGAAAATACTTAGGTGACTAAGTAAAATGCTTGCAACCAACTGCCTTTGTCTTGATGGTTAGCAGGTAGAGCTGTTGAAGTGGTTCTGCCATTTTTTGTGAGTCATATCGTTTTTCAAAAAAGTAGTAAACTGCTACTTCGTAGGAGTATGTTTTGTGTGTTTTCAGTCATCACAAAATCTGATGCATCTCAAGTAGAAGCAATTGGATCTGCTTTTTCTTTCTGGTGAATTTAGGGACTAGCAGTTGCTGTATTTCTTCATGGAAATCTGTGAAGATTTAAAACTGTGCAACAGTAAAAGTAACTTACTGAACTACAGTGATCATAATACATTGCACATATGATGCAAGATGCAGAGGGTGGACACAATTACATTAACACTTGTAAACTGTAATGCAACAGTGTGCAATAGCCTTGCAATAAATGCCACTGTACCTTTGTGAAGCTTATGGGGTTTGATTATTTTTGAGACTGTGTCAGAGAGATGTTGCTCCAGCTCTGCAGTCATTTTTTGAGGTCACAGTTTGCTGTAATGTATGATGCTACTGTCATTTTGTCCCCTGTAAATAAAATAACATCTAACAGCACAGTGCAGTATATAAATACTAAGGTGTTTCTGTTTGAATGTAAGATAATGAAAACACTTATAGTATAGTGTAGTCTAGCATTACACCACTGCAAACTACAGGCAATAAATTACCATAAAGCTGAGTCAACACCTCTGTGACACAGTGTCAACAAAAAATGTATTATAACCTTCATAAAAGTACTATATATTGCAGGACTATTGCGCTGAGTTGCATGAGAATTTATGGATCTTACGGTGTTTTGCCCACCAACTGTAAGGAGACAGCTGTCACTCAGGCTAAATATTCACAACCGTGACAATGTTTGAACCGTAGCCTGTACAAGATGCTGTGGAGATAACTTAAAGTACAGGACGTGTGTTTCACAAAGCCTGCGATGATCAGTTGGGAGTATAATAGCCCGGTAAATTTGCCTGAGCAAGTTAGGTAACACTGGTCTCATTAGCTTATAATAGAGTGAGACTTTCGTGTTTGAGCAAAGATGAGATATTGAGCTGACTAAATGAAATGTCAACAAAAATCCTGCCAAAATACAGCCCACTTCAGTAAGAACACACAACTGAAAATTGACGAGAACAACTGTCAAACAAGTGGTGGGCTGAGGATTTAAGAGTATTTTACAAGTCATTAATAAACATATCCCACGCCTCCGCCGCCCATTACTGAAATTGACTCCCAACGATTTGAAAATGCTGCTTATACCGCAAGTTTGAAAATGGGCCTTAAAGAACACACAGTGTGCTTCAGTGTGTGTGTTTGGGATGATATATATTTTTGTGAGCACGTGCGCCTGTGCAGTGGTTTGAGCCATGTACGCTTGAGTACGCACGGGCTCTGTGAGTCCTGCCTTCCCCACGTGTCGCCCCCGGCTCTGGCGGAGCCACTGGAATCAAATCAAATCAAGTCAAACTCATTTCACGTCCCGTACCCCCCCCCCTCCGAGGAATTCCTCTGACGTCCCTGGCACCAACAAAAATATAAGATGACATTAAGGCCGTGTGTAAACATCCAGCTGAGCGCCCATGATGATGACACAGAACACATGCATGCAAGCACACACACACACACGCATCACTATGTAAAGATAATTCAAAGCAGTGGCATGTGACAGGTTGTGTACATAATGTTCCTTCCTTTCTGCCCCTGTAGTCCCACAATGCCTAGTTGAAAGGACCTGTAACCCAGCATGTACATTTTTTTTTTTTTAACCCAGTAGACAGCATATAATGAGAAAGGAGCATTATGGGTCCAGCAGGAGCCTGTGTCTCTGTGCTGCCGCTGCTACCACAGTTACCCGTGAGGTCTTTCTCTTTGTTAGTTAAGGGGAAGAGCAACCGCAGACGTCCCTCGCTCTCTGCTTGTTAGCCAGCAGTAATGACTAGGCTGTGGGGAGCCAGGCAACCAGGCCAAGGCGCTGGCAGCCCGTTCCCCTCTGCTGGCCCTCAACTCACCGACAGGAAGGGGAACAGAAGCAGACACCACAGAGGACACACTGGGAGGATCAGATTCGACAGACTGAGGAGGCAAGAAGGGAGCGTAGGGGGGAGGAGGTTTCTACCTCCGGACAGACCAAGACCAAACTGGACCATTACCGACACACACACACATACACACAAGTACATGGGATCCAGCCTGCACTCTTCCAGTTCACAGAGCTGGCATTAGATCAATGTTAGCTGAGCAGCGCTAAGATTAATGCGTACTTTGTACCAAATGTGCCTCGCAGGTTTGTGTGGTTCTCCAGGATCATTTATTTGCAGGGATGTGATAAGAATTTCTAAACCGTTTGAACCGGAGAACATTGTAATAGACAACGAGTCAGCTGAGGATCTTCAAACACAATCAAATAAGACTGGCTTTTATCTCAAGATACAAAATAAAATAAAAACAAACCTGCATTTCACAGCTGGGTTGTTTCTCATGATTTTAATGGTTTATAGATGGTTCATGGTTATCTATGATAAGTGATCTATACACACCCTCATATCCTGTGTGCTGTGACAGAGAGGCATTATCGTTTCTGTTTATTGTGTTTACGTTACACATGAGCAGATCAATAATTCAGAGGCTGACACATGAGCCATCTGCTTTACAAGGCAATATAGCAGCAATAACAAGGAATGGCCTGTTTGTCACCATGCCCATTGTATGGCCACCAGGAAAAGCAGTGGGTGTAACTCTTGTGTATGTCATGTAACAATAAATGCATTGATATAGATGTTGCATGATAGTAATACCCATTTTAATGCACTCCAAGGGCCCATAAGCAATGATCAGTATGAAGGACAGAAAATGGTGGGCTCAAATGCTGTTGACTGCGTTTTTAACCAGCGGGGTTTCGGTTTGCAGAGTTGAGGATGAAATCATCGATGCTCAGCTTGGCTGGTGTCGATAGGTTGCATCAGAGAAGCAGTCGAGAGTCAGAGCAAGAGAGCTGGGAAAGAAGCGCATAGACAGGCACAGGCAAGGATAATTTTAGAAGTTCACATCAAATTAAATGTATTAAATGAAGTGTTTATCACAGTGAGAGTGTAGTAGAGAAGGCTGCAGTGTTTTTGTCTTTATTAATGTTTTTATTATTTTACTATCCAGGGCCTCAGCCCACAGCCATAGCCTCCATCCCTTTTGGTGGATTGCAGATCAAGTGCAACGTTGTGCGAAGACACACAAACAACATCTGCAGCAGTGGTGACCTGGCACTCCCTCTGCGCCTCGTTCTCCTGCCAAGTACGCCCACGTTCTGTCTCGTCTGCTCAGGCCATCATCCCTTCTTCACCTTTCCTTGCTGTTTCTACTGTCATTGCCTTCAAGAAGACCCATCTTTCATCTGGAGTTTTGACTCCGCACAGGCCCGGCTGGTCCAGCACTGTGGATTCACTGGAATGGAACTGAGCCGAGCTGACTGCAGTGCCGAAACACAATAGGCAGTGCATTATTGATTGTGTTTGTGATCTAACCTTGGTGCACAGGAGTGCCCCTCCTCCTCCTCCTCCTCCTCCTCCCCCCGTCCCTGTACCCATGCATAATTTCTGCAACAAAAGACTGAATTTTTTCACCCTTTAATGGAAAGTTGGGTGAACTATAAGAGATTTCAGATAACTCTGGATTCGGTATTAAAGTTCAGCTCCTTCTGTTTACCCAGCAGTGTATTCTTGCTCTGGGCCTGTCAAAGGTCAGCGTGGCAGACTGAGAGAAATAGAGAGAACGTCTGTACAAGAGCGTAAAGAGAAAGCTCTATTATAAATAGATGCCATCAATCAGAGGAATGTCCTTCATTTGGCATGCGTCAGTCCTGGAGGGAAAATGCATATTCAATCTTGAACAATGAGTGTCAGTCACACCGCCTTCACCAGACACATGACAGCTGTGCGCAGTGGCTGGTTACACACTCGGAGAATAGGAGCTGCGAGCAAGTGAGGGAGTGAAAGCCCAATCATTGCACAAGCGTAAGCAACAAACCAGTACCCTCCCCAGAGGAAGATTGATGGACTTCCTTGTGGTGTCTACACTAGTGTCATTAAAACCAGTTACCTTTCTTGGTAATTGTTGTGGCTAAACGGTGTACACACACACACACACACACACACTGTTCAGCCATTAAAACCATTTAATGTTGTGGATGATCAGTGTATGTAATATTGCTCTCACATCTGATGTGCAACATGGCTGACACATAACGTCCTAGGGCACGGTGAAGGAGAGCGACACAGTCCCTATCCCCACAGGTTGTCTCTCGACTGATCCTCGCAAAAGGCGGGAGGGCAGTGGGGGAGGGCGGTGGGGGGGCAGCATGTTGTTGGTGTGTTATTGAAACAAGGATGCAGCTGCTCCCAGTGGGATCACAATGTTCTGCCAGCAGTTGAAGTGTTTAGTCTCTCCCTTCACTTTCAGATTTTACAAAGTCACGTTGTGTAAACTCCTGCTCTGGCTTTACCAAGTACTAATAAGGCCTCAGCGGTGCCTGCACTGGATAGAAGGAAGGACTAGAAAGAAATGCTCCTATTTGCGATAACGGGTGATATTTATTTCTTTATTTTCCTCTGTGAGAGACAGAGTGTGGTAAAAGGTGGGATTGTGTTTGCACATCTGATTGCATCAGCTCAGCGTTAGCGCTACCTGGCTCGCTGTGTATTGAGTTTTTTCATCTGCTGTTAGTTAATGTGATTTGAGCTACAGGTCCTGTTTAGTGGCAGGGTGTGTGGCGAGGAGACTGATTTCTCACACTCTGTTAATAGGGGTCAAGGAAAACAATGTACCAGTATTTCTCCTTAATCGCTTTTAGGAATCTTCATCCCCCAGAGGTGGGGTAGGGTTTTTTTTTTTTTTTTTTTTCAATGATTCTCATGTCTTTTATTTTACTCTGGAGAAATGCAGAGTTGAACCGTTTAGGGCCAAGCCCGAATGACTACACTAAAAAAGCCTCTGGTTATGAAAAGCCACGGAGGGAATGTTTGCACTGTAGCCTGTAATTGTCAGTTTCATTACACTAACAACCAATGTTATATCCGAGTCAAGCAAGTCAAGGCTGAATGTAGTGAATGTGATTAGTCTCTCCGGCAAAGCAGAAAGCCTTCACTCTGATGACAGGATTGTTTTCCCACAACACCAGAATAAACTCTTGTTGAGTTGTGTAAACGAAATCATGCAAACCATTTCTGCAGTGCTATATCTCTGACAAATAAAACCCTTCCAAACGAAGGACAACACATGGAACTGCTACACAATCCATACATTCACTACAAAAGACTTACAAACAAGCCACATTGAGCGGTAGGAGCATCCAAGCGGAAGCTATTGGGCTGAGCAGACACACACAGTGCCAGACGTAGAGCCGGAGTGGAAGAGACGGAGGAGAAGTCAGGCGAACCAACAAGTACGGACCCGAAGCAGAAAACACAACCTGACGGGGACGAGGAGTTCTGTCAATATGGCTTGTGTTGTGACGCACGCAGGCTGCTGCAGTGGAGGGACAGGAAAAAGGCAAGAAAGCTGGATGAAAAGGGACACAGAGGGGTGGCAAACAAAAGCACATTAGGTGCAAAAATTAGGTCTTAACTTGGAAATTGTACTTAAGCTGTCCCAAACTGTAGTAATATCTGTCTAATCTGCAACCAAACTCACTTAAATCCAAGCCCCCCTGAATCTCAGCATTGCTAAGTAATTTCTCATTATAAAGTGAGGGTAAGAGTATTTTAACGTTTTCAAACAATCCTGACCCAAAGCAAAGCAATTAAAAAAAGAAAAGGAAAATTCAGTACAAGCCTACCCGAGTCTGTTCTAGGCAGGTCCCAGTGGGTTTGGGTTTAAATGTCAGGCTCTAACAAAAATCTGTAAAGATGAGGAATAGGAAGTGGAGTTAAGAGGAAGCCGGCGACCAGTATAAAGCAATAGGGAGTCTAGCGGAGAGTTGAGAGGAGGACAGCGGCGCACTCGCACAGATGTAGTCAGGCAGGAGCATGGCACAAAACCACCCATCTCAACTTGTCAATTATTAATTTCGTCGTCAGCTATAACATTTATTCATGCCAGTCGCCAGTCCATCACAGGGCCAATGTAGAGAGACCAGTGCACGCAGCTGTGGGCAATTTCAAGGTTTCATTTCGTCTCACATGCACGACTTTGGAGCGTGCGAGGAAACTGGAGCACATGGAGGAAGCACGGAGGGAAGAACAAACATGGAAGGGTGAAGTTGATGCAGATAAAACCACATCAGAAGGTCAGGCACTTCTTGTTCCGAGGCGACATCCAGACTAAGAACCACCAGCTCATTTTCAGCATGTGCAACATTGCCTTAAAACACACCAGTGCAAGGACAGAGCCATTTTAAACCGCTTTGATATGTCTTATGTGAAGTTTTCTTTAAAATGGATGACATTTCAAAAAGTACGGAACGGTGCTTTATTTCAAGGGGGAGGCATTCGTTTGAACAAATGTCTAGCAAGTTATCTTGCAATCAACAGCCTCCTGCAATTGCCAGATATTTTTGTTCCCTATTGTCTTGGTAAAAGCAAGATTTTAAGGCTGAACTGAGGATAAATAAATTTGTCACTTGTTACCGCTGACATGTTTTTGCAGTGTGGGGATTTAAGGTCACAGAGCAAAGGATCTAAGGGTTGAAGACGAGAATGGAGGTAATGTAGCAGAGAGCGACGAAGCGGTGGGAGCTGTGTGTTAGTGCTGTTTATAGAACTCCTGCTCTGTATTAGTCAGGACTCGAGGCCCTCGGGGGAACACTCTTCATTCTCCCCCTCTGTCTCTGTGTCTACAGCCGCCATCTTTCTTCTGATTACCACCTCCCTGGCTCCCACTTTTCCTAGCGCGCTCCTTTTTTTTATTTTCCCCCCTCTGTCTTTCTCTATGATTATTTTTTTTTCTGGGTGTTCTTGCTGTCTGGGCTTTCTCATGCTGTTTACATTTTCCTCTTCCTTGCTCTCAGTCTTCCTCCTCTTCCTCCTCTGCTGTCGCCTAGGTCTCTTCTGCCACAGATCTCCTCTCCATCTTTTTCTCTTCCACAGTCGCCGCTTTACCGCTCAAGCCTCGGCCTCGGAGAGGGCACTTTTGCCCTGAGCCAAGGTATAATGGGAGTTAACCACCGACTGTAAATTCTGTCGCAGAAGATGAGTGAGGTAGGGGGTGTTCAGGGGTAGGGTGCACCGCTTATTGTGTTGGAAACATAACTTATTGCAGAAGAGACTGCTGGGCCCCCTGTTCTCGTCAATCTTGGATTTTATTGGGAGATTGCGATAGGAGATCAGGACAATTTTTCTTACTGTCTTCCTCTGTGGCTGGTGTCTCCTAACCACTGGCTTCAACCTCAGACACATTCCTTCTCCGTCTGTTCTTACAGCGGTGTCATTTCTGATTTACTCCCTTTGCTTTGCTGCCAAACTCGTTACTCGGGCTGTGGTTACTCATAAGGCCAATTTTTGAAACCCACACACTGCTGAGCATCTATCTGTATATAATATCTCATATGGCTGTGTGTGTGTGTGTGTGTGTGTATGTATATGTATACATATAGAGTGATGGTCTGCAGCCAAATTGCATAGAGCTGCAATCACAATGTGAGGCTGACCACTTCCAAGTCTTGTTTCAAAGGTCTGATTGTAATCTGAGCAAAATCCATATTCAGTGGATCCAGGCGTATCACATTATGCGTCACCGCATATTCAGATGATAAAAATCACACGATTTAGCACCGTGTAACTGTAGCTGTTCTCTCTCCCTGTCCCCTTTATTCCTCCTCCTCTTCCTCCCTCTCTGGCTACTGATTCTCTTCTGTTATCCCTTCCTTTCGCTCTTTCTTTCCTCTTGCGTATTCAGTCACTCATTAGGCCACTTTAAAGTGACTGAATGAAGGTTGGCAGCCTCTGTATGGGGTCACCACTGCCCACCCCCCCACCCTCCCTCACTGCCCCCACCTCTCCAGCTCATCCCTGGCACCCCAGGCTGTGAAAGGTCAGCTGTCATTGGGACTCATTACAAGGAACAGAAACTGGAACAGACAGGAAGCGTGTGTGTCTGCGTGTGGATCTGAGCAGCAGTATAGCTAAAGCTCGCTGGATAAGGCAGAGCTTGAGCTTCCCGTTTTCTATTTCTCACAAATAATGACGGTCAAGGTTCTTTGCAGCACACTGTCTGGCCTTCTCAGGGGATTGTATTTCTCAACACTGCTGTGCTTAAAGTAAATGATCAATTTGTAATGATGCTTAGTTCCACAATTTCGCCGCAACCCTCCCATGCTCAAATAAACACTCACTCAAACTCTCTCACACACACACACTGACACCTAATGTCCTTTCTGCTCCAGGCATGATACATGCAGCTGCTTGAGTGGCATTGACTCTTTGCTCTTTTCCCTTCTCCCTCTAACACACACATACACACACACACTCACCGTTGCAGAGCCAGTTCATCACCCTCACTGACATGGTGAATTTACAATGCTGTCCTTGACCACGTCTGAGCCCCGAGATCCACCTTCACTCGTCAGGAGACAGATTGGGTTGGCAGGTGGAGCCTCCGCCCAGGTCCACGTTTTTTATTTGGACATAAAAAGTAATAAAGCAGAGGAACGTTTGTTGCTTTTTACTGCTAATCACACGTCCCTCCATCCCAATTAAAAACTTGTTTGCATTAACCATCGGCACAAACAACCCCACCCCACCCCTTCCAGAGCCAACGAGGTGTGTGCGGTTGTGTTTGTGTGTGCGGTTGCCTATCTTTGTGTCACCGTGTGAGTGCATGTGCACGTGTGAATGCGTGTGCGTGTGTATCCAGCTGTCAGCGAATTCTCCACAGAGATAACCTTGAAGGAGAGGCTGTGTGCTTAGCTCTGATACTGAATGCCAAGCTACAGCGGGCTCAGCGGTTGCGTGGCTGGAACTTCTCTGAGACCTTTAGCCACTTCTGCGAGACTTAATCCCAGACTTGCAATGAGGTGGGCTGCCTTCAGTGCACAAGTGGAGGAACTGCTCAGATAGTTGGTGCTCGCCGATGAAAGTGCGTTTCCCTTTGAATTCTAGACCTCCTTTTGATTTTTGTCTGTTACCTTGGCAGGCTGACATTATCAGCCGATCTTTATTTACTTCAGCTGCTTGGCTGAATTCACTTGTTGACTTATGTTAAGAGGTAGAAAGTTGCTGTGCAGCCCAGAATTACCCTCTGCCTACTGTCTTTAGTCTTTAGTAATGTGCATGTATCCTGTGGCCTCCAAGTTCCCTTTAAATCAAATGCCACCAGTCACACATATCAAAGCTCTTAAAAGTACATTTTAACAAAAGGTGAACTTTGGCAACAACAGAAGCTAATAATACAAGACCTGCCTTACCTGATATGGTATTTTAGTGGTGCAAATTGATTTGCCAAATTTTGCAATGAATCAGTTTAACAAAACCAACCGGTATACCGTGGACCTGGGGTTTCTGAGGCCCCCCTGAGGTCCAGGGCCAGGGATTAGTTGCCTGCTTTGCCCAGTTTGAAATTGAGCCTTTATAATCAGTGTGCATGCTGGCAGACACAATAACAAATTGCAGAGCAGTAAACAGCAGCAACAAAATGCTTTATTGGCCCATTTTTATTATGTATGATTGACTTTTGACAACTCATATTAGATATAGTTCTGGCTTTTATGTTGCTGCATTTGTATCGTCCAAAGACTCACAAGCCCCATTGTTCTCATATTGCAGAGGTATTGCATATTACAACTCCAAAGATCTCAGATCAAACGGGTAGTATCTGGGAATCTGGGTCTAATATACTTGTGTTACATGTGTTATTATTTTAGTTGTTTTTTAATGCTTAAATTCATTCTCATATTCTGTGTTTATGTAACAGAATTGAAAACCTGCTCCAATTCTGTGATTCAATTTTCATTATTCTAATTCATAATAGTATTAGTGTAGATATGTTTTACACAGACACTCCCAACTCCAACTAACAGTCACATTTACAGACTGCAAAGGATATCAGTATCAGCCTCTAAAACCTCACTGTGTGTAATTTTTCTGTAATTGTAGAACCTAAGGTCTATCTCAGTATAAAACGCCCCATAAACAATTCTGATGACATGACCTTGGTCCACTAGGTGTTAGCTACAGGCTTTTCTGTGTTTCTGTATTAAAACCATTGCAGCAACTTTGTGTGTCATGCCCTCTACTCTCCCTGCTCCCGGCTCTCTTCTCTTTCCCCACGCTTGTCCCCACGCCAGGCTTTCTTTTGCCATTTAGCCTAACTTAATGGACTTCTGCACATTCAGCCTAGAAATGTTGTGAAGTAAACAGCAGCTCATGAAATATTCACCACTCTCCTGTATGTGTGTGAGGCTGTATGTCTGTGTGTGTGTATCTGTCAGTGTGTGTGTGTCTGCGTGCGCGCAGCTCCCCACACACCCACTCAGGGGCACACGCATGCATATAAAACACTGGGGCGCCCCCAAAAAGCTAAGGGTGTCTCCACATCTCGGCTCTGAGCCAACTGAGAAGCAAACGGGAGAAGCACTGGGAGTGGGAGCACTCTGCTGCTGAGTGAGTCAGATGTTTGCTGATATTCATATTGATGGTGGGGAAAAAAATCACGGAGTCACACTCAAAATTTAATTGTAATGTTTTTGTTGCAAATGGCAGGAAAGTGTCTTTCCTGACACTGAACACTTGTGTTGTTTCCCTGTGTTGCTGCTGCTTTGTGGAATAAATACATTATGATCTGATTTTTTTTTTTTTTTTTTTTTTGGCTCCGCCGCTAAGCGTATTTGGTTCTGGTGCTTGTATTTGAAATGTGTCAACCCTGTGTTTGCGACAGCAGTGTGATCCATCCCTTGGGAACTAGGCTAGAGGCTGAAAGGTCACTGGATTGAAACTCCAGCCCAGCTGAGAAAATAACCAGAAAAGCTGTTCAGTGACCGTTTGAAGGAAACTGTGGCTGCACCAGGCAACCATCAGGTTGAAATGAGCGTAGCTTTATGGCTATAAAGAAGAAATGTTTCTCAAGAACAGCTTGCTCAGCAAAACATCCCTGGACAAATAACGGTTAAAAATTGCCGGCAGAGTCAGAGCTGATGTTTGTCTTGCTTTGCCTTTCTGTAGTTTAGACATATTCAAGCTGCTGCCTGCATCGTGCTCGTCAACTGATTTAGTGTTATCAGATGTCTCAAACTGGTGATATGCCAGGAGTGGAAAACGTTTAACAATACATCTGGTGCCACAGAGGTCACATTCAGGTTCATCTGTTCAATGGATATTTTTGCATCGCAGCCATTGATGTGTAAACAGCTTGTCTGTTTTTGATTTTTCAGCATTCAGCATTCTTTCAGTGCCTGATCTCTTCCTAGCTGTGTCTGTTTCCAGACGCACATTTAATTTCTCTTGCCACTACGCCACATGCCATAACATGTATCACACCGTGCTGCGTATCCCCCTCAGGGCTTCCTTCCAGTTATCCTCAAGCTGGAGTGGTCGTGTCGGTGTAATAGAAGGTGTCCTTAGCTAAGCTCCATGCATAATTCAGCAGTGGACCTCATCGCAGTGCTTACTGCCTGGAGACCGGAGCCCGCTGATAGATGACCTCTGCTGCGGCCTGAGTCACGTTGAAGATTCACTAGCAGGACTGAAAACAGGTCATCTCCGCTGACCCCTCGGGCTGCTGCAGCGCAGGGGCATCTTGTGACAGCGGTGACAGTTCGCCCCGTGGTTCCACATGTACCGTGCCGGCCTTTGCAGGCCGAGCTCCCTCGGTTGCCGTGACAGCAAGGTGAAGGGCACTGATGGTGAATGATGATGTTTGAAACACGAGGTTGAGAGGAAGATTTGGGGAACGAGTGTGTAGGCGGTGCAGACGAGAGGCTCCATTTATGAGCAGCACAGGCCCACTTATTCCCTGCACTTATAAAGTTAGGAGGACTGCACATTCAGAAGTACACAGTCTCATATTTCATTTTGTCCTGACTAGACCTCGCAATCATGTTTCCACTTTACTTGGAGGATGAGGGAGGAGGGGCTTGGTGGAAGAACGCGGAGTAAAAAAAGAGGCACTATATGATCAAATTCTCTAAAATCCCACTGTCAGCATATGTGCCACACAGGCCGGCTTAGAAATGATTGTGCCACAGTGGGGTTACTTTTATTTATTTATTTAACTGGCATTATTATAATTTCCATTATTTATGTCGCGCCCTGTTCGTGGCAACTCGAGGGCAGATGTGAGAGGTTTCAGAAAATGCAAAAATCTCCAGCGCTTGGCTCACGCTCGGCTGTATCTCTGGTGGAATATTACACTGCTAGATCTTCATCAGCGGAATAAATTTTAGTGGAGGATCATTTTCTCTTTAATCAGACCATATTCTGCTGACACAGGACTCAATAGATGTCTCCTCATTCTTTCAGTTATAAAACACGACGTTCTAAAACTAAAGAACGAGGGACCCTGAATGTGTTTCTCTGCTTCTTTGCCACTTCATCACAGCCAGTGCTAAGCTCACAGGCATGTTGAAAATGAACCGATAAAACCCCCGTCCCTCATTTTCTGCAGCCGTTGACTGGATTTGATAATTGTCATAATGTGCAGTTACTACAGACGGTTTTAATTTTCAAACAGCATTAACCAAAAATCCTTCAGGATTGGCACCTTCCGAGCTGGAGTACATCTCTTTAATAGTGACTGTTCACTAGCAAGTGGTAGATATAGTAGATGTTACCTAACCTCTATCCACAGTTCGCTCCCAGTAATGTGACCCTATTAGCTCACATTGTTCTCCAACCTAGTCTCAGTCATTAGGGTGAATTTGCTATTAATGGTGCTTGGCTGTGTAACACATTCACCAAAAGTGTGAGATCAGCTGACTCCACTGCCTTTCCTCACAATCAATCCCCACTTTTATAACCTTTAATGTGACTGAGGTGTTTTTCTCTGTGCTTGGACTTTTTATATCTGATTATGCTGATCTTTTTTCCTTTGACCTTGCAAATGATACTATGATGCTTACATTGTGTTTTAATGCTGTTAAATGGGTCCTCCGGCAGTTAGGGGACTAGGAAAAGACTCAATCAAGTGGTGGATCCTACAATGCCCATAATGCAATTCAGCAGAATTTTCATCAGACCTTCCTTGCCTTTTTAAAACCCCCATCTTTTAAATTCCACGTCCCTAGCTTGTAACACAGATTTTTCTGTCAGATATGTGAAACCTCTCGCGTGAGAAACTGGAGATAACCCTGACAGTATCATCAGGGATATTCTCTCAGACTTTGGACAGACACCTTCAGACCCACAGAAGGCATTATACAGCTGTTTCACAGACAAGTACTGTTGTTCGTGAGAAGTAAACAGACCTTTACGCTTACAATTTAACTGCTTTTATTGCATTTGCTATAGCTATTGTAGCTGCACATTAAGTTTCAGCAGTTTTAGCTTTTACCTCTGTTACCTTGACTGATACTGACACTGAATATCACAAGTTCAGTTAATGTGTTAGCAACACATTTTTAGCTCTGCTTGACCATATCCTGTTTGTCAGCAGTCGCTTGCCTCATCCAACCATTTTCTATTTATCAGTTTTAGTCTGCCATTATAGCTCCTCAAACACAGTGACATGAGTTGTTGCAGCCTACTTTTTAGTATCTTCCTTGTCGTGCAGTAGCTGGTGGAGTGCTACCCTCTTGCAGCTCTCATTTTCCATAATAAAACACAGCTCAGCACATCCTTGCGCTGCATACATTAAGGGGAGCCACCCTCGTGTCAGCCTAGGTTAGTCACAACGGGAGCGCCGGCAAGGAAGGAACGTGTGCGCAAATTCCAATAATCTCGCATCGTCCCATAAGAAATGGAGGAGAATAGTTTGCACCTCATTGTTTCAGTGATCTCAGCTGCTGCATTCTGGGCAGGTTTGCACCAGTGAAGCATGAACAGTCTATGGCATTATGGGATGGCACCTTTTACGTCCTACATATCAACTATTCTGCCGCGGTAAACATGATGAGCTACTGTTAACCTACTTCTGTGCTGCCAGGCGAACCCCAGCAGGAACACTTTTCTCTGTCTTGAACGCTCACAGGCAGAAACACCAGAGACACTGCGACGTGTCAATCAACCCCACCCCTCCACCACTACTCACATAAAGACTAAGATGCTTGGCATAATTCCAGCGTGCTGTGGTACACATTCAGAGATGATAGCACGCACACACTCTTGGATGTCGTGCACACACGCACACCTGCCAGTCTTCATCTCGTCACACGACTAGTCTCAGTTGCGTGGCAGGGCTTTGTTGGGGGAGTTGACAGCGAAGGTTGCTTCATAAACCCGGCACGCGTCCATCTCCGTCTCCCCCGCTGCTTTGGGATGAAGGGAAGTGATGATCCAGGGATTTTTCGTTCTCTCTGCTCCATTGAGTTCACTGTATCACTTTGACAATGTTGCATTCAGTCATGGAGGCTACAGGGAAGGCAGCGGGCACTCGGGAAGGAGGGAATTGCTCGGGGAGAACTTTGTGGGATTTAGTTGTCTACAAACAAATCCATTAACTCTCGGGCTCTAACTAAGACACAGAGAGAAAATGTAGGAAGTGTGTTGTGGTAGGCTGTGGTTGGGGATGTGATGTGGAGTGTTGAGGAATAAAAGATGTGTTCTTGTTTGTGTGGTGGCTTCCATATGTGTGTGTGTGTGTGTGTGTGTAATGTGCAAGTAGGCAGGATGTGGAAAGTGGAACATCCCTGTCCTGCCTTGACAGCAATGCAGCATAGCTCAGGGACTGCACGTCACTATGTAAATGCAAATTGCAGTGTCATGCTGATCAATCCTGTAGGCTGCTGAGACAGGGTTATGTCGGGACCAGTCAGCAGCATCTTGGCTGTATCTTTTGGTCTGTCTGCCCTGTTCTGTGCACCGTTTCTGTATGGCACTATATGAGGCATGTCTTGTGCTTTGTAGTATTTGTCAAGCTGGCTTGCCGGCCTAGCCCTTGAATGGTTTTAATTTGCTTCTTTTTGACCTTCAAACACATACCGTATTTGCAAGACAAAACTTGCAGTAAACTCAGCTAACTCCCATGTCTTTCTTTGTTTCAACAGGATGCAACTCTAATAAAAGAATCCGTTGGGACTGGAAGGAAACAGCAAGACGGTGTGGGGCAAACTGTTCAACACGGAGCTGGGTGGAGGGGAGAATACACCAACTGGGCCGTCAAAACAGAGACTTCTGAGCATGCTAGCCATGCTTTAGCACACACAGGAAAGGCCAGTCAGTCTCTGGAGAAACAACCCTGTCTTTATTAAACACTCCGCACGCATCTCTCTCTCATCTGTCATTTGCTGTCTACCATCCCTGCAAAGATGCCGATGCCAAGGTTGGCGCTGTGGCACTTGTGGTGACGGGGCACAGAGCGTGTGCGCACGTCCGGCAGGCAGGCCGGTTGGTCGGTGGGTGTACAGGCACACCAAGAGGCATTTTCTGGCGGGCGTGGTTGAACCATGCGGCCCTGGGCGGGTTCATGGCGTTGGATTACCCTGGTGCTGTTGGCCTGGGGCACACTCCTCTTCTACATCGGTGGTCACTTGGTGAGGGACAGCGAGCACCCGGAGCGGTCCAGCCGGGAGCTCTCCAAGATCCTGGCCAAGCTAGAGCGACTCAAACAGCAGAATGAAGACCTGCGGCGCATGGCCGAATCGCTCAGGTAAGGACAAGCTGGATGTTTTTGAAACTTGAACCGCCTTTTGTGTAACAACACCAAACATCAAAATCTTTTCTTAAAATATGTGAGTGTACATATTCACCAGTGTCCTGTTTATGTGGTTTCACGTGTAAAACTATATCCTAGTGGGATTAAGCCCTTACCTGTCTTTGTGAAACCTGAACACTGTATAATAGTTGGAGCACTGTGAAACCACTACACAACATGTGATCCAGGTTTCTGATCTTTGCCTGTCATGTACAAATGATTAACTGTAAAGATAATGATGATCTAAACATGTAACTGAAAACACATAGGTAATGTAGGTAATGTTGTTGCTCTCCTTCTCACACAAGCGGTGTTTAGATACTTTATCCAAATCCAGCAGAAGTTTTGTGTTTGCAGATCCTCCTTTTGTCAGTCGGATGTTACATCATTCCCCGAAATTTGTCATAACTGCGCAAAACACAGTTGAGCAAACAAATGTAATGCACCCCTTTCAAAGTCAGTATACTTTCTATACACAACTGTGGTGCAATGCATCATTCCCTTAAATTCTATAAATGCCAGAATGCAGCAACCACACGATTGTTTCTTTCGTTTTTGTGACGATGTAATCACCATCTGATTAAATCATCTGTGTGACATACAGTTAAACGAATGTTGCTGCAAAGTTTCATCAAAAGCAGATCAGCGGTGTCGGAGACACTGCCTGTGACAGACAGATGGATGGACTGTCACACACTTCACCGGATTTTATTGTGTTATTTTGGCAGACAATAGCACATTGTACGAGCCCATTAACCACACAGCATGTTTCACACATTCAAGCTATGTGTAATGGAGAGACAGATGGTTCTGTCCTTATCTCCACACGCTGACAGTGTTTCTCTTTGTACATAAACACCGGGCCTGCACATGGGTGCGTACGTCTGCGAGTGTGCATGAATGTGCAGGGAGTGCAGTAGCGTGTGCCGGTGTGCGCCATATTAATCGGGAACTCAAGCTTCAGATGTTGCTATTGCTGCTCCTCTGTGATATTCCGATTCACTTTGATGCAGGGCCCTGATCAGCTCCCACAAACATAAAAACACACGCGCGCGTTGCTTCAGACAGCTGGTCCCTGATTAAATCCCTTGCTTTTGTAATTATTGAAAATTGGCTCAAAAACAAAGGTGGAATTCATTGCATAAAAAAACAAGTGCAGCTTTCAGTCGACCAGTGTCCAGATGGGTCCCCGACACACTGCACGCTTGTTGCTTGTTATTGAGTTCGGTTGTTGATCTGGGACTGAGGCCTCCACAGTTGTTTACTGGGGCGGCGCTACAGTGGCTTCTCAAGTCCCTCTAAGCTTCAGCTGAGTATCCGGCACAACAAGCCAAAAGCAGGCAACTGGCTCACTGAGGTTAAGCTCTATCGAGCACTATGAGCTATCGACATAGGAGTTGGTTTGTCCTCTTGTCAGTTTTGTGCCTTTGGGTGTGGGTGTGGGTGTGGGTGTGTGTGGGTGTGTGTGGGTGTGTGTGGGTGTGGGTGTGTGTGGGTGTGTGTGGGTGTGGGTGTGGGTGTAGTGGTCAGACACAAGCCCAGGAGAGAACTCCCCCACCACCCCACCCTGTAGTGTCTCTCACCTTATATTGGAGCCCTAATGGACGCAAAGAGGCTGTTAGTGAGCTGCCCATCATTCCTGCCACAGCCCCTCCCTTCTCCCTTCATCGCCTCCTCCTGTTCCACGTTTCGCTCCTTCCTCACCTCCCTCCTCCTCCTCCTTTGCCTCACTACCAAACTGCTGACAGAGGCCTGGCGCCAGGCCAGACTCCAGCCTTGCAGGTTGTCACAGACTGACTGACTATGTAACAACTCACTAGCTCACTGATCGACTAGCTCAACGCATGCCTAACTCAATTCACCAACTTAAACGCGGACCTAGGACATGAATCTCGGGATGTTGTACACGGAGCAGAAGCGGTTCTCTGCGAGCACCCCGCTGACATAAGATAATAAGGGTTTCATCCTAAGCACCTAACCTTTGCATTAGCGCATTCATTTTTTATGAGTGGCCTCACAGAGACTTAAACACATAAAACTGACATTATTACACCTTTGTGTGGACTTGTTACGCAGTAGAAACCCACTGCATTGAGGCTGATTTACAGTTCAGAGTAGGGTTTAACTTGGTTAGTGAAATCACACCAGTGCTGCACAAGATGGATGTGTGAGGCATTATTGTGCATTGTTTATATATGCAGTCATTATATATCTGAAGAGATCTTGTTTACATTGGCTCATTGGCTTTACGATACAGAGCGAGAGTCACAAATTGCAAATTTCTGTAGCATCACTTAGAAGATGAAGATGTTTAGCTATTCGACCTGCTCAATGGATTCTTCACACACTACTGATCAAGTTTTACCTGATTTTGCTGAACCCTCCACAATTTGTTGAATGGAATTGTCATGTGAAATTAATTAATGTATCAATCAATGCGTAGATTCAAATTAGTATCACCTGGCTGGCCCTACAGCTTCGCTCCAGTGGTTCAGTCGTTCAGGCCATTCATGAGTGATTTGAGTGACAGGCAGCGTGCCAACCTACCAATCACCCAGCAGCATTAATGAGAGGTGAGCATGAGGTCGAGTTGCTCAGTCTGTCTGGCTCCGCCCTCTCTGCAGCTGTCAGTCACCTCGGGCACGAAGCCACGACTGCTGCGGAGACAGTGACACGCGCCAGTCTGATGGTGTGACATCGGAGGGAGCGAGGGGTGAGAGCGACAGCTGGACTGAGCGATGAGGACCTGATCGATTCCCCAGGCATGCCAACAGAGGGACGAAGGGAGGGAGGGGGGCGATGCAGAGGAGGTGAAGAGGAGGGGTGCATGATGGATGGCATGAGGACTGAACTAAGTAAAGAGCAGCAAGGAGGAAATGGAAAATGAGGACTGGGGGGGATGAGAAGAGGAGACCACAGTCATTGCACTAATCTGTTTTATATGTTATTTCATCTTAGTACAGCTCAGTACCAACATGATTAGATGTTTTAGAGTTGTTTTTTGAAGTTTTCTTCGATCAGTGAATTGCTTACGTCTCTTTCAGTTGACCCAGTGCTGTAAATTCCACCTATCTGTGGAAGTGCATATACCATGTGACCCAGATTTAGGACAGAGAGAGAAGAGGCCAAGATTGACACAAATTCCTTTTCCATGCTTCAGTGAAATTGTCTTTTAATGGTGCAGGCCATTGACCATTAGACCTCAATTACTCTCCTTCATGCCCTTGTGTGTTTTATCGTTTGCTTCCAGCTACATTAGCTTGTGAAATCTTGTCCACATATAGTGCATAGTTTTACATGTCTACCTCATTTGGGTCCCTGTCTTTCAAGCTGAATAAAAATGTAAACCATAAAAACAGATGCATAGTTTGGATGCGATGAAGCCAGTGTCCACTCATGTGTAAGGTGACAGTGAGAGGATGGGTTTAACCCAGTGTGGCCCCACCACACAGATACTGCTGCCACTTCCATACCTGAACTTCCATCGACCCGGCCGTCGCTCAGGCCCGGCGAGGCAAGGTCTGCTACCACACACACACTAGCCCCATTGTGGAAGCTGTCTGTGGTCAGGACATCTCTGTCAAGTAGGACTCAGAGCGGAGCTGGCTCATTCCGGATGTACTGAGGCGTCAAAGCATGTGAGGCAAGAATGCACCATTCAGAATCAGTTTACTTGGAATTACACTGTTTTGAGTCAGTGGACATGGATAAAGCAAAGAAAAGAGACACAGGGATGAGATTAACTGATTATCCTTTCTTCAAATTTAGGATTCTTACAGGTCTTTCACGCCAGTTTTGACCGGCGGGAGCAGGTTTTCGTTGTAACACCGGAATTTTCCACCCATTTATAGTGTTTACTCGCCTTTTCCCACTGCCACATTCCTGTGGTTTATTAGCTTGACTTATTGGAGTCAAGTGGTTTGGCGTAGCACACACTGAGTTCCCAGGAAAGGCTAGAACATGTCAGTCAAGCCTTGGATGCATCACAGTATAGCAATGCACGCATACATACATGTACATATACACATGCACATGAGCACAGGAACAGCAAATCCAAGTTCCTTCTTAATGTAAAGGCAAATTGTGTTCATGTAGTCTCTTTTCATCTACACGTCCCAGGACACTTTACATCTACATCCATAGGTATGGTTTCCCAGCTCAGCACATAGGTGTTCTTTTGAAGTCAACCTGAGTATAATAAATCTTACCACGCAAATATGTATGCGCCGCAGTGCCACCTAGGCCCCCGCCGTTTATCCTGCTCCGCCCGGCTCTGATCACCCTATGAACTCCATGGTTACCGGGTGCAGGGGCGGGAGCCAGTGGAGCGACAGCTGGGACAGCATTTCAGAGGAAACTGGGTTGCATGCTGAACCTCACCTGCTTTCCGGCTCAGTGCTTAGTGCCGGTGGGGCTCGTCACCCCCTGCTTTCGCAGCTTGTCTTTCACTCTGCAGCATCTCTCCCCACCCTCCTGCCCCGCCTCCCTGGGAGTTATAGTTTTTCTCATCTGTTACCACTCCTGTATCGTTTGATTAAGACGCTGTTGAATCCAGCTGCCTTGTCTAGTCTCCGCTTCAGATCCTCCAGAGATACCATCAGGGATCATTTGTGTATTTGTGTATGGTGTTTTCCTCCTGCCCATGTGTGTGTGTGTGTGTATTTTGATACCACTGAGTGTTTGGATGTATTTTATATCTGCATATTGTGGTTGGGGATGCTTGGGCTTTGCCTGCACCAGTGCTGTGTCTCAGCAGTTTGTGTCTCTTTGGAGCATTTTAGCTAACCTCTGTACCACGTCCCTTCTCATTAGCCGGTGCTGGTCTGGCCTATTTCTTCTGCCTTGTTCAAGGAGACATCACGCTGCTTTATATTACAGTTTTAGGGGCACTTAAAACCCCTGGGAAATGATGTCACTGAGGAACTAGTGCTACTTCCTGTACAATGGTGTAACTATTGGGTTAGGGTGTGGCCTTTGGGAGATTTTGTTGAATATTGTTTGCACAGACTTAGCTGTGAGAATAGAAGAGTTGATACTAGGAATGGAAATGCACCTGGGTCTTATTTCAAAAGATGTGTGTCAGGCAGCTGAAATGGGAACACCACGGATTTGACAAAGAAAAGAAGCGTGAATTTAAGACATATAAATATCCCCGATACCACGAAGTTATGGAAAGGTTTATCCTTGCCCATCACACGGTTACATAATGTCGGAGTTAAAATATCCTCCCTTTCCTACTCAGTTATTTCCATGGCTTTGAAGCACAATGCTCAGTTAGTGCTCAGTGAAGTGAGAGGCCAGAGCTTCTCAGGGACTGGGGCTTGAACAGTGAAGGGGGAGCTGTGCTGCAAGAAGGGCTGTTGCAACTTTAAAAGTCTCATCTTTATGCCTGCCAGCGAGTGATGTTCCTCACTCAGGGAGCAAATTGAGTTTGCATGCCTTGGTGACTCATTAACATGGCCTTTGCAGCACTCCACCAATGCCCTTGTGCATTCAAACATATTCCATTTTTAATAGTTTTATGTAGAGGAATTGATTTGGTATAATGTCAGTGGCAGTTCTTTTTTTTTTTTTTTTTCTCCTTGGCTGATTTAAACTCTGTGTTCTGATCATGTCAGTTTGCTCACTTGTGTTTTCACAACATGCATGCTGTGATTTTTCATAGTTCGACACAGCGGTGTGGAAATGCTTTCATATCCGCTTATCATGAAGCCATAACTGACAAAAAACTGAAAATATTCGGTTTTAGCACAGATTAATCTACATTACTTTTTTAAAATAGCTTATTAAATTAATGTAGAGTACATTAAATGGACTGAAAAGCTACAGAGACATCATTTCAACTACAATGCACAATTAAGCTTTTCAGCTGTAAATTTGCTAAGCCAAATGGGTACAGTTCTTTTGAGCACAGATCTCTGTCATGCATGTCAACATCTAATCAAGAAAAAGCCACAAAGGGCTGCAGAAACCCTAAAGATGAGTTATACTGTAGCTCAGTGACAAGCAGCACATGGAATAATCAGCTGCCTGTGATCTCTGTGTTTTGTCTTTTCGGTCTCTCTTCACACATCTAAGAAAGAAGAGGCCACCGTGGCCACTGCAGCACTAATGCAGCACACATTATGTCCTATAATCAGAGGGGATTTCCAGAGTAGCAACTGATAAATAGTCAAAGTACAGTAACAGATTATATTTAATCTATTTACTGTACTTGAATAGCTTTTATGTAGTTGAATGTGTGCGTGGGTGTTTTTGTTGGGTTTTTTTTTTAAACTCATAACTTGATTTTATTCGAGTATGTTATGACCCCCACTAAATTAAATCTGCATCCATTACAGAGTTAAATATTAGCCTATGTAAGAGCTGCATTACAAACTCACCATCTGTAAATTCTCAGAGCTATTAATCTGAGTCAAAGGAGAATAATCTGTCTTAATATTTGCTTTGATTTCTTTCTTCTTCTTTTGTACATTTTTTTTAAATCAAAGTCTGAAAATAATGGCATTTCAGTTACACTGATTACCAAGAATATTCAGTGGAAGATGTAAAAGGATATAGTTCTTGGGTGTATTGTACAGAAGCAGCTAGGCTGGACTTAAACATGGAAAATGATTCAGGAATCTGTCCGTGATCTTGAGCTCAAAATAAATGAATCAGGACAGGGCTCTGGGAAGCTGCACTGTGGTGTCTTAGCAAATGAAACAGAATTTTCAGTGGTGAACCCTAAAAGACGCCAGCCTTCCCAGCAGAGTTTTTCTCTGCAACTTTTAAGTCTAGAAATATCCAAATGTGAATCATGTCACCCCAGTAAGATACGTACCGGACTGGTCAGTGAACGTTCAGGTGATAAACATTCTCACTTCTTTTCCAAACTCCTGCACCTTGTTAGCAACTATTAGAACTAGGTTTTATTCAAATGTATTCAGAGTCTGATTTCAGTTGATGGTGTAAGAGGAATTTCACAGTATTTGCAAAACAGCCACCATGTTTTTCCAGATTGCAAATCAGAAGCAGAGACTTAATTACAGCCAAGCAAGTGGTGTGTAGCCAATCAGTTGTCGGGAAGGTTGAGATTGAACTCTATATGAATCGGTCTGTTTTAATTGGTATCTGTGTCAAGCTAATTCTTCCATGCTGTTGCTGCACTAAAATTAAAAAAAGCAAAAAAAATGTGGGATTGCTCCCGTCTGAGCTTTTTCTCTGGTTTGCATTAGAAAGATCATGTGTAATAACATAAGTTAGTGCTGGACAAGTTGTTTCCTTAGTGATTGACAGCAAAGTTAATGATTAGTTATTAGTTTGAAACAGTTTAATGTAAGATTGGCAAACAGCCAATTTTAGGATTTGTTTTACTCTTTTTTTTTTTTTAATCATTGTAAATTTAATGTGTGACGGTTTTTTTATTCAGACAAAATATGCAATTTGAAGATGTCAGCTCGTGTTTTGGAAAGTTATGATGGGCATGACTTGTCATCATTGTTTTTATTTAGTTGGATAATCAGAAAATCAAAAGCTTTGTTGATAATGAAAAGAATGATTTCTAGCAGCACTACACTGAGTATAATTTTACTGAATTATATTCACATTCATTTTTGCGTTTACTGGGATACACTTTTATAACTTTCGAAGAATATTTTGCACTCTCTTCCTTCTATAAATGCACACCCGCTCCCATTCTCACTCATCATGACCTCGCCTTGTGTCTTTCTCCCCCAGGATACCAGACGGTCAGGTAGAAGCTGGGTCCCTGGCTGCAGGGAGACTGCGCTCCCTGGAGGACCAGCTAACCCGAGCTAAACAGAAGATCCACAGCTTCCAGAAACTCACTGGAGATGGTAAGCAGGGCAAGGCCACCTGAAAGGTTGTGAGGAAGGATTTGGAAATATGAAGGGACTGATTTTGAAAGTTTGGGGGTTGACTATGTATGGTATGAAACCGGTCAGCAGCTCTTGTGAGTGTTCGCCTGCAGCGAAAATCTCAGTCTAGTCCAGTGTTAAACCAGCTGTAGCTCAGCAACCGTCGGATGGGCAGGGTTATGTGTGTATTTGCCACTCTAAGCAGTGGTCAGAGGGGCAGGAAAGCTGTCAGGTGAGTGGGGAAATGTGTGAATGAAGTGGAAGCGGTGTGAATGCCCCAATGGCAGAAAGGAAGAGAGAGAGGATAAAAAAGAGACAGACAGAGAGAAAATAAAGAAGGACATGTGAGCGTGGAGGGCAGCACAGGGTCAGCCTTTCCATTTTGCCACAGGGGAAGAAAAAGCTAAAAATACCCTGCAGCTTTTTTTCCACCAAGGGAGAGAGTGAGGAGGGAAGAGAGAGTGCGAGATAGGAAGGTTTAAAAAAACAGAGATTTTCCCTCTCCACCACCACCACCACTTATTCTGCCTTCTGCTTGAGGCCGTCCTTCCCTTCCCTCGATTTTTTTTTTTGTTTCTCTCTGCAGAAACCAGAGCAGGCAGCTGCGCTATCTCTGTGCGTTACTCCACATTGTTTGGCTTGAGCAGGGTATAGAGTTCCTTCCTGTTGTTAGAACTGTGAGTGAACACATGAGACACAAAAACAGTGATCAGTGCTCCTTAATGAGGTCAAAGCATCACCCAGGGACAACGTATGGAAAGGAGCATTTTCATGGTTATATACTGAAACCTTGCTTTGCACCATTAACCTATTTAGGCTCACATAATCTAATGCTCTTACATTCCTAAAGACCTATTTGCATCCTTTCCTACCCCCCAGCTGTATTCCCAAGGATTTGCTCTGATGTTGACGTCATCAAGTCATTGTTCAGATCATACCTGTGCCTCAAATGTCACACCAGCTGTGTATCTTTGTTATGTTTTGTTTTGATCTGTTCTCTCTTACCCCCACCTCAGGACCCGGGCCCAATCAGGAGGAGCTGCGGAGAAGCGTTGAGAACGGTGTTAAGGAGTTCTGGTACTTTGTTCGTAGCGAGGTGAAGAAATTGGCCAACGCTGAGCCCAGCGAGAGGCAGAAGTATGCTGACACACTCCTGCAGGACCTGGGACACCAGGAGAGGTGGGCAAATATTTACTTGAAAACACTGAAAAAAAAGTAATGTCAAAATGTTCCACAAAGATTTGTAGTACACTTGTAAATCCCTGGCAAAGCCAATTCTGAAATCAGAAAGACAGTTAAACGAGAAGTTAAAACAGACCTGTCTGGTGGAGCCTTTCTGTGTGGTTTCCTGTCGTCTGCTTAGGTTTTCTCCCACAAGTATTGACAGTCTTTCAAATTAGGCAGTTTTGAAAAACTCCTCGAGGTGTGAAAGTTAGTATGAAAGTGTCTGTCTGTCTGTCTTTTCCTGCCTGTCTGCCTGTCTGTCTGTGTTTTTCTGAAAATGCATTAATATAGAGCTGAAATACCTGATTAGCCTACAAAACTTAGAGAAAACAAATCATTCATCAAAAATGTTAATTAATAACTTAAATAAACTTTTCAAACAGTCACTTGTTACAGCTTTTCAAATGTGAGAATTTGCTGCTTTATCCGTTTTAAAGACTAAACAATCAGGAAATGAATCCAAAAATAATCAGCAGCTTAATTGATACTGAACATAATCATTAGTTACAGCTGTAGATGGATATTGTTCATGTTCTGTGTAAGAATTCAGAGAGGAGCCTTGCAATACAGATATTAGTATACTGAATCTTTCCTTCTTTCTTCTGTATTAATGCATTCAGTGTTTATTCAAGACTGACAGTCTACTGTTTACTGGCACTGCCTACGGAGGATGTCAGAAGTTAAAGCTAGAACATTTACTAGGACTTGAAAGCAGCACTTGCAGAGCTTGCTGAGAAACAAAGGGCAAAGGTCATAGACACACCTTCTCCGTCATCTGCTTGGCAGGTTTCCCCACAGCTGAATGAAGAAAGGCCTGGTGTCACTTAGCCAAGTGGTTCATTGTAATCCTGGTGAAGTGGCTTACATGGCCCATTGTCTTAGTCGTTGCTGCCTAAGCGGCTTTCCAAAGACTGATTCCTCATCCCGCACACACAGACATGCATACACACACACACACACACACACACATATAGTCACAGGCTTCTACATTCATTCACTTTCTTTCTAAGCCCCCCAGATTTCTTTGTATGTGCTACAGGCAGAGGCTGGGAGAGCCAGAACAGATAGGGGCAGAGGTGGAAAGAGCAATGAAATGTTTGACTCGAATAAATGCACTGCTTCATTTAAATTCTGCTCAGAGAGGAGGTAAGGCCCTTGTCTCTAAAATTTCCCAAGTAAAATAAAAATGTAGCACATAAAAACAAAACAAAACGTATGCTTTATGAAGAGCTTTCGGTTTCACAAAGTTTTATATACAGGCAAATGAAATGGTGCAGAAGGTCACAGAGATATGCCAGTAAACATAACACTTCAAAGTTCAAGCGTCTGCAACAGGAAATTAACACCTCTGTATCTGCAAAGGAAAGTATCACTTTACTGGTACCAGTGTGACAATAACATTTATGGAAATTTAAAAAAAATGGTACCACAATGTATCTTGATTCCAAGTCTCAGTAAAACACTTGATGAGTTGAATTAAAATAAGTTACCTTTAAATGCTCAGAGAAACTGTAAGTCTCAAACATATCATACATAGGCCTACATATCTATGTATCCATGACAACTCACCAAAAAAGAAAAAAAAAGGTTGAGGTTGTTTTGTCAACCGCAATAATCCTCTTTATCCACCAAGGATCTGCTTATAAAACAAGATCAAGCATCTCACAGTGCACACTGCAAACATATGCAGTGTGTAGCCTATAACTGAAACTAGAATAGATAAACTGAATAGAGGAATTAAAAAAATATTTAGAAGAGGAAGAAGAATCCTACTGAAAGCTATAACAGCAGCTCAGAGAAGAGGTGCTATTGTGTCACGAGTTGTGCAAGGCACAGTTTCAAGCTGGGTAAACAGTGCTCACTAAATGGCTTGTGTTATGTCATAGAACAGTACACTAAAGGGCTACAGGCAAGTAAAAGAACATCTTGTCTTTTCCTCCCCTTCGCCCATCTTCTGTCTCACCTGGCCTGGTGATACTGATGCTGTAATGTAAACCTGAAACCTTGTAATTGCTCTCCCATTGGTCCAACATCTGTACTCCGAGCTCTTGTGCTCTGCTGCCAAGCCCAGCGGCTGCAGCTCTAACGTCTGCAGTTTGAGACAATCAGAAGCACCGGGGAAGCCCACAAAACCGCACGTATTTATATACACTCAAGAGCACACCCCGAGTACATATGCAGGACGTCATGGTCATGTAGTGTTCCCCTGTCTTGCTGCCAGATCCCTCGGGGCTTGTCTTTTGATTTCTTCTTGTTAAGTTTTGCGGCCGGCCAGGTTTGCTTTCCTTTTCCCACTGAAGGTCAGTGATGGCTCCCTAGTGTACTGCTGGAGCAGAGTTTGACATCCGTTCACACACTATGGTTCCAGCTTCAAAATGGTAAATGAGTAATGATACTGTCTTAGCTGTGGAGAAAGGCTCTATTCACCATGCTGCACTGTTGAAATGGGACATGGTACATTTGTCTGCTTTGTGTGTGTGTGTATCTCTGCATGCACTACTGAATATATGCATAAGAACTCTAAGTCACACAGGATGTGACTGATTTGGGTCAAAGAAGTGAGTAATAAATTAAGCTTGCATAAGTGTGTGTGTGTATGTGAGTGTGGGATGTGTTTGCATCTGCCCTTAGCTGCGTATATCAGAGCTCTTGGGCATGTTTGTAAGTAGATGGTCACAATATTTGGCAGTGTGTGACACATACACAAATTCACTGTCAGGGGCTTGCAGATGGCAGCCTTAATCCAAAAAAAAAGGATAAACAAGCAGAAAGACGTTGTTGTCATCAGTCAGCGTGACAGAAACGACACTTTCTCCAGAAATATCCTGAAAGCATGTGGAGCCTTGGTTAATGTTTAACACGCGGCACACTGCTAGCATATGCTGTATGGCGAATGGTCTTATCAAAAGCTTTTGTGTTCTAGGGGGGTTGGCTTCACAGTCGACCTGCGGGAGTACACAGATCACATGATTCACAGGTTTACTGTAACGTAAAAATAACTTTTTTCCCAGGAAAATTCGTGTGGAGGGAAGTCACCGAGGCTGGAGTTCATTCATTCAGTGTGTGCTGTAGGGTAGGAAAGTTCTGCATGTCTGCCCTGATTTGCAGATAGGCTTCCTGTCTGGATAGAAATAGGGTCACAGACAATATGTAATGTGAGACGTATAAAATATGCAAGATCACTTAGTCAAGATCATGTCAGCATAACTTTATGGCAGGTATATACAAGTAGGGACGGGCCATATTGATAAAATCTGTCACGGTCTTTGTAATCGTATAGTGCAGAGCCAGGAACCAGGTAGATCTGTGAAGACCTATTTTAACAGTATAAAAAAATCTTTGGATTTGAAATGCGTCTGTGTTCTTTTCTCTGTGTGTATAAACTGCGTGTATGCTTGAAAACCTGTGGAGTGTTTTTTTTTTTCCTTCCTGATCGAGCACAGACACACACACACACACACACACACACACACATACATAGATTGTAACTGCCAGAGTCAAAGCAGTAAATAAAAGCAAAGGTTGAGATGTCTCTCTCTTTCTCTCTCTCTCTCTTTCTCTCTGTGTCTGGTTTCCCACCAAGTCACCCTTTTATTTGTAGGATGACCATGAACTTGCATCCTTCTGAATGGCTGTAATGGGAACAAAGTGCTTTACTTTACAAAGCAGGGTTATTCATCATTTTTCAGAACGTGCACGTATTACCTTACAGCTCAACGGTTGTGTTAGATCTTGTCATTGTTAATGAGAGCAAAGGAGAGGTGTCTGTCCTGGGGCAGTATATTTGACAAAACTCTGTGAGAAGGAATCCTTGCAAAGGTTATTAAGTACCAACCTCTCAGAGATGCAGTTTTGCTGTTTAAACTGGAACCTAGCCGGCTTGTGTTTATAATTGGCAGTCTTGGCTTTGTCCATAGATTTCACAAGAAATTGTTTTCACATCACGCAGATGCCGAGCTACTTCTCTTTGTCTGCAGTTATTAATGACCACATCTGGCAAAGATGCTGTTTATTGTACAAACAGACATGAGCCCAGCAGAGTTTGAATCTTTCAGTGTTTATGTTCAGCTGGTTATATAAATGTGAACATAAATAATTAAAGTTTTGAAATGTGTCTGTGTGTCCGCAGGTCCATCATGACAGACTTGTACTACCTCAGCCAGGCGGACGGAGTGGGCGAGTGGAGAATGAAGGAGGCTAAAGACCTGTCGGACCTGGTCCAGAACAGAATCACCTACCTACAGGTACCTACAGACACACCTGCTGCTTAGCCAGCTGGCCATGTATTCTGTCTCGGTCACACACACACACACAGACAGTCATATACATACCCACATGTAAGCACGGGTACATTGTGAGCACTCATGCAAATGTTTCCCTCACACATACAAACGCTCATATGCGTTTTTGAGAACATCTTTCACACTTGCTTATCTCATTTGCACCATCCATAACTGTCCGCATCAGTTTCCACGAGGAGCAGGTGAGGGGTGTGAAAGCAGACTGTTTCAGCCGTCGGATCTGACAAGCAAGATTCTTGGTGCTTGTCAGCGGTTTAGTGACACACACGTGCACGCTAAAACACTTAGACACAAATGCAGATGTGCAAAATGACAGATGGGCAGGCACGCATATGCAGAAATACTAAAATGTCCATGCAGTAGCTCCACGAACACATACACAACCTGATACCCAGGACACATCCACTCACCCCCCAGCAGCCCCGCCCCTGCTCCCCCTCCCCAACACTGGTACTGCCGGGCTCTCGGGTGGGGCGGTGCGGCGCGGCACCGGGCCCTACAGCATTAATGAGCCGGTGTGTTTGATGAAGAGGACCTAGTCAGTCTGGCTGGGCGGAGACAGCACCACTAACAGCTGCTGTCACCACCGCTGAGGGATCACACCGCTCCACCAGCTGCCATCACTAATTCATCACACACACACACACACAGAGCTGTGCACAGATGGATTCACCCGCACCTATGCAAGCAGTTGCCGTAGACACACACACTCACACTCAGCCAGAAGATTGATGCACATGCTTGTACGCAAAGAAATGTGTGTGCGTGCCTTACTATCTCACTCACTCACTCACTCACTCACTCACACACACTCACTCACACATCTATATGTACACACACAGACAGACTCCTCCCTCCTATCCTGCTGTCTCTGCCACCCGCACCAGCCTCTCCCTTCATTCCTGGTTTAACTAACTCCATCTCTGCGTCTGCTCCATCTGTCCACTCACAGCATTCAGTGATCATGGTTGGCTTCCTCAGATGGATTTCTGTTGGACATGCTTTTCATCTATTTTTGCACGGCGAGCCTTTATATGGTGGTATTAACTGCTAACAAGCAAGAGCATGTTTTTCATCTTTGGTTTTCTTACACCGCGTTTCCCTGAGATCACTTGTTGCTCAACAAGTGTGTGCAGTACTTCAAAGCAGCATTAATCTGTATTTTTTATATTAACAACAGAGCACATGACTATGTCTATGTAGTCATGTATGATCCCATAGAGAATTATCACCATCACTGCATCAGCTCTATGAAGATTTATTGTGTCTTATTGATTTGCTTTTCCAGATGCAACTTTACTGTTCGGGTTCACTCTCACCACTCTCATCAGCACTATTGTTGGCTATTGCGGACAGCTGTTCAGTGAAAAACTTGAAAAACCCAATCTACACTACCTGCAAGGCAGCAAACGGCAGACAGACACAGTTAGCGACTAGCTGGTGAACATGCTGGAGCATTGAGCATCTAATGAGCCAGATATTTCCTTCAGAAGCTGGCAGAGACCACAACAAAGCTAAAAAAATGTCTGATTATTGGACTAAGATTCATCGGGTAGCCAGAAAAATGACTCCAAGTTAATACTAATGCCGCTTCATTTATGCTTGATATGTAAATAGGCGGCTGTGTGCCTTATCAGCTTAAAAGGTTTCTATGCCAGTGCTTTAATACCTCAGTTCTGGTTGATTTGGCAACACCTGTGGTTACTAATGGCAAGTTAGTTTTGACAATACGGGTCCTAGAGTTTCATTCGAAATGACACGTGTGTCGACCACTTGGCGCAGAAAACACACCGTCTGTCAAAAAGGCAGCAGGAGAGCAACTGGTGTATCTGTTTACAGCACAGCCAAAGACGTGGAGCGAGAGGCTTTTGTCTTCCACATGTCATTTAGCGCATACATGCATCCTTTTCTGTGAATACCATGTTCGTGGGTACATAATTTGAATCCTTTGGCAGAGAAGGCAGGCTCTGTCAGTAACAATGAAGTCTACTGTACATAGAGGCAATTACAGAATGCAAAAGATGAAATGGCTGCGGCTGATAAAAATTGCCAGCAGCAGATAGAACAGAAAATGGGGTTTGATGTGATAAAAATCTTGATGAAATGATAAAAACTCTTTTCATGCTTAGAATTCCTGATAATGATATTTGAGTTTTCTCTAGGTGGAGCTCTTTGGCAGTTCAGTCGCTGTGGATGTTAGCGCTCACCTGAACTACCCAGTTCCTCTAAATGACATACTGTTAATTCTTCAAGTGTAAAATGTGCCAGAGCCGTCCATGACGAAAATGCATAAACTTTAATGAGCGGGATATACTGTAAATCTGGAACAGAGAGTGGCAAAACAGATGTTTAACTCTACAAAATGTAGCAGAGTTTTAAACATTGTCGAGAGTGCACAGCTTCCTTTTATCTTCCTCTGAATTTTTGAATGCGAGCATCACAGTGGATATAATTACCTGAGCTTGACATGCTTCTTTTTTTTTTTCATATCCAGTTGTTCCCTACATAAACAACATCACTGTGGTCTCTCTGAACTGAATCACTCTGCAACTGCCTCTATGTTTCACACTCAAAAAGCACACCATTTAAACAGGCACTTAACCTACAGAACAGAGCGGTACTCAGAGGCTGCCTTTGTGCATGCATCTGCCGTCATTATCCTTGAACCGAGTCTCTCAGCGTTTCGGAGTCATTCCAGCCTCATCATTATCAACCCGGGATCCAGTGATCGCCATGGCTCGTGCCATGCATTGATCTCATGTGGACTTATTGTGGCACAGATGCCGAGCTGTGTCAACAGAAAACAAGCTTTAGGCAGGTCCTTTTTTATCAGAACGCCACTGTAGATTATTAGTACAGGAGGTTAGTTTACACCTATGGGGCACTAGTACTGAAACAGCCTGTAACTCCGAGGAAATACCTGTGTGGCTTGTTCTGTCAGCTCGATGGCTGCTGTACTCTGTCCGTGTTATTGAACAGCAGTGGTGGTAATCAGTTTTCAGCACCTAAAGGAGCCACTCCTCTCCTTTCCTGTCCTCTTTCCTTTCTTTTTCTTCCTCATCTCCTCTCATTGCCTCTCTTTTCATAGCCTCCTGTTCTCTTTTTCATTTGGTTTTTCATCCCCTCATCTCTTTTCCTCCTCACTTCCCTCTCCTCTCCTCCTCCCCCCTCTCTTCCTCTTCCTCTCCTGCTAGTGTGTGATAGGCAGCGTTCACCGGTGGGTGCCGGGTGGCCTGATTACTGTGAACCATCCACAGCTGCAGCAGCCTAATGAGGAAAACACTCCCATCAGCCGGTAATTGCTGTTTAGGAAGCTGGTTGGCACGAGCGTTGCGGAGTCGCTCAGACTGGCTACCGAGCGAATCACAACCCGCTCTGCGAGTCATCGACAGCACTGCGTGTGTCACTCTGCTGGTTTCTGCTTCCCCCCCTTATTTTACGCAAAAAAGAGAAATCCTTGTTTTTTTTCTTCCTCCAGTGTGTCTCATTTGGTATTCATCCCCTCAGACTTTGTATGATATTGAAGCTAATTTATGAGACGAGGAATGAGAGTGATGTGGTGGGGGAGGGAGTGAATTGGAGGGGAAAGTAAGAGCAAGAGAGGAGACAGAGGAAAGAGAGAGAGAGGCAGAAAATAAGTAGAGGAGAGAAAGTGAGGGAAAGGGAAAAATAATGAGAATGAAAAAGACAGGAGTGGACAGGAAGCAAAAAAGGGGGCAGTGAAAAGTGAGGGGATGAGAGAATGCGACAGAAACTAAAAAAATATTAAGGAGGAAGAAATATTAAAAGACAAAGCTGTCAATATTATTGTGAACAAATCCCAGGAAAAGACCAAAGAGCGTTGCTTTCTACTGAAGACTTAAATCTTTAAAAGCTGGTAACAGATACGTAGTTAATTTTAAAAAAAAAAAAAGGCTCAGGCTTAGTCATTTCCTGAAACAGCTGGGCACTTTTATCAAATGTTTCGCCAGCAGGAGTAAATAGTGTATTTGCTGGTGACTATAGCCGCATATTAATATGCCCTAGTGATTATGTACAGCACCACCATGTTTTTAACAGTGTCTAGACAACAAAGGCAAAATAAAGCTATATCACGTTTTGACAACACAGACATTGCTTGTTAATATGAGATATAAAAATATAGAATATCACCAGTTTTATAATTTTAAAAGTTGGTGAAAGAGGAATTCGCAAATGTATCACGGAGACAGAAGCAGAGAGGAAGAAATTAGAAGGTAAGGAGAGAACCCGAGAGGAAGACTAAGGAGGTAACTTAAAACTAGAGTGGTGAATGAGACAGGCAGGCAAAAGGAACAAAGAAAACAAAAACAATATCAGCCATGTGTTATTACAAGTCAGAGAGCAGGGCTTTGAGAGATACAAGACGGAGGTCAAACAATAAAAAAAAATGTTGAAACATTCTTTCCTCTCCTCCGCCTAGAACCCCCCAGACTGCAGTAAGGCGAGAAAGCTGGTGTGTAACATCAATAAGGGCTGTGGTTATGGCTGCCAGCTCCACCACGTCGTCTACTGCTTCATGATCGCTTACGGCACCCAGCGCACGCTCATCCTGGAGTCCCACAACTGGCGCTACGCCCCCGGCGGCTGGGAGACCGTCTTCCTGCCCGTCAGTAACACCTGCACTGACCGCTCTGGGGCCACCACTGGACACTGGTCAGGTAGGTGCACACACCCGTTACTGTGAACTACGTGTCATCATAGCTTCCAGTGCTTCCTGCGACGATCGTGATTGGTTGCTTCATAATGAAATAACTCTCGTTTTGGACTGTCCCAGCTAAAAAATGAAATAGGGTCGACCAGACCTCTCTTTTGTGCTGCTACAGCGAAAACAAAGTGTGAATTCCCTGGCTAAGCAGGACCATGCAATTCCTGTTAAAGCACTTTGGCAGCAAATATAGCAGCAGCAGGTTACTGCTTAAAGGTTTCATTGCCAAGAAAGCCTATGACTGGATTTCAGTAAACAACCCACTACTCCTCTGACCTACAGGAATTTTCTACTTGTAGTCTCTGATAGAGACAGAAATGTTGTCCACTGTTTGTTAGCCCAGGCTTCTTGCCCCATTGTGATTCATCCTTCCCTGTACAGTGAGAATATCTTTGATCGTGGACTGAACAGAAATGGTTTTTCCTGGATCCTAGCAATTGTTTGGACGACTGCATATTTTTCTCTGTTTCAGGCCCAAGCTGTGGCACAGATGACTAAAGCATTGAACATATTCACTTTGAAACTGGTCTAGTGCGACATAAAAATCTCCTTGCTGAAAATCCACTTTGACATCAGTATTTAATTTAGTGCTGAATGTGAAAACCTTTTTTAATTCATGTAAGGGATAAACTACTTGAACAAATCTCTGACACTTGAAGCAAGTGCTGCATGTCAGTTTTAATCAATCAATCAAATATACAGTGTCTAGTATTCAGCCTGAAATATATTTTTTTCTTTTTTCTTTTTTTTTTTTTTTTGGTTTATCTATTATTTTTTCCACTTTTCCTCTTTCAAAGGAGTGGGGTCAGGGTGCATTGACTATTGGGAAAACAGCCTTGTGGTATGTGAAATTTCACTTTTCTGGCTGAAAAGGAGCCATAGATAGTGCAACAGGGGGAATGGTAACAATTAGAAATAGTTGAGCCAAAGGGTTTTAGGAGAATAAGGGTTACCTAAGGTAAGTGTTGTCTGTGCCTTTTGGCCACCCAGCAGAGCCATATCAGAGAGTCTGGGTTGGAGTGTCCTCCTGGAGAGGGGGCTGCCTGGGGACCTCATAGTTCTGCTCTGTGATTTCAATACTTACAGGGGAAATGATGGAAAAACCTGGAGGGAGGTGTTTGGGAGGAATGGCCTGATATGAACTAGAATGCTATTTATTTTTAGTCATGCTCACGATGTGGCTCTAGGAATGGCAGTGTTGGTCTGACGGTCAGTCAATCAGTCAGTCAGGCAACCACTTTGGTCTAGACTGAAATATCACAACAGCTATGAGACTGATTGCCATGGAATTTTGTACAGACATTCATGGTTCCCTGAGGATGAATCCTACTGACATGCGACTGATCATCCTGCACCACCAGCAGGTCAGAGTTTTTCCTATCTGCAGTTGAACATGTAAGTTGGTACAGATATTCATATCGTATCCAGGCTGAATTCTAATAACTTGGGGCATCACTCAAAATTTCATCTGGAGTCTGTGAAGTTAACTACTGACTATCATCATCAGCCTCAGCTGTTCTATATGTTGAGTGCATGGTAAACATGCTACCTGCAAAACAACAGCATGTTAGCATTTAGCTCAAAGCATCGCTGTGCCTAGGGACAACCCCCTAGAGTAGACTCATAGGGTATGATGGCTATGGACTTAGTTTTGTTATTTATGGGTTTTATTAGAATTCTGCACCACTCATGGACTGTCCATAATGAGCACCATGTTCAAACATAAGGTAGTGCATGTGTGTACTTGGTGCCAGGATACTTCAGACCAAAGATCGATGAGTTTGTTTGGAGGAGATGGATTTCTCTACTAATGCAAGGGCAGCAGGATCATTTCTGGGTGAAACTGCATAGAGGTATGAAATGAAATTGTGATTTTAATATGATTAATGGATAGTCCCACAGTATAAATGTGTTCGTCTCTACTAAACTGACAAAACCAAAGGATTTGTAAATGGAGACCAGTGATGTTTGGATGTTTTTCTATGAGACTGTGCCTGCCCCTCTGTCTCCCTCTCTATCACTTTCTTTCTCATTGCATCCTTGTTCTCATCGATGCATCTTTTCAGCTCTTCATTTTTCTCCTATCGCTTCATTTGACTTGTGCTCTCCTGGGCTCCCCCTCCTTATCTCCTGTTCCCCCAGCGCCTTCGCTCCCTTATTCTCCTGCCTTTCATGTGTCCTTTTCCACTATCTAACGCCTTTCCCTGGTGTCTTACCAACAGCCTCCTATAGATCCATATAATACCATCTGGCTGCTTGTAGCCAACAGCTAACTCACTACAAGCATCGCCCCCCCTCCTCAGGCCTTTTACTATTCTGAATTCTTGTCCTTATAGAGTCCTGCAATTTGCAGAGGCAGTATTTTCTGTTGACCAAGCTAGCTAACTAGCTAGGCATAGCTAATGTAAGCCTGTTGGGTACTTGGCTACGCCTGTGGTCATGCCTATTTTGTTAACAGTGCAGGCAAGAACATTCCTCGGGGTACTGGACCACAAAGGGATGCTTAAGCCTTGGATTAATAAGTAGATATATATTCAATATCTCATTAATTAAGTGGAATGTTTGCCCACGCCAGTAGAATTACAGTGTTTGAATGCAGTGAATACTGATTTCTTGAAATATTCTAATGGTGCCAGTGCAAGCCAAAATTATTTTGGCCTTTTATTTTATGGTCAGCCAGTGTCCCTTATCTGCCGTGCTGATGGCTTGAGATGATGAAGGGTTTTGCTTCGTGCCTGGATGGCCACCATATAACATGCCACCAATGCATGTTACATGCATCTGTGATGGTGTTTTTCTGCCAAACCCTTTTTCTAAAAGCTGCCAAAAGCTCTTAAATGTTTAAAGCAAATGTTGTCAGACACAATCAGCTGCTTCAAGACGAAAACTTGAAAGCCTGAGAAAACACTAAATTTAAAACTGGCAGCATTTTGATTTTAATGAGGAACCACTAATTCAAATCTGAACAGACGTTTTCACGCTTGACAGTTTTTGATTCTCAGTGCTATGGACACATTTCCAAACGACAGTAATGAGTTTTGATACCCAGCCCTTCTGTCTGTTTAGCCCACTGGTGCATGTTGCTCTTTTACTACAACTTGTGTGTTTTCAATGGACAGTGCGACAGAACTCCAGCACCATCTCACAGGCCTGGTAAAAGACTAAATTCTGAACACACACGGGGGGGAAACCAGTCTTCTTTTGGAACAATGGTTCGTTGATCAAAGAGCTAATTTGCCAAAGAGAGTGTATTCCTTTGAGGTTCTCTGTAGAGATATTACTGCCTTATGAGCGAGTGTGAGAGCAGCAGGAGAAACATAATGTTCCCTGCCATGTAAAGACTGGAACAGGATTTCTCTAAGTTCATAAACTCAGTCTCAAATGTATTATGAATGGAGAGGCTCCGTATTTTTTACCAGGATGGTGTCACTGTCAGCTCTCCAGTTCCATCGCAAAGTTGACCTGAAAAATTTATTAGGCACCGTGTACATCATGGGTTTAAAATACAGTATAAGAATACTGTGTCAGTGCAGGCCCATATGCTTCAGGTCATGATGCATACAGGAAATATATGCAGAGGCTTTGGAGATGAGATGAAATTTAGAGGAGCTTTGTGATCTAATTAAGTAGCTGTGGGAGGAAGACATACTGCATATCTGTACATTTGTGCCAAGAAGTACAGGCCTCAAAATATGCCCATTCCCCCTTATGTGAATCATGCCAATACTGTTATATAAGCAAAGACGGGCTTGGGAAATTTTTCTCTGTTCAATATTTAATGCTTCCACCAATTTATATTCAGTTCATGCTCCAGTATACACACACACACACACACACACACACAAATTGAAGCCTCTGTTTCTGTCCTTGTTTTTGACGTGTTTTTTTTATGTACCCTTTCTCTGAAAGGCCATTTTTAATGACTCATTATGCCATTTATTTGGAAATGTGTTGTGGAGGCTGTGTTTGCCACTGTATTAAGGCCCGTCTGTGACAGTTAGAGAAGCCACTTTAGTCTGACAGAACACGGGCCTCAAACTTATTTTTACGTAAATCAGGGGTTTACACACACGCACGCACACACACGCACACACACACAAAAAAAAACTCCTTGGGTTTTTAGACTGAAAGGGACTGAAGGTTGTGTCTGCCAGGCATATCCCTTCTGGTGAGATGAGATTAGCTGGGCTTCTTTGTTCATATGTGTGTGCATTATGTGTGTGAAAGCACGTTTCTTTTTATTGTTATTTTATTTGGATCCCTTCTGCTGGACCACTTTTTTTTTCCTGCTGTTCACAAGACCCCGTACATGTTCTTGTTCTTGTGTGTGTTTATGAATTTCCATGTACCTTTTTGTGGGTGCATGTTGATGGGTACACGCATGGGGCCTTCTGCTGCCCAGAGAGGTGACCTTCGTGTTCAGCGCCTGCTCAATCCTCTGCCAAGCAGGACTTGGCATGAAGGGGCCAATACCAGACCACCACCAGCCCTAGCCTCTCAACCCTCTCCAGTCCAGGTCCCTGCCTCAGCCCCTGGCCCTACACAGCCTTGATTGAAAGGAGCTTACCTTGGCCTTTAAGGAAGGACAAGCAAAGAGCAGCTGTCAGTCACACAAGCTGGACTCTCTGGGGTTGGGGGATTTGGGTTTTTGCTGGAACAGAACAGCAATGAATATAATAGGACTGGGGAATAACACTGAAATATCACACTGCATCAGAGTGTAATATGTTTTTATTTTTGACAATAATACGGTTGCATTTATAATGTATAGTAGATTTCACAGTAAAAAAAAAAGATGCATGCTCCGTAAACACAGATATGACAGTTGTGTCGGTTATTTGACTGATTAGGCCTCCTTTAGACCTGAAGTTGGGTGACATTATGCTGATAACTTATAAGCTTATGTCTCCGAACTCTATATAGCACTGTTCTTAAAACTCAAAGAAGGATAAAATGAATAAAAGATGCAGGTTGTCTTACCTGAGCTGGTAAATTGCCCAGTAAACCTGTTAGTGAAACAAGGTTTGGATCTGGGCCATTCAAGCCCAGTCATCCTTAAATCCTCCACCTGCTGCCCCTGAACATGTTTTTAACATGAGCTGTACCGAAACATTTAGTCGACCTGCAGAAAATAATGGTTTGATAAACCATTAAGTCGTGCATGAAAAATGTCCAACATCCCAACATTTGCTGGTTTCATCTTCACACATGTGGGTATATGCAGCTTTTCTGTGTGTTGCATCATTGTCATTCTGTACCTGCTCTTCTTTGGCACATCTAGGAGAGGCCCACGATAAGGACGTCCAGGTTGTGGAGTTGCCTATAGTGGATAGTCTCCACCCTCGGCCCCCCTACCTGCCCCTGGCGATCCCTGAGGACCTCGCCCCGCGTCTGCATCGTCTGCATGGTGACCCCTCCGTCTGGTGGGTGTCACAGTTTGTCAAGTACCTGGTGCGCCCTCAGGCATGGCTGGAGAAGGAGATCCAGCAGACCACCGCCAAGCTAGGCTTCAAACATCCCATCATCGGGTAAGAGCACATCACTCGGCTATCGCATTTCGGTGTGGGGTTTGTCCTCTTCTTTTTCCTGTGGTTATAAACACTTACTTCAATGACATTGGCCTTGCTTCTATAGCATTTCTCTACATAAAAGTGTACAAAGCGCTTCACAGTCAAAGCAAACAGAAGGCATAAGAAGAAGAAAACAAAGACATAGCCGTAGGGGCTGTGGAGGAATACAAACACGGCTCTGGGTGAGGTTAATACGAGGTTAATACAATAGTATTAAAAGTAACTTAATTTGATGGTAGCGTTTTGTTTGGTTAATTTTCTACCTTTGTTTATGCTTGGGAGGCATTTGCCTTTTCATTACTTCACTGCTTTACACTCATAGAGCTCATATTCATGCAAATCAACTTATTTAAAGAATCTTCATCGTTGTGTTTTAGCGGTGGCATTAGGTTTTTTTCTTTTTTTAGTTTCCAGTCCAATCCAAGCCATTTAATACTGGTATCTGTTGATACCAAATGATGTTCTGCTATATAGCTTCATACTAAAAGCATCACTGAATGATTTTAAAATGAGTAAATTCAAACCAGGCAAGGAACGAGAAGCTTACTACACATTTATGACCGCTTTAAAAATGAATAGCCTGGCAGCTTTTCTTTTATTTTCCATAGTCTTTGCCAATTAAAGGAGAAGGATGGATTTACTCAGAATTTTTCTTATTGTCAGCAAATCCTATGAAAAGATGAAAACCAACAATGAATTTACCCTTCTAGCAATTACTGTCTGCGTAGCCAAAGCCTGACATCGCTCTGTGCCGTAGTTGTGTTGCCCTGATATTTCAGTCTGCACCAAAGTGGTGAACTGACTGACCAACAACACCATCCGTGGTGCGTGGTGCTAAAGTGACAGCCTTATTCTTTAACAATGCACATTGAAGACAGGATGGTCTCCACTTTGCACACAATGCACCTCAGTGTCCTAATATCTGAGTACACCTCGTAGATATTACTTTTCATGAAACTTGGCATAAATGGTGCAGATAATACCAACCGTTCCAAATATGCCATTATTAGGTCTTATTTCAGTCTTTGATATCATCTTGGCTTTGTATTGTGACTGCTTGGTGTTGTGCCATCTCCAGAGATTGTGCTCTCACAGTTTGAAACTGACTTGGGACTTCTTACGTCCGGTGCAGCATAATTGGAAAGTGCTCATCAGTGTGAGGTGTGAGGTTCCCATGGGGGCCACTCCTTGTGGAAATGTATGCAATCACAACACTCTAAACCACTTTTGAAAGCAGCTTCCAAGAAATAGGTTGGACATGTTTGGCTGTTTATTTACTCGTTTGCTTTTCTCTGTATCCCTGTCAGGCACTCAGTCAACGAACATTCATGTGCTCTCTGCCAGCTTCTCTCGACTCATAAATAATTCCTACCATCTTTGAGCAGCACTTCAAACCTGGATCAAAAAATGGCTTTGCAAATAATTCTTTGCAGCTGTTTTAACCTATTTGGTCCAGCGGATGAGACAGGATTTTCCATATTAGGACAATGTACACCATGACTGGTAAGGGAAAGTATGAGAAGTGACTTTCAGGTACTTTGCTGAGATTGTCTAAAATTTCTGCATCATCCCCTGAGGCTCACTCCACCGGCCCGGTAAAGGAAGTAGTTTAAAGCGCATGCTTAAAAAAAAAAAAATAGTTACTTTCTAACAGTTTGTGAAGACATCCTGGTTCAGTTCTGTCATCCACTTCATAGAGCTCACATCCACATGTTCATAGAGTCTGTACCAGCTTCTCGCCCTTCACAACGCTTCTTTTTCTCACCTTGTTCTTTACGTTTTGCTGCGAGCCATCGTCTCGTCACCGCTCTTCCACTCTTTCCTTGTCCTGCTCTGCTTAGTTCTCACTCCCTCTTGTTACGCTCTCTCTCTCTCTCTTTGTCTCTTTGTCTCTCTTCCATCTCTCAGATGCTCTTCTCTTTGGTTTTTACCTCTCTTCCTTTCATCACCCGAGCAGCTGTCGTCTCCTTCTCCCAGCCCCCTCTTGCTCTCCTCCCCCTTTTATTCTTTTTTTCTGACTCATCCCAACTTTTTCAGTCTCCCCGTCCTCTCACATCCTCTCATTTGTGATCGTCCCTCTGTCCTCATTTGTTCATACCGCTCCAAGATTTTTCAAATTTTTACATTTCACACTCACCTCTCCCTCGCGTTCCCCCGGCGCAAATCTCTACCCACAATTCTCTTGCTCACATAGATTTTCACACGTCTCTATCACTGTTCTTTGTGTCTCCCACTCCACACCTCCCCTCCACACACACATACATCCAACCCTTTTCTCCTTTCATATCACTGGGGAAAGGGTTATTGAAATGAAGTGCTGGGTAGAACAAAGTTTTTATCCCCTCTTTTTCCCTTCCCTCCTCAGCTCCTGATACATCCACTCCACTCTGCACTGATGTTTTCCAACAAAGTGCCTGTGTGCTTCTATCAGCACTATGGGGAAAGGCAATATATGTGTGTGTATGGAGAACTGAGGGGGGAGTGGGATTGAAAGAGATCCAAAGCATCAGTGCAAGAAAAAGGCGAGAGAGCGGTGGTAGTGGGAGATGCAGGGGCTGATGCAGAGAGCACCAACAGGGACAGAAAGGCAGCTTGTCCCCAGAGCACCCAGCAACCGCCAGTCGACCCCCACACGCCTCAGTCAGCACCACCACCACCGCTCTCTAGTTGTGGCTCCCTTAGGACATGAGTGGTAGGAAGGCTGGAAGCCACCGACTAAAAGCAACTATCACAGCTCTATCCTGCCACCATTTACTGCTGCCTAATGGTGGCAAAGACAGTCAGAGAGAAAAAGAAAGTGGGGCTGCCATTTCTTTGTCTTCTGCTGCTGATACTACAGCAGTGTTATCACCATGGCAATGCAGTTAGCAAGAGGTGAATTCACTGTTTATCTCTTGTCAGATTTATTCTGTATGAATAGGGTAAAACACAGGTAAAAAAAAAAAAAAAAAAGATCTTTTAAAGAATCACTAATATGAAAATCTGGGTGAAAATGTGATTTTAAAAATACAATTTGCCGCAGAAACTGTGGTAGTGGAATTTCTCATGTTTTTCTCACTTGGAGAGACTCTGGTGCTTATTAGCAGCTCATTTGCATCTTCTCCTTTTCCTTTGATATTATTTTTACTCATTTTCTATTGATATTATTAAGATGATAGGATTTTCTGATTTATGCTCATTGCAAGAGAGCCTGTTTTACTATAATCTACAGTAGTTGACATATTCTTGCAGCAGGAAGCACAACAAATTTGGGTGCATGGGGACAGTAAAGGAAAAGCTGTAAAATGAGCTACTGTACAAAAAAAATCTACTTACTGACCAAAATAAGTACATGATGAGGGTTATTTGTGAGTGGGGTATCTTAGTAATGAAAGTATGCATCAGTTGTTTGCTAACTTGCAGATATGGATTTACATTAGCATTCATTTTGAGTTGTGTTTCTTACCATCTGATGAATGTAAGTGCACTATTTTATTCCTGTGGGATTTTAGAGCTCTTTTCTGGTGAAAACAAGTGAATGACACCATAAAATCAAAACACCATACAATTAAAACAGTGCGATGAAAGATGCTAAAACGCTTCATGAAACACAAGTGGAGAACAAGTTTGAGTTTGTCGTCTGTTACGAAGAACAAAGCACAGGGTTCTTTATATGTACAGACGAGTGGCAAATGTGAGTAGAGAAACAAAACAAGCGCAGGTGCTTTGACACAGGGCAGAGTGTCGTGGATCATGTGATGCGACAGTGCTCTCCATCACCATCATTAAAACACCAACTGAGGGAATATCCTTTAGAATAATGGTGTTGATCGCTCCAGTGGAGTTCCACACGCTTGTACATTGAAGTTGTTGTGGAGGCTCATGGTGGCCCAGCAACCTTAAGACACTTTGTGTTGGCTTTTCCTTTAACATGTTGCCTGTCTGTAGTTATGAGCAGTAAAGGTAAATCTTAACAACGACTTTGATATGTTTTGACGTCACAGTAGATGTTGCATAAGCAGTGATTCTACAGTATGTTTGAATATAATGGTCTGAGCTGTTTTCTAAAGATTCCAATGCTAATGGCAGTTACAGTTCAAAGCCGAGTAACCTCGAGCTGCTGTTGCCCGAGTTGCTGCATGGGCAGCCAGAGCACCGAGGTTATCATCAAACAAATAATTTATTCAGTGTGTATGCTATTGTCACAATCTGCCAGAATCAGCACTTGCTGTGTCCAGTGTGAATGTGTTTGATGTCTTTAATTTATGCTTTTACGCCCACCATGAGGATTGCCCTGCCTCGCCAGCTCTCTATGAACGGAGAGAAATGAATTAAATTATTGTGGCGGTAGTGTGGGAGAGTGCTGGGGTGAGGGCTGAGGGAGGGAGGGAAGGAGGAGATTGCTAAGAGCTAAGCAATGCCTCAGCACGGCCTCTGCCGCTTTGACGGAGAGAGAAAGGGACAAGACAAAGAGGGTTCACAGGAACAAAAAAAAAAAAGCAGACATGAAAGGACCCTGACAAAGGATGAAAAAGCCTGGAGTCAAGACCTCTGTCCGATCAGAGAGACAGGGACTGAATGAAAGGCTCCAGCACCCCTGCCATCCACTCACCCTCCTGTTCCCACCTTCATTCTTTGGGTTTTATTTGCCACATAAATAAAAGGTCTATTTCTCTGGCGAGCATCCCCAATACTCACTGATTGATCTCTGGCCAGTGCTAGAAATTAGATACAGCTTGTTTATTCTCTTTCTTTGAACCTTTGACTCTTTCTTTTTTTTTTCTACTTCTACCTCTCACAAAAGAGTTTGAGGCAGCCTTAACGTTAGAGAAGCTGTTTCAGTCCCTGAAGCAACAGGGAAATCCTGGATGGAGGGAGTAAAAGACCGATATTCTCCACCAGGGTGCCTCTAAAACAGCTCCTGACCCTGGATGTTCCAGTGGAGCTGCTCCTCAACAGTAGACAGCTGGTTGTACTGGGTTGTACCAAGGTGGAACGATATAAACGTGGAGCAAGAAGAGGAGTGTCCGTTTTCCCTCACTAAATGAAGCCTTTTTTTTTTTTTTTTTTACTATTACTTTTTGAAATTTCATTTGCTCCTCGAGGCCAGAAGTCACAATGCAGATGTGGCTGGGTAGTTTTGTAATTGAATAGTACTGGATGGAATAAAATTGTGTTTCAACATCCATCAGTTTGAGGGATGCTTCTGTGTCAGAAGAGGAAATGTTTCCGTTTTGGCCCATCCTTTGTTCTTTTTTCAAGCAGCGCTCTCTTTCTCGTAGGTACAACCGGTGACAGCACTCTCTCTTTGTCCTTGCTTACTCAAAGTGATGACAAGGACACTGGGGGGAAAAAAAAAAATATATATATATATATATAGTTGCGCTGGTTATTTCTCTGTCCATCTTTCTGCGCGCTACATTTCTTAAACTCCATCTCTCTGTCACTGTTTGCCTTCTCTTTTTAGTTTTTTTTATGTCCCGTCAATATTTTGTTTGTATTTATACCAACAAATATGCCATTCAAGTTCAAGTGCTGTTTCTTTTGCTGATTTTACTTCAGAAGAAAAAGAAATGCTGTTGGTAACTGCAACAACTGTTATAATACATGAATTTACCATTATTTTCAAAACAGTATAGAGTTACAGCTCAGTTCTGTCAGTAAGAATAAAAAAACATCAATGTCAATCCTTTTTAACTTCACCACTGTAGGTTTTTACAGAAGTGAGGCCTTCGGTGTTGTTTACCAGCCGCGACAGAGTGGGTGGTATTGTTTTCACCTTGTGAGTCTGTGTGTGTGCCATCAAGGGAAAATGTAGTCCTGGAGAACACCTTCTGTAGCAGGAACAACCACAGAGGTGGTTTTCAGAACTTAGGCAGGTGTTTGTATGTCTGTCTGTCTGTCTGTCTGGACAGATTTTGTTACCATGATAACATCACAACTGTGCAAGATGCAGTCATGAAACTTAACACGTGTAGCTGAGATCAAAACAAAGGCTAGGTTTTAAGATGGGTGTGGTCCGTCCCCTGAGTACTGAGGACTCATATAGTAATGTAGTATTGACAAATGAGTGGGTCGGAATGTCAGCATGTTGACGGGCATCGCGGCTTGTGTGACGCCATGACAATATGATCTCTAGTATTAACTTATCAGCAGTCAAGGATTTTCCATCAGCTTGTTTCCCTCAATTATGATCATCTACTTTATAATGCAGTGCTTTCGGACATCCTACAAAATGTGTACTCTTGTTGCGCAGGTGACAATAGTCTGAGAGCCTTTGACCCAACTGTCTTTTGTGTTGCCTGTTTTTGTTTTTTGTGTCTAAACACAGAAGTTCACTGGACAATGCAGAAAACACACCGTTTTCCATCAGGATGGAAAAATGTTGACTGGACATCATCTCTTTGATTTTTTTTGAGGAAACCCTAAACTTAGGGTTTAACCCTAAACCCTAAGTTCCCTATTTATGGTCGTTGTTAGATACAATGCTTGTTTGTAACTCTGTTTGTGTCCCTGTTTGTGTCTGCAGAGTCCATGTGAGGAGGACGGATAAAGTGGGGACGGAGGCGGCCTTCCACCCCATAGAGGAGTACATGCTGCATGTGGAGGAGCAATTCCAACATCTGGCCCGACGTGTTCACGTCGACAAGAAACGAGTTTACCTGGCCACCGATGACCCCTCCCTGCTGCAGGAGGCTAAGACCAAGTCAGTGTCCAGGAGTTTTGTGTGTTTACATCTGTTGTCAGTTTGTTTGAACATGTTTTTGTCCGAATGTGATTTCATTTTTACCTTCTCACGTCTACTGTGACTTCCTATCTTCCTCCCTTATTGTCCCTTGCAGGTATCCAGACTACGAGTTCATCAGCGATAACTCCATCTCGTGGTCGGCAGGCCTTCACAACCGCTACACTGAGAACTCTCTGAGAGGAGTCATCCTGGATATCCACTTCCTGTCCCAGACCGATTTCCTGGTCTGCACTTTCTCCTCACAGGTGAGTGCATTTGCTCCAGTACATATTTTAATGGATTTGGCAAGAAAGTACAATGAATATGCTTCAAAATGTAGTAAAAAAACATTGATTAGGAGCAAGTGTTGTTAACTAGATTTCCATTAGTATATAAATATATATATAAATTCCACAAAGTCCATTCTGCTGATGAAGGTCACAAGATTTGACTGAAAGCTGTGGTAAGTTTCCAGTAAGTTGACTTTAAATTTATTTTTTTTCTCTAAACTGTATTTCCAAGACTTAAAAAAAAAGGAATTTTAAGATCAAATTTTGTTTATTGTTGCAGAATTAACAATAATAATAAGCCAAAGACCTAAATAACAGTTTATGAAGAAGAAAAAGAAGAACCACCAACGATAATCCCTTTTGAAATCCGTTAAAGAACTACAAATAAAAATTGATCAGATGAAACAAAAATACCTTGATTATGAATGAATGAACGGGGCTATAGGAAACAAAATCAGGTCAAAGCTTTTGTGTTGAAATGGCCTGTTAGAGCTGCGGGAAAGACAATTATCAGTTGACATTTGCAGTTTGTCACAAGGCAAAGAAGAACTGCTCTGATAATCACAATCATGTGATTGTCAACAACCTCATTGTCCCATTTTCACTCACATGTTCCCAAGCGCAGAAACAGTCAGCCCATTTATTACGGCTTTGACATTACAATGGCATTTGTCTTCCATTATTCTGATCATCTCAGCTTCTAAAGTGGTGTTTTATAGCGAGTTATAGCGTGGAGTGGATGGGCTTTCTGCCAGCCCTAAAAATAATGTGTTAGCCACATAATTCCTATTCACACTCCGGGCTTATTAGCGCACTTCAAGGATCTGATTGGAATGAGTTGCTTAGCACATTTTATCCCTCTTTTATCAATACCGAAATTAAATATATGTGTCTTACAGTGAGAGCTCCTTTTGTCCCTCCACCAGAGTGCTCTCATGCCTCTCCAGCATTGTCATCAAGACAGATTCCTCTACATTTATAGATCTAAAAATGAAAATAATCCCTGCTTCTGTTTCTGTCGAAGGTCTGCCGTGTGGCCTATGAGATTATGCAGACGCTGCATCCAGACGCCTCCTCCTTCTTTTACTCCCTGGATGATATCTACTATTTTGGAGGTCAAAATGCCCACAACCAGATCGCCATCTACCCCCACCAGCCGCGCAATAGCGAGGACATTCCCCTGGAGCCCGGGGACGTGATCGGCGTGGCCGGCAACCACTGGGACGGATACTCCAAAGGCATCAACCGCAAACTGGGCCGCACTGGCCTCTACCCTTCCTACAAGGTCAAAGAGAAAATCGAAACTGTGAAGTACCCAACGTACCCCGAGGCAGACAAACTGCTCAACTCTCAAAAGAAGTAAAAGAAGAAATGAAAAAAAAAAATAAAATAAAGGAAGAGAAGGAGTGAGGAGAAACACGCAGACTCCGATTCCAGGGAACGAGGCTGCTTTTGTACAGAAGAGAGAGACATACTTAGTGCGCTAAGCTGAGAAGAAAAGAAAAAGCCTGTACCCAGGGGTGATAGGAATGAGAATGCACTCTGTGTGTTTATGCGTGAGAGCGTGTGTGTGTGTATGTGTGCGCGAACATGTGTGAGCACTTGTGTAAATGCCTGTGCATATGTCAGGTCATGGAAGACATGCACCCTACCACTACTCCCCCGCCTGGCGCTCTGACGTCAGATCTGTAGAGATGTAGACGTGAACATTGATTTTAAATAAAGCAAGAAAACAATTAAAATCTACACAACTGACCGAGCTCACTCTCCTGAGATAAGACTGGGACTACTGTAAGACTGGCGCACCCTGGAGTGAGCTTCGAATCAATGACTGTAAACAAAAAATGACAAACTGGAAAAAAGTGTTTTGATTTTTATTTAATTCTTTCCACTGGTTTTGATTCTAATCTTGCCTTTTTTTCTTTTTCTTCTGTTTGTTTTTTTTTTTTTGTTTACTGAATGTACTGTATCCTCTTCTTGCCATGCTCACCGCTGCCCCTCCCCACTCCCCCCTGCTCCACTCCATCTTCCTCCATCTTGTCTCTACATGTGCAATTAATTTTATAATACCATATTGTGCTTTTATCGAGTGTTTTTAACGGTCTTAATTTTGTGTGTGTTGGGCTTGTGCATTGTGTACTGTACAGTGTGTGTGTGTGTGTGTGTGTGTGTGTGTGTGTGTGTATGAGGATGGATGCGAGTGCAATCAAGTGTGCCTGTGTGTGTTGTTAAAGTCTAAGGGGCCATGTCACGACCTGGTGCCTGGTTGTCGGTGAGCAGTGTGTGTTTTTATTTCTGGCTTTCCTCTTGACTGAATAGTGTTTGTGTGGCCAGCGGGAGACTGGCGGTGACAGTGGGGAACTGTCCTCAGCCCCCAGCACTTGGAACAATGGTGATCTGCAGTCACTGCGCTGGTGACCTCTAGTGAACAATGGTAAGATTATGTGGAGTACGGTGAACTCATGGTGCACGCACACACACAGACACAGGAGCCGTCCCGAGGCTCACCAAAAGAAGCACTCCACTGAGATAATGTCCTTCTTGGCACCTCTGCTGTCTCTTCTGTCCATCTGTTTGTTTCTTTTTTTTCTTTTTTTTTTACTTTTAACATTGCTGTTTTTAAAATAAATGAGGAAAAATATGCCTACGTTTAGAAATGATAATGCTATGTCATATCAAACTCAGAGTCCCCATCATGAAGGCTTTTTTTTTTTTTTTCATAACTTATGTTCTTGGGCATTGTCTTTGATAACCACAGATCGAATAAACTTGAGAAACCAACACGGCATTTTTCCCTTCGGTCTGATTCGTTTCACCATCTGCTCCTCCGTCTCTTAACGGGCGACACCTGCTTGTTCAATCAGGTTGAAAATGCTTCAGATACATTACACACATTCCAAACTGAGAATCAAGGCTTTTTTTTTTTTTTTTTCATATTTGAAGAGTTCATTTCCTGAAGGGTATCCATCCATTTTTGAAGAGTAAAAGTCATTACCTGAAGTTCATCTTTTGATATCACCATAAAAAAGGAAGACCCTGCTTCTAAAGTTGATATCATTTTTGGCATCCTAGGATTAGAGCTGCCTCCTACCTTCAAAAAGCACCAGTAGTTTGTTTTATAAATCATTCATAAGAGCGTGAATCCATTTTCCAGCCATTTCGGAGCAAAAACTCTTAAATCTCAAGTCTTTGATTTACATTTCAAACTGCGGCCCAAGATCAGTAACTTCAACAGAGACATTACCATCCTTTATTTAACTATGCCTCGTGACAGCTACAAGACATTTCTGCCCCAAATACCAAACATTTCTCTCCATGCAGCCGCATCGCAGGTGCGTTATTAAAGTACCAATAGACTTCCTGTTCTTGTTTGGTGTCCTACTTCCTACTTCCTGCATGTCTAAATCGTTTATGATCTCATTCTCTGTGTCTTATTTATGGGCTGTCTTGTTACTTTCTTACTCAGGGGGCTCTGGGAGTTTCATTACAGATTCCTCTTTAATTTCAATGCTGATCTGCATGCTTCATTGGGCACCCATAAGGAAAGTCGCAGCAGTGGTAGCGGAGATGAGCTTTTTTCTGTGTGTGTGCGAGGGAGAATAATAGTTTTATTGCCTTTTTTCCCCCCCCTGCCTGACAACAATCCACAACCAATTTAGCCCACATTGACAAAGTATTCACAATGCACATGCAGCATACAGCAGTTCACTGAACATCTCTTTTCACTGGGAAAGAGTCCCTCGTGGGCTTTATAAACGCACACGCTAACTGGAGGGCACTTTAATTAAAATACACTCGTTGCTGTCACAGTGGTTTGTGACAGTCGTTTAAGAGAGACGTTAGTTCAGTTAATTATTCTGTTAATTGGCCACCGCTTCTGATGGAGAGCATTCAGGTTTTTAGCAGGTTTTTTTTTTTTCTTCCTCTGCATTTGTTTTCTAATTGTTGCAGCTCTCGTCGAGAGCACAGTGAGGCCATTTGCGGGCCCTCCCACATGAAGCTGTGTGTTGAAAGGGAAACTGTCCGGTCCGAGTGCCTCATCCATTTCCAAACAGGTGTCAAAAGGTTAAATTTTCCCACAGCTTTGCTTTAGAGGACAGATTCATATTTTTTTCAAGTCTGACTTAAAACAGTACAGTAGAGTTATTGCTTGCTTCCCCCGCTCCATACTGGCCATGAGAGATCCCCTCCTGAGGCAACTACTCTGTAAGAGATGAGGGACAAAATCCACAGCCCCTGTTTTGTGCTGAATTCCTTCTTTTTTGTTTCCCCAAACAGCGTTTCCTTGCTGAGCTGCAGTGGGGAATTTTGTACTAACAAGACAACAGACCATGCCAGCAGCTCTGTGAGGCTTTACTTAGCCACAGAGGGGCTTTGAGCTGAATGCAAACATCAGCGTGCAAACACAGTGACACTTCTAACATGCTGATGTTCAGCAGGTAATAATTACCAGGTTCACCACGCTAACGTTTGCTAATCAGCACTAAATACATAGAACAGCTGATGCTGATGGAAATGTCATTTCCTTTGCAGCTTTCTGCTCATGAGCCAACTTATAGGGCAAACCGAAATTTCGGAAAATGTCAAGAAAGTCAGTGGATCATCAAAGTAATCACCTTAGTCCTCTGCGCACCACGAATGTCTGCACAGAATTTCATGGCAATTCGTGCAATAGTTGTGAAATATTTCAGTCAAAGCTGGGGGCTGACTGTCAAGGCCATCCATGAAGCTAAGCAACTAAAAAAAGCATGAGCTCAGAAGATATCCTACTTGACAAAAACTGAGACTGCTGAAGCCTCATATTGGCTTTGGCTGAAGTGAAAATCTTGCACAGATTTGACTTAAGATTTTGCTCCCTGGCTCTTACACTGGAATTGTCTTTGGAGGGGATTGTTTCAGGGGGTGGGGTGGGGGGTGCGGGGAGGATTACAGTGACCAATGACTCTTTCAATGTGCATATGAGCACGAGAGTGTTGTTTTAAGGCAGATTTGAAAAGTTGTGAACCTATCCTTCAATGCCCTGAGAACACAGACCAAGATTTCAATGTGGCCGTGTAACTCTGATGGAACTCGTATTATGTAGAGATAAGTGGGTACGCCATCGCCGTGTGGAATTCTAATCTTGTAAAGGGCAGCTGAATTAATTCTGACTGACTCATGAAAAAGGGGAGAGGAAATGGAAATGATTATTGTAGTCCTGACCGGCTCCAATCAGTTCTCTGTTGGCGCAGCAGTAACAAGTGAAGCCTGCCCTACGGTACCTGGCCCACATCAAAGCTGAGGGGAGGAACTCGAACAAGGAGCTGTCTGGTTTTCATAAGGCAGAAGATTGTAGGGTGTCAATCTTCCTTCTCTTCACCTTAAATCAACTCAGCAATCAGCTGCAGTTTGACTTTTATTAGCTCAGTATTTTTAATCCCACCTGTTATCTCGACTCACTATAAACCTGATTCTATAAATCTGATTCTTGGCACAGAGCAGGCCGGTGTAAGCCAGCGAGAGGCACATCATCACTCAGAGGAACAAAGGCGTTTTGTTTGGCACACGTGCTGTACTTAAATGTGATCTCTGCTGTGAATCCAGTAAATCTGTGTTTCTAATGGAGCGCTGACACACCAGAGGACTATATTGTTATTTGGAAAGCAGCAAACCTCCGTAAAAACACTTTGCTACCGCGTTACTTGTCTGTATGCATGAAATAAGAAATGTGTATTTTCTTATTTGCTTCATACATCAAGTTTAAAACCTTCAACAGGTTTTCCCAGATTAATGATCATCAAATCATTAACAATGAATTTTGATTTAAAGTTTTCCAGGATTTACTTCACTGTTGGGTTTCCAAACTGATTTGACTGTGGGAAGACACTGTTTTGAAGCATTCACTTGCATACTCTGCTGCGTATTGTGTCTAGATTATTTTTTACAAAAATAGCAGAAACAAAATGAGTCTGTTCTGTTGATATTCATAAAACTAGCAGTCCACAAATGGTCTGCACACTGATATCACCCTGCAAGTATTACAGTAAGTGATAACAGATAAAACAGATTTTAAGTACCTAATTAGATATCACTGTGTGGAGAATAGCTTGCTGATTTTTTTGTCAGAAATATAAGCAGAACACGCTGACAACAATTTCGCGAGTTGCTTGTAGCAGCAGTGGAGTTGTTGACAGTTTCATGAAGAACACAGCTGGTCTGAAAACGGAGTGATCTCACACAGATAATGGAGCTGCAGTCACTCGACTCTCAGTGGCTCCCTTTGTTGTAAAACAGACAAAGCGCTTTGTATTACCATCAAGATGAAGACCAAGCGTGTTATTAGCACTGTGACTATGATGTCATAATAATGGCACATTAATATATGGTAATGATGGCAGTGAACGTAATGTTGTGATTGTGTGTGATAGTGTTTTAAAGGATAATTGCAGTTTATTACAAAACATCTGTGTTATTTTCATAGCCATGGTTTTGACCATTACTTCTGTCAGTAATTGTTGAGATCAGGGAATACGTCTGACAGTGCAAGAAACATGAGCAGTCAGATAATTACCCAGGCTTAAAAGCCCCTGAAATCTTCCCTTCATATCTTAGGCATCTCTTCACAATATTAAATATTCATGACTAAATAGACAGAAATCAAATTTAAAAAAACACACACACACATTCTCAGGTATTATTTTTCAAGTTCAACATTAAAGAAAAAAAAAAAACTTCTGCTAATCTAAACAGAAAACAGATCTTAAAACCTATGTGATTTGTGAACATGCACATGAACCTACAAACAAACTAATGAGAGACCCCGTGTCTCGCTTTGTTTTCCAGTGTGATCAATTACTCTCGGTAATTAGCTGCCACCACTGCTGTGCTTGGTTTAGGTAATCTGGTTAAACTCTTGGATTGTTCACAACTTGTCTGAATGTCTCATGTTTCTTTCCCCGCTGGACTTTGTTGTCACCATCTTGCGGTCCTCCCAGATATCAGCAGTTAGTTTAGGGAGTACAGTGCTATCATTACCAATGGAAAAGATGGCCAAAACTCTGAAAGGAAGATCTAAGTTCTAAGAAACAGAATATTCCTTAAAAGTGCAGTTTTTGATATGTAGTTCTGCCTGGATAATGATGTCACATTTTACAGTACCCTAATGGGCTATATGTCGATGGGGTGCCTGCTCTACTGTACAGCGCAAAGACTAATGTTCCTGCTGAAACATCCACCGTCACTCTGTGTGTCCATGTGAAGCCTGCTGCAGCAGCGGTGGAGAGAGTCCACAGCTTCAGCCCCCACCCCTCCTCCCCCTGCCGCTGCCTGCGGGGTTCAGCCCGCTGTGATGACCATTAGCGTCTGGCTGAGGCTGCAGGAGATAACAGGTGATTTAAGGCCCTGTACCCCAACACAGCCAGAGAGAAATGGCCGGCTGCTGCTTATCTCCCCCTCCGCCATACTCCACACACTTTTACATTAGGCTCCCCTATTCAAAGCCATCTGTCTTCCCAGTCAGGGTTTGATAAAACCGCCTGCGTACCTCACGAAGCAGGAAGAGCGGGAGACTGAGGAGACACACACCACCACTCCGCCTGCATACTTATACACAGCAATTTAGAGGATCACGGTGGAAGTCGACAGCATCACACTGACTGAATACTTTATCCACAGTGACTTAGAGCCCGGGGCGACACAGTGGGACTCAACAACAATAGCTGAGCTCAGCACACAAAAGATACTGTACCTGGTTGTAAAAGAGAGACCTGAGTGTGTAACATCACCCCTGGACTAATTGCAAATCAATGGTCTTGGTGAGATGAATGTGGTGGGGATAATAATCGCCTACGGCTGCAGTACATCAACCATTCATGCACGGTGCCAAACACTAATCACAGCAGGTGCACCAATAAAAGCTCTGGAGATATTATCATTTCTCAACAGAAAAAAAGTATTATATGTTGTTGAGCGCTTTCTACCTCTGAGCAGTCCAGCAACAATGACGGGAATATCATTCCTTCAGACTGTTCAGAAGGCTTTGGCATTTCTATAGACTAGTGATTAAATGTTAATGCTATAACATATTGGGGAGCCTGCAGCAGGAAAGGGGATTACTCCATCCCTCTTGGATGTGCAGATGTGAGAAAATATCCTCCATCTTTGGGCCACAATAGAAAAATGACTGTTATCTTAAGGAAAACACACTAAAGATCCAGAGGAGACAGGATGTGAAGACAGAGCCGTGGCAGCGGCAGCAGTATAGTTGTATAATTGTCCTGTGTTTGCTGATTTTCCTACTGTGGAGGCTAAGTGGGCAGTGGCTGTCTTCCTTTGGTCTCAGCTCTGTAATTATGGTGTCATTGTGTGGCAGAAGAATATGCTTGGCAGCAGCTAAAGCACAGAAGGTTCTCTTGTGTCTGGACATAAGCTGAGAGAAGAGTGGGTTCTCGCTCTCTCTGTCCAGCTGCCTTTCTTCTCTATGTCCACCTCTTTACTTTCTCTATCCCCCCATCTTATAGTTCTCAGTCCTCCATCTTCCCCCACTCCCTTCAGTCTTTGTCCCCTCAAATCCCGATGACCAAGCGCAAGTGAAAAGTGCCTGTGCTATTAAATGCATTGCACGGGTTAATACGTTCCTCCTAAAGGCGGATTACGGCCCAGGTTTTGAGTGCATGTTGGCACTGGCAGAGCTTTGATGAGGAATATGCTGTCATCGCTGTGAGGAGTAAATCAGAGGAGTCGACAGGCCTCATTCAAGCCTCTTTGACCCTTGCACCCGAGCGATCAGGCTGGACTGGTGCCAGTGTGGCTTAGTGGTTCGGAAACCCACTGAGCAACAGTGGTACTTTTAGCTAAACGCTAAAGTCACCATGCAAACATTGTCAGTGCTAACATGCTGATAGCATTTTTAATTCATTTGAAATCTTAGTTTAATGTGTTAGCATTCTAACATTTGCTAATACAAATAGCACAAAGTACAGCTGAGGCTGAAGGATTTGCAGGTATATGGTCACAAACCTAAATACTGGACAAATTTAAACTTTGACCTGATAGTGCCCTTCAATAAAAGGTGAAGGGATCACCAAAGTCATTACAATGCATCCTGAGGGTGTCATGATCAGCCCCTACAGTGACTCTTGTTTGGTCTCTGGTCTGGCTTCTTTGTTTACTCTTTAGTATTTCCTGTTTTATTTTGTAGTCACTTCCTTTGTGCCTCTGTTTTGATGTCACTTCCTGTCTTTGTGTTTTTTTCCCTCCTTTGTGATTGCCTGCCCTGCCCTGTTGTGTGTCACCTGTTCCCAGTAACATCTTGTTAATCCTCGTCAGTTTGTCTTGTGTTTGCTTGCAAATTGTTTGCAAACTTATGTACCAACCCATCGAGTAATCGTGGAGATATTTGCCTGGGTAAGTGAAAATATGTCTCATCTGTTCTAGACATGCACTTTTGCATTCTGTGGTGGAGGGAACCAAAGTCACCAAAGTCAGAAAAGTTCACCTTCTGGGAAACATAAATGTCTGTAGCTTTGTTGAATAGTTGTAATATTTCAGTATGGAAAGTGGTGGGCTGGCCAACTGACCACACCTAAAGCTGTGCCCCGAGTATGGCTGAAGAGGTCATGGCTCCAGTCCCTACAGCAGCCATGTTTTCCATTCTTTCCTGTTGCTTATTTTGGCTGCCTCCCTTCACATGTACTGTATATTTGTCTCTGTATCAAATGAATAATGCAGAAAAGCTAAATTCTAATTACACAGCATGCGGTATGAGAATTGGAGTGGTCTGGAAAAAAAATGTCCCCTGTTAACACCAGGGAAATGATGGACTGCGCTTGTGGCATTTCAATGGAAAAGTAGCCACTTTTTGCCAGTTGGCACCCAACCAGCAAAAGTCTTATTCATACATTTCTCCTGCCACGATAAATTCACTGCCAGGCTTTTTTTAATAGACCTCCAAAAAATGTTAACTGGCCTGAATTCCAAGAAAAGCTTCAATGTCAGTTTGATTATGCATAGTTTAATCATATGTTAATTCAGGCACATGTCTCTGACATCACCCCACAATTATCCAGTTAATATTAGAGGAAGCAGGTGTTTAAGGAGCCTTGGATGAAAGGTATTACCTATAAGCCTTATTATGAATAAGCCCTAATGTTCCCATCCATGTTAGTCATCAGAGTAATTCTACAGAGGATATTTTCTCCATCACTTAGTTTTGTTTCTCTTTTTGCTGGGATTAAAAGAGAGCGCTTTTAGCTATTTACCGGGTGTAACTCTTTGATTTTTGCAGATAACTGAAAAACCTGATCTCTGAGCGTGTTTTGTTATCTTTTGCAAGCACAATATTCTGTTTTGTCTGCAGCCTCTCCATCCCTCTAAAGTCGGTTCTGTTTGTGAGGAATGCTCTGCTGTAAGACGTGAGCATGTAGTTTTGGCTTTTGAAGCTTGGCCAGGTGAGGGTTTTATAATTCCATGCCCCCCTCCCCCCTCCCCCCTCCCTCCTCCATGCAGATAGGTGAAGTCATGGAGTCTGAAGCTTCGATTAGACATGCTGTTAGATTACTGCTGCAAGCTCCAGTCTCCCTGCGATGATGGCCTCGCCCTTGACCTGACACTTAACCGCTTCACTGTGATTGTAGCCACTGTCATCGTAGATGTAGTGAGGGCTGCTGGCTGCAGTTTGTGTGTACATTTGTGAGGACGAACACGTCAGCTGGGAAGAATGCAGGTGCACATATTAACACATGGTTGAGCTCTTGTACGCATTTTTTTTTTTCTTTTTTGTTGACCTGGAAAAATGTCATATTGCCTTCTTTTATCGCTGTCTTTCATCCCACCCGCCTGATCCCCCTGAGTTGTCTATTGTTAGCCCTTAGCAGATTGTGCATTGGCTCGTATTTCACAGTGGCCTTGGTGACAGTGTTTTCAAGATCGATGGGCAGTTTTGTTCCCCTTGTGAATGCTTTTGAAAGGACATACAGCATATAACTTTCTGTTTTATTTTCACTGTGTAATTTTAGTCTTGACCCAAATTACAGTTGAGGTCAAATCACATATCATCCACTGTGTTTCCTCATAAATCAAAACGTTCAAACTGAAATGTTCTATCGATTAATTAAACATTAAGGAATATTATTTTCTTAACTGCAGTTTCAGTTTGCGTCTTGAATTTAGAGCCCAGACAGTAAATTAACCCAACTCTCACACGTGGTGTTCATGGTGTTTTTATTCTCATGCCCCCATTGAAATCAATGAGACCTCCCCAGCCGCCCCTGTCACCCTCTCTCAGCGTGAGAGCAGGTTGAAATTATGAGCAAGTATTTATTAGGATGCCTGAGCACAGTGTTCATCAGCAGCACAGCGGGGGTTATTTCATTTCCCAAGTTTAGTGGAAAATTCAGGTTATTCATATCATCCCAGATGTTTGCCAATTTACTTAACATCCATAACATATCCGCAATACCCCAAAGCAAACAAGCTCCCGGGCTAATCACAGGTTACTCACTGAGAGGCTGATTCTAACGCTGTCAGGTTCCATGCAATATGACATAATACTAATGTCACCCAACCAAAGGGACACGCAGCAGAGGTTCAGTGATGAACGTCAGCGTGATAAACCGCACGGGGCAAACACCTTTTTACTGAAACCTCTTTAAAGGTCTGTTTCACCCAAATGACACAAAGCATATCTTCTCACTTACCGTGTAGCCGTTCAGGTAGTTTTGGTTTTCTTTGTCCTGGCTGTTGAGTGATCTGTCTCTGCGACTTTGGCATTGACTGTGACACAGAGTACAGTTTTGATTGCCGTGCTTATAGCCTTGAGAAATTCAATACTAATGTGTTTTTCCAGAAACACAAGGCCTCATACAAGAAACACTCACACGCACAGGTTCTTAAGTTGCATGTTTGAAGAGATTTAACTTGTAGGAACTTGCTGGATTTGCCAGTTTTTGTGTATTTAGAATTTTGATTTAATGTGTTAGAAACATAAAATTAAATAATTTTTTTTTTTTTTTTTTAACTGAGCTTAGTGTAATATTAACATTTGTTTTACCATGTCAGTGTGATGGACACAGTGGCTGGCTAATTTAGAGTTTGGCAGCAGAGTTTTTGCTTTTAGGCTGCATTGACATGGGTGTTTCGGTATGTCAACTACATCAATTCAGTACTAGCTAGGAAAATTCTCACACTCCAATAGCTGACTCAAGGTCTTTATGCAAGCCGCAGTCCAGAGGAACTGAGGACTGTCACCTTCCCTTAACCATCTGCCATCTAAATTATGGCATTTCCATTCCCCCTTTACATCTGTCACTGTACAGCTCTGCAATGACACAGTGTTGACAGCTTTGGTGATATGTTCTCCTTTTTTTTGGTCCCGAAATATTGCGACTGACAGTGCTAAATTTGTTATGGTTTTTTTTCATCTGCTGATTTCAGATGTCTGCAGTGCAAGTTCTGCAGTGTAAAGCTCTTCTTTTTATTCTTGGTTGACATTTTTGTGAATGAAACTTGTCCAGCTATGTGAGGCTTACTGTGAAATAGTCATAAGACAAGAAGTCGTTTTATTCAGATTTTCAAAATTTAACTTGACACATTTGGTGTATCAGTGAAATTCCTGGGATGTCTGCTGTTTCTATGAATCTGATGAATGTTTCATGAGTTTGTAATGACTGACCGACCCTTAGGTTTAATGAGTTAAAATTCCCTTGAGTGTGTACAGTTTTCTGCTTGTTACATGCTTCTTCAAAAACAGGATACAATATATTGGCTTTGCTTTTGCAGATTAACATAAACATACTGTGACCCCCGCTGTAGACTGTGATGGGTACATAGTGTATCTGGCAGCTTGAATGCAAAACATTAATGTACAGAACTGTGTCTTCAAACTGTCACAGGATGAACTTAGTTGAAGCTTTATTCATCCAGGGTAAGTTTCTGCTGAGCAGGCATGTTCTTTTTGCATACTCGTTCTTTTCTAGCTCAGCTCTACTTCACAGTTCAACTCCTGTATACAGTAGATTCCCGCCTGGGAGTTGCCCAGTGCAACCACAGTGCTCCAGTGTCTGATGTGGAGCTGCTTAACTTGAGCAACTCATTGTCAAATTTGTTGCTTAAAAGCACCTCAGCAGCAGTTAGTGTGGGGAGGTAGAGCCTTGTTCGTTCTCTGACAGGTTTCTCCCAGCTGCTCTGAGGGAGCCAAGAATGGTTTGTCTAGCCTGTGGGGTAGGACAAGACAGAAAGTAAGCCTCAGCCTCCTTCCAGATTAATAATGCAGTGACACTATTCAGAGTCTCCACGACTAATCCAAGCCCCTGAGAGCCCCACAGTATGTTGGTACCTCCATGTAAAGGCTTTTCCTGCTGTGCCTTGTGGGCCACCGAGCTCGCTCAGAGCTCATAACATGGTGCTAAAATCCCACTCTAACCGTCCCAAAAGAGCTCCTGCTCTATCTGCTGTTTGCTGCTGCTGCTGCTGCAGAGAAGGTCTGCCACACAAGGGTGTCATGATCAATATTCCTCAGAGTGCCTGCCAAGGCCCCTCTGAGATGAGGTAAAGACAGATCTTATCTACTGTGTGTGTTTGAAAGAAGGAGTAGGGGGTTGTGAGACAGAGCAAGTAAGCAAGAGAAAGACAGATGGGGTAAGAGTTAGATGGAGAGAGTTTGACACCGATGGAACAGCCAGGCTCCGTTGGAGATAAATGTAGGGGGATGCACTCTGAATAATTTATACACGCCAAAAATAAAATCAAAAACCTTGTTCTCACTCCTTACAGATAGATGAGTTCCCTGGGATCCCAGGAGACTTTTCAGACAAAGTAGCGAGGGTGGGAGACTGAGCAGGGACACAGCGGCGAGCAAGGTCTTACCTTTTAACCAACCACCATTAGTGCTATATGATTCTTTACTGGTTAATGAACATTTATATTTCGTCATGGAATTCCTTTTGCTTCGTTTAGTTTAACTAAATAACCTTAATTTTGTGGGTTTGACCACCACCAGTTGTGGACACATCTACATTATTTGGTGCAAATACAGGACGAATGCAGCAGAAGCAGAACATAGTCAAAAAGGCTGCTCTAACTTAAAAGGAGGCTGTGTTCTGTTATCAAATTTTTATTGCATTTTTTTTTTTTTTTTTTTTACAACGTACAGAGCACAGGGAGATGAGAATATCCACATGATGTACAAGCCAAACAAAATATAATCAGATAAAACAACATGTGGTATTGGTCAATATTAAATAACATTTTAAATGATTAAAAATGCATGTTGTATGTCTGTGTTAGATTAGAAGTACATGAATACATCTTTTTAAACTTCGAATGAACTTTACAGCAGCTGGGGTTCACACCACAGATTTCCAGTCTTGGGGGGGGGGCTATTTCACCCCATGTAATATAGATATACAGCACACTCAAGGCACAAGGAGGCCCTTAGGCAACTGCAGGTCACGTAGTTAAAGGTGTAAATGGGTGTCTTGACCAGCAACAAGCTTGATGGTTTCATGAATTTCTAACCACAGGTTCTGACCTTTTGGGCATGCACACAAGAAATAGATCAGTGTTATAATTGTCCCCGCTCATCCAGCAAGATATTAGTTTGACCTGGTATGGATTTTTTTTTTTTTAAAGTCCCAGTAAATCCAGTCCAATCCATCTAAAACTGGACTGGACTGGTTCCAAACCTGTGATATTCTGTTTAAATTCCTCATCATGTTTCATCATTGGTACATTGTAAGAAATTATACATTTACATAAATGATTTACATAATTTGGAGGTACAGTGAGTCTGTGTAGATTAAACACTCGTGTTAATTAGTGAGCTGCCTGTCTTCATACTCAGCTGAACTAACTGCCTTCTGGCTCTAGCAACATATTTAGAGTACAGACATTAGAGTGGTATAGGTTTTCTCATCCAGCCCAAATTGTCAAACTATTCTTTTAACAAACATTTATGAGGGGTAAAGACAGAAGTAATTACATTGGGTGCAAAAGCTGGGGCTTTTTTTCTCTGGCTACACCAACATTAGGCAGCTATTAAACTAAAACCCAGTGAAAAGGGCAATAGATAAGAGAGGAGGAAGTCTAGCTCTTTCTGTTGGCTGAAAAAATGCCAGAGTCCCTTTTCTGTTTTAGAAACTTACAGAGAACATTGGCCTAGGAAGCACCAAATCCAGGGATTGCCCCCTGACAACATGGATGTCCTGTCATCCAGCCTCCAGGATTTCTCATGGTGCCCTTTAGTTGCTCCGTCCGAATTCTCTGGCCACAGAAGACCTGTGCAGAACGGCTGCTTAGTGGCACGACAGTCAGTTTGTTGTGAGACTGCTAAGGATATCTCTCGCACACACTGGAAATTTCCTGACAATCTGATGGATTATCTTTTATTCTAAATTTTATCTGCAGAGCTGGGCATCCACCGGCGTCCATCTTCATTTCTTACACATACATAATCTAAAGTGAACGGGCTTCTTCTTCCCTCTGCTTCTTTGTGGCTCGCTGACATCAGGGGATAGCAAAACCATATTTCTTCCCAGGGTTTATGAGATTTGTGTTTTCGGGGGGAGTTACACATTCACATTTAGTACTCTATTTTCCATTTTTCTTGTGTCACAAGAATCTGCTTTTCCCTCATAATCTAGCAGCAGATATACTGATAAGAATTATTAAAACAGTCTGTGGTTTGCTAAGATGTGAATTTCATCAAAACATCTTTAGATTGTTTAACTTTTTCTTTGATAACATGTAATTATTTTCATATGGTAACGTCATGCTTGGAGGCATTTCCTGTGAAATGCACATTTGGTGCCTTCATTCACTGTAATGGTCTGTGATACCATTTTCAAAGCTTTGGAGAAATTGCTTCTTTCATGGCTTGCAATTTTAAATATATTTTTCAACATGTTTATGATATTTTTCAATATTCTATGAATGTTACGGCAATTTGTGTTCCAGTTTTTCAAAGTGCGATTCATTTCACATCTAGACGAGAAATAAGGATAGGCTCGGTACTTTACTATTTGGTGCACAGCACAAATGATAAATTCTTAAACTCCAACTGTGCTCAGAAATAAATCAAGACAATATTTATGAGCAAAAGAAATATTTTATTAAAACTGAATTTGGTTACATAGTCAATATTTATGCAATGTTGCCACGAGGCAACAATTTAGTTCCAAATAAAGTGCCCCTTTTAAAACTCCACCATCATATTTCAGTGGGGTTTTTTTTCACTGCACATGAAAAAATTATCATTCAAACATGATGCTAATCATAGACTCTGCAGTGGCTACTCTGCACTACCAAAGCTAGCTGGGATTCACGTTTGTAGAGAACATGTTTGGTTTGGTTTATTTGCACATCTAAAGCAGACTGGGGAAAGGCACTGAAAGATATGCAGGAGAAATGATGAGGAAAGTTAACAAGAGGCTGAAATACCAGATCCCTGATTGTCCTAAAACTTATCACATCATTACCCTTACCCATCATCACCCACCAACCCTCTCTACCACACACACACACACATGCACAGCAGGCACACACAGCACACACATGCAGATGCAGGTGAACAAAAGTAAACAGACCATAAAACGCATCTATCAAAGCAAAAGAAGCAGAAAAAAAATAAAATAAACGAAGACCAACAGTGTCTTGCCTTGTTAGTGGTCCCATTAGACTGTGATGCTCATTACACACCGTGGAACAAAACTGTCGGTGGATCAAAAATTAGATTTTGATCTTTACAACTGTGGGGGGGAAAAAACCATCACTTTGGCCTGAGAGCGCTAACAAAGGAAAGGTCCTCTGTACAGTGGTGGTTTTTGGACATCTCGCTCACAGGCTGCTCTACAATGTTAAATTTGGTTCAACTTTCATCAGTCTATGCTGTACCTTGTCAGCCTCAGCTTTTCTTAGGCTCAGCTGTGCTCTGAGTTGAATGCATAGAAGACACATGAACATATCTGTACCGATATAGTTGTTGTTGAGGTAGTTTGATCTGGACGAACAATCTGGACTGATCTACCGACTGAAAACCAGTTAAACACGTTACAGTGGTTGTGTTTTGGGGGAAGTCTGAGTTGAAAGCCATATCTGTTAGTTTATTTATGACAGAGATTATCAAAGGTTAAAAAAAAAAGAAGGAAAAAAAATAACTTTTTTGGTTTGTTTTTCTGTGAGCTGTGGACAAATTGCGGTACTTGCATTTAATAAACCATTTTTATGGAACAGAGATAATGTCTGCATCTCTGGTCTTTTGGATTGATTATATTTTCCAGCATGTTTCTGCTGCCTTTAGATAGGTTGCAATTCAGATGAGTGCTAGTCTAGACAGAAGTACAACAACTGATGAGAGGATATAATGGTAAAATGTAGGAAAATTGTTCCTCCTGTTATTAGGATGGTCAAAATTTCAAATTCTTTAGCTTCAGCTGGAAACAAAACTCCATCTATTACTTTTTGTTTCTACAAGATCCAGGTACAATTTGTAGGAGCTGCAGGACATTCTGTCGACTATGAGGTCAGTTCCTTTTATGTATTAAACTATATATTTTTTTATCTCTATCTTCTACTTACGTCACCGGTGAGACTGTGACACACAGGGTCAGAGTTCAGATTGACTGAACTTTGACTCAGTGTTTTAAGTGCTACCTGCTGAGAGCTGAACTGGCGCAGAAATACATTAAGCTGCTTCCTTTAATGGCCACTACAGGCTGGTTTCAAGAGGGTCAGCAGAGAGATCAAAGGGGAACAGAAAGCAATAGACTGCTGGTGATAAGGCTCATCTCAGGGACCACATCTTTTGAAAAGCTCCTAATATTTCAGTTCCACATTAAGGCAAATTGCTTGTTGCAACCCTAAAAATATCAGATGCATAGCAAACATACAAGTGGCACAGTTAACACTCTACATATCACAGTTGTTTTGATATTTTGATTTGGCACATTCACCAGAGGTGGCAGAGCAAATTAGATGAAACTTATGCTTCTCTACACAAACAGCGGCATGGCTGGAGGAGATCCTCCATTTTTCTTCTCACATTTTGAGGTGTGAAGACGCTCCCTGTAAGCTACAAGACAAACCTGATTAGAAAACAAATCAAGTAAACCTGAGTTATTAGGAATATCGAGTCACTGTGACTGTGTCAATGTGAAAGCTTCAATCGAGCTGTTATATCGTGTGGATATTCACAGTGACCAGGTGCAGTTTTCCCCACGTGTCAGGTGCTGGGTTTGTCCTCTGCTCAGTATCACATTAGACTACATTTTCCCCCTTCAGCCTTAAGGGGTCACAGAGTCATTTAAATTTTCAGATTTCCAATACGAGATTTTTGTCCCTGAGGGAGAAAGTGAAGTAATGATTTATTGCACTGAGGATTTTAGCTGCTGCCTTTACTGGCATCGACTGAAACAAGACCAGTGTCAGAGTCTCAGTGAGGATCTGAATGTCTTTGACAGCACAGAAGGAATCTTCTTTAAAAGTACTTAAATCTGGTTTCTCAGTTCCATTTTTAAAACTCTACTTAAGAGAAGTGTGTTCTTTAGCGTGCTCTGAAATTTTATAAAAAGTCTTGTGATAATGAATTGGCCTGTTTGGAAAATCACACAATAGGTAAAAGAATTTGTTTAAAACCTCCTTCACATGGAAATGTTTTATTACACCCCCCTCCATCTCCTCACCCTGTCCTCACTCTAATGGGGATCTGCTGAGCGTAGGGGTACGCGTGTATCCTGCTGACAAATGGGAATCCAGTCATTTGATGTGATACGAAAGTGCTGACTTCACAGCGACACAGGGAGGCTGGTCGTCTTCTGGATCCCCAGGCCTGGGGACACAGGGGACTCCGTCTGCTGGGAGCACGGCCCTGAGCAGAGCCGCTTTAACCAAGATGATTTAGCTACCGACACTTAACCACAGAGACGGCACAGTAACTGTTTCTTTAATAAACTTAGGAGCTAATTCTGAATGCAGTGCTTTGTAAACTTTTTGCTGTTAAATTATGAAAGCTAGTAAAATTTTAGGAGTAAGATCTTGTTTTTGATCAAAGTTGAGGTTAGTTGATGTTTGCGATGTTGTGCTAATGGTTAAGGCTAATGCAGTCCTCCAGAAAATTACTGTAGGTCAATACAATGTTCTTGCAAAGCTGGGTGTACACACATGTACATAACCTGTGTAAATGTGTAAACGCCCACGATGCGGGACTGGAACTGTACATTAAATTAAACCTACAGAAACGATAAACTGGACCAGGTGGAACAGGTGTGATTACATACGCCAGAGTTCTGTGAATCATAGATCATCTTGAAGGTTACTGTATAGATGATGGAATTACCAGCTATCGGCCTGTTAATAGCTTCCCACATGTGGTTGGGAATTACATTTAGGATGAAGTAAAATGCTTACTTCTGGCTTGGTTATGAAAGATTTAATGAAAAGTTATTTTCCATAATATGTATTATTAATACCAATCTGCAGATGCTGATGTGAAACACCCCATTTCCCCAGTGCTCAGGCTGCTTTAATCTACCTGTCCCTCCAGTTTTTGTGTTTCTAACTCGACCTAAATCGTCAGCGTTTTCCTGCTCAAGCTCTTAAATTCTTTTTTTCTCTGATTTCTCATCCGTGTAGTGAAAGTATTTGACTTTGTCTGACCATATCTTATGGAAAGATAAGCCGAGTGCAAGCCAGAGAGCAAACCTAAATCCACAGACAGGACCTTCCTGGCAGCTCTGACGTCTATGAAAACTGAAGATGATTAAGTCTCTTTTGTTCAGGCTCTTTAAACTTCAGAACCAGGGAGAGTAGGCAGCCACAGCGTTATGTCATCCTTTAAAGGCTCTACACACCCACAGTACACGTACACACATCTTCATTTGTTGTGTCTGATCAGACCTCTTCTCTCGACTGTGAGGACATTTTAACTCCGTGGTTGATTGACATATCCTGCACACTCTATTAGCTCTGTTGCATCTCTTCAGGCAGGGCACCTCACACTATTATCATTCTTATTGGATTAATTATTGTGTAGAGGGACTGTACACTTGCTTATTACACTAGAACACTGGATTTCACAGTTCATTTGACTTTGTGTTCCACCAGCTGGGTTTCAGAAATACCAGTGGATTTCTGCCTGGCACAAAACTAGATTCAAGAACATTGCTTGGTGAGTACTCGGAATTTGGTGTACCTAATGGAAGAGTTACTGGTTTGGTTATATTTGGTTTGGTTGCATTTGATTAGTGTTTGCTGCACCATCTACTTTTTCAGTTTAGGTTTACATTTTTGTATTTAAGTTGTTGTAGTTTGAGCCTGAGTGTGACAACTGGCACTAATGATAGTGCTGATGTGACGAGCTACATTTGTTTATGGTAATTACACCAAGGGTTCATGACTGACTGATGTGTACACTGGGACAGTGAGTTCATGCTTTCTCCATCAATGGATGAGTCTCATTTCTGGCAGCATGTACAAATACTAATGCACGGATGTTGGCAGAACAATGGTAAAAGCCAGAGTTGTTGTTGAGCCTCATACAACAGTTCCGAGAGCCTCCGGTGGCTCCTCTGTCTCTCTGTTAATGATGGCTTACGACGGTTGATGAGTGGGATCTGTCAGACGTGGTAGAGAAGCCTGATGAAAAGTTCGCTTTTCTCAGAGCAATTAAGCTCCTGGGAAGTTGGTGTCACACCAAAAGATGAAGTCAGAGATGGACTGCTGCTAGGCTGTCAGAGTTTTTGTCACGGAGGACTGCAGAGATGGCAGTATTGTTAGAGTACGTGAGGTAGATGTGAGCAAAGTAACCAGTGGAGAGTAGTTAATGAAAGACGAGCAGGACGCAGCTTAGGGAGGTGGAGGTCTCTCAGGTTTACAGTGATGATGATAAATGAGGGTTTGCTGCAACACAGTCCGAACACCAGTGGAAACAAAGAGGGTGAGGGAGAGTTTTGATCATTTCACTGTGTTTGACAGTTTTACAAAAGTATTCAAGCATACCTAAAAAAAAAAATCCAAGTCACTTGTCTTTTTCAGGTTACCAAGTAATATTTTGAGGCAAATGGTTTATCTTTAAAGAACGCGAATAAACACAATCATGATGTAAGGGTTGAGGTCAGTTATAGTTAGTAATAAAATCACACTTGCTTGCAGCTGCCACTTCTTGCCTGGACCGCACCAGATATGTGTTTTAGTGTAGTCATCCATTCCGGGAGGCTCAATGCGCCTTCCAGTCATATATAACTATGACCTATAGCTCAGAAATCAGGACAATCCATATAAATAGATTTGATTCTTATTTTTTTTTCTGCACATACCACCACCAATCAGTGCTGCATCCCTTCTGCTCCAGGCACCGTCCACTTCCCAGCACTTTAAGTCCCTCCACCTCCTAAGCCTCTTCCTGTAGTGGGATTTAGATTTATGTGAATTCAGCATCTTTTGCCTGTTCGGTATGAGTATACATCCATTTAACTGTTGTGGATCTCAGCCCAGCGGTTGTCATGCTTGTGCCATTCCTGTGCAGACTTTTAGTATCAGCTTTTAGTAAACAGCTGATGAAGGTGTCCTGATTGTGAAGAAGTTTGTTTGACACTTAGGGTGCTGTTTCCAGGTGATAGACCCTAATGCAATCCTTCTCTGCTTCCATATCAGATAAGGCTTTTTATGTGGCTACCATTTGTATACATTTTTCTTCTCCTTAAAGCTTTTCATTATTTTACTGAGGGTCATATTTATTTATTTATTTTTTGTTCCATGTCACCTTTTGGGAACTTTGAGACTGTTTATGAGATTAAGGGCTTTACAAATAAATTTAACTGACATTATCTGTGCTTGTGTTGGAACACGGCCAAGCGTAGTTGAACAGAACAACATCCCGCACCATACATTCTTTTACAGTATGAAAATTAAGTCTCACTGAGTGGGAGGAATCAAATTAAACAGGAAGCCTTCATTGGGCTTTGCCAGTGTTTCTGTGTCCATGCAGTGTGTGTTTATATCGGTACACACATCACCTCATGCTCCTTCTAATGTCACTCACCTGAAACTCACGGGAAGAGGTGAAAGCCTCCACCAGGAAATAATCCCTCATAAAAAAAATGTTGCCTCTCAAACTTGTCACATCCATATTTTTATATTTAGGCCATCATTGTCGCTGAGACAGCAGTTAACTTCAAGAACTGTTTGACAGCAGAAAGTCTATATTTTGAAAAGCACAAAAAATAGAAATGCCAAAAAGTGTAATGCATTGCAAACTGACTCAGGGGATGTAGTCAAATGTATACAATTTTATAATCAAAAGAACAGGTTGATGTCAGCATCAGTCCAGACTCCGGTTCGCCCTTGGTTCGTTGTTATATTTACATTTTAACGCTCATCACCTTCTAACAGTTTTGTTTTGAGGTTCTTTCCTGCAGTCAGAAATGTGAAATTGAAATGTTTTGGGTTTTTTTTCTTTTTTTTTTTTTTCCAGCTTGTTTCTGAAAGTTGGAGCGTTGTCAAGTCTGATGTGAAAAATCTGGAGAATTTCCACGACAGATCCCTGAGAAGCGTTTGCTGTGTGTTCTGGCTCAGCAAGATATCCAACCAGGAGCTTTATTCTCAGACCCAAAGCCACAATATCCTCTATGAGATCACACTGATCACTGAACACTGCGCTGTCTAGGACACATTCTGAGTACAGAACTAGAACCAGACTCTACAAAACAGGCTTCGGATGAACGCTACCGAGCAAAAGAAAACGAGGAAGACCCAAAGCTACAACAACTCATGAGGTACAGCAACAGAAAGGCCAGGTCAGTCTGACACAAGCACAACTCAGCACCAGTAATTTTAATTAAGTACATTTACTGAAACATTTAAGTTCAGTTTGGGGTAGTTATTTCATCCCAGTATTTTCCATTTAAGTTCCCTCATACCTCTGCTTAACTACTGTGCTATGGGAAATTCTATTTTATTTTATTTTGACAGCAGTAGTTATTTCTTACTTTGCAGATAAAGATTTTGGGTTAAAAACACATGAGGAGCTTATGAATTTAATTTATTTAATAGATTAAATCCCCCCAAATCATGAAAAAGTAGTAAACGCAGCTGAAAATGTAAAAGTTCGTTCTTGACCATGGAGACCCTAATTTGGCAAAACAAAATCTCAAGTTAACTCATGGTCTTTCACTTATTAAAAGAAAAATATCCGCTTAAACTCAATATCCACTTATTATCTACATAAAACAAGCAACCCCAGGTGCTCGAGTTGGGTTGGTGAGGTTTGAAACCCAGTTGTGATTGGCCAGTGAGCAGTGAGCCCAGTCCCAAAACACAAACACAGCACGCCCACTGATGCAGGATTTTTCCTGGTAGTCCCAGTGGCCAGTCAGAATATGACCCATATAGCAAGAAGCTGATTAGGAAACAGGTTTTCAGGGCCTTTAAGCTTGGCTCCACCTGGACCAGCTGCACATTAAGGCATCAATTATTTAACACCCCGGAGGGAGCCGTTTTTCATGAGGAGTGCTTTAAGTACAATACTTTACTACATTTTGTTGCAAAAACTGTCACTTAAGAAAGAAAAAAAAACTAAAAGCAAGGCTTTTACTTCCAGTGGATTGTTTCTATTTCTACTTTTATTCAAGTAAAGGATTTGAATACTTCCTCAGCATGCAATCATGGAGGTGAACTCACCGCATGCCAGCCTCTCCCTGTGGATGTGGCTGAGAAGGGAAGAGGCTCCAGCTGCAGCAGCAAAAGGTGGGAGTGAGCTGTTAACTCCTGCACTTATCAGGGGCTGAAAGGCTGCAATGTTCACTTCTCAGGTATACACACAGGTATTTCCACTCGGCTGCTTTCCATCTATCGTGTGTGACAGGTGCTGAGGCGCTGGCTTATGATAACATTGTTGTGAGGCCTGAGCAGGTGACAGAGAACGACGCCCAATCTATCGCTCATCTGTACCCAAGACGTATACACAAACACGTGCACACGTGTCTTCTTCATTGTCTTCTTCACCCAATAATCTGAAGTTCACCACGCTCTCAGATTTTTTTCCCCAAATGGTGCCTTCTCCTCCTCCTCTTCCTTACCCAACCAAGTTGGGTGCTGGATTAGGCTCAGGGTGCTGTTTATGGCACATAAATCAGGAAGAATATTACAAGGAAATCTGTAGATTCTTGTAAGTAATTTCACATCAGAGTGATTTATAACACAGTGGTGGATTAAGACAGATACCTGGAGGTTTGCAGCAGAGGGTGTCCTGGTGTGTTGTGCATATATATATAGAGAGAGTAGCAAAATGGAAGGAAGCTCTTCTCCCAAAAGTATGTTGCCCAGCTGTAAATTAGCATTTGAAAGATTTCTTTAAATAGAAATTTTAATGTTTACCAACATAGCTGCGTGGGAGTCTCAAGGATAATTTAACAGCACCATTGGCTTATAATGTTAAAACCACAAGTTTTAAGATTATCAGATTCATTTTTGAGAAGTCATCTATTTTACTTACACACAGTATCCACAGCATGTATGGTTCCCTCCAAAGATGTGAAGTTAATAGCTGTGAGATAGACCTAACACTGACACACAATCCAAAAGGAAACTGATTTAAACTGCTAAATGTGTTATCAGGTTTCTACAAAGTGTAATCTGAAGCTTCAGCTTGCCTTTAGTCGAGCAATGATAAGTTTGATCGGCTGCTTCTTAACAAAAAGGCTCCTTGGGGGCCACAATTTCTCTCTTTCCTTTATGTAAGAGTTAGACATTTTGGGAAATGTGCTTATTTGATTCCTCGGTGAGGAGACTGATGCATTAAGTATGTTGTCATGTCTGCCCCTCCAAGTGACTCTCTGGGTTCTCGTTTGCTGTTTTACTTTGAAATTACTCACCGCGTGCGTCTGTTGTTACTGATTTACCTCCTGCCCTTGTGCATTTTCCCACTTTTGTGATTGTCTGCCCAGCCCTTATTTGTTGCACCTGTGCCCATGCCTGTGTTCCCTTCATCCAATTAAATCCTTCATACTTGGTATTTTTGTGTATCCATGCATTCTTGTGGTGTGAACTTATCACTCAACAGAAGCAGCCCAACACTACAGAAGAACTCCCTGTGCTGATAATCCTTCACGGCCTGAGAACAAATCCTGGATAAAGTTGGCTCTATCCCCAGCCTACGTCAACCACAGGTACAGAGAAAGACAAACTGCTTGGCCAGACTTTGATACGATGTTGATGTGTTTAACGGTTTCCTATCAGATCATGAACACAGAGGCCGCGGCTACAGATCACAGTTTAAATTCCAGACACAGATATCCCGGAAGCTGGCATGAAGAACATTGTTTGCTGTCAAACCTTGCTAAGTTATGGCTAAAAGGGGGAGAATAAAAAACCTTCATAAATTCCAGAATGAAAAGGTAGGGCGCCATCAGAGATGACCGATGCTTGGGTGAACGGAGGTTTCCTGTGCTTTGGTGCGTTTCATCCAGAGTAATGAAAATTAGGTCCCTCAACACAGAAATGACTCCAAAGATGAGACAACCCTTTATCTCCCCCTTTCATCCGACAAGGATTATTGATTCATGAATGTAAATGATCGTTCAGGGTTTGATGTGCCCTTGAAGGGAGTCTCTCTCTCTCTCTCTCTCTCTCTCTCTCTCTCTCTCTCTCTTTCTCTCTCTCTCTCTCTCTCTCGCTCTCTCTCCTTTGAATCTTTTATCAAGTCCATGTTAGCTGCAGTTCGCTAAAAGGAAGCGTGATGCTGAGGGTTGGGGGGAATTCTTCATATCCTGCAATATTCATATCCTCCTGTATTATTTTAGCTTTTTTTTTTTCCACCACAATAGGAATTCCACATTTGCTTTAAATGACAGTGTGAGCTGGCGCCTCCCTTGCAGCTCTGCAGTGTTGATAGACATCAATGAATAGGATTATTTTTTTTGTGCAGGCATGGACTAATCTCCTCATTATGAGGTCCATCTGTGGCAGTGACAATAAGTACAGCACCTTCACTTTAATACTCAATCTTGGTTGACACAGGCGGCATCATATTGCTAGACTAATCCACTGTCCGATGTCACGGTATCCTAAATCTAATTTACCATTCCATTTGGGGCCCAGATATTGCTGTTGCCAGTACACCTGTTGACTGCTAACACCGCTCTGCTCATGCACCCGCCTGACGGTATACACACACACACACACACACACCCCTGCAGCCCGCTCTCCCTAAAATGGTTTCTCCCACATAGTTTCCATAGCAACAGTCCAGTTTTAGTGTTCTGTTGTTTTTCCACAAACGCAGAGTGGCTAATTTTTCAGAATGAGGGTCTTTGATGATAAAGAAAGCTAGGTTGTGAGATTTACATAATGAACGGATGCCACGCTAGATCAGTCACCACCTAGCGCTGATGATTGCTTTTTGATGAATTTCTTTCCTCCATGTCCTTAGGTACCTCAGCTGTGGCAGCCCATTGTGTCCAAAAAGAGCAATGCTCATATTCATCTATTTGGGTCAGTCTTTGTCTCTTTGTGCCACTGTAACCTTAAAGTTGTAGTCAAATTGCACATACCCTGAGGGCAAATGTCAGTGTCACTTGAAGCTCTACACCAGGGTCTCGACAAGAGGAAAATGGCCCCATAAGTTTCTGTTACGATGTGAAGTTGTGCTTTTGAGGTCAAGCTAGCAGACTTTGTACCTTGGGGTAAATTTAACACTTCATACTAACCTTTTCTCAGGCCTTGAACCCCCTCTCACATTTCTTCTTTCTCATCTGCTTCCTGCCAAGCTCAAAGAGTCGGTTTGACTGCCTTTCTGTGTGTGTGAACATGTGTACATTCATACACTGTTTGTTTGTGGGTATGAGGTGGGTGATGTCGAGAGAATGGGAGACTTTAATCACACCCTGACAGATGTGTGCAGTATTGATTTGTGGCTGTTTTGTGAGCGCAGCTTCAGGCCCTTTGGGAGGGACATAAACCCCTCTATCAAAGCGACCTCCCCAAAGGGTTTGCACCACACTAACCTACTGCATCCCATTTGTGTCTGTATGTGTGTCTGTATTTTTTTTTGGGGGGGGGGGGGGGGGGGGTACAAAGGTGAACTCGAGGTACTCATTAAACCACTCAGGCACTCACAGGGGAAATGTATAGTTGTCTACGGATGGAAATGGTCGATTCCTCCCCCCGGAGAAAGCAAACCTTTATAAATAAACAAAATTGGAATGAGGTTCACGTTTTAGGGCACAAAACATAGCAGCAGTAGTTAGGTTGCACAGAAAGAAATAGCTTGGGAGTGGGGTTCCTTACAGGCAAGCATCCTAAGTATTTTGGCCTGGTTAGTGCTGGCTTTGATTTAAAAAAAAAAAAAAAAAGAAAGAAAGAAAGAAAAGAAAATTCCCTTCCTTCAGTCAGATGGCTGAAATTACAGGACCTCTAATGTGAACTGCTGCCTGTGTGATCTGACCCCTCCCAGTGGCACTGTCTCCTCTGCCTTTTGTCTTTTCCAGCTCGCCACCCTTTCATACACACCCAGATACCCAGACACACACACACACACACTCTCGCCTCAACAGGGATGAGAAAAGGGAGCAAAAAGTGGGGACCAATACTCCCTTCACCTCCTCACTGCCAAATGGATCAGAGAAAGGGTCTGTGTTTACTGCGATCGCTAATATCCTCGTTAACACTAATCTGTGGGGAGTGTGAAAGACAGAGCGAATGAGGGAGGCTGTTCAAGAGAGAGAAAGAGGAGGGAGGTATGGCTGAAGAGTGAACAGGACTTTGGGGGAAAGAGTAAAAAGGAGAACCAGACAGAGTGAATGACCAGTGGACTTGTTTGGGCACTTGATAGCTTCCCTGATGGACTGTGATTGGCTCAGTAACCCCTCCACATCAGGCTGGCTGTGCTGCATGCTCCCCTGCTATATATTCAACACAAACACACATATACACACACACTACCACGCAGATTCCCACATATATGCAAACAAATGTGTTCATTAACAAGCCAATGAAGCGGGCAGGCATCCACATGTACTCCGTTTCTTCATTAGACACATGGCCAATGGATCATTACACTAAGTATGCTCTCTGTCAAGCCTGGACCTTAAACAACAAACGATCCCTGAGTGGTGCAGTGTCATGCAAAGTTCAGATTTCCATGCTGAGACGAGTTTAGCTTTGTGGCCTGAAATTAGAGTTCAAACCTGTGGTGCAGATTGTAAAGCTACATCTGACAATTAATAGGACATAGTAAAATGGGACTTTTAATTTGTCTGAGGTTTGTTTTGTTTCTGGAAATAGTTTATTTCTGTAAAATGACTATTTATCAGATAGTCCCCAGTTTTTACCGGATGATTCCAATTCAAAGACACAAAACAGGGTATAAACGAACACCTTTGACAGCTACAACTGTTTATTTTGACAAATAACACATGGGCTGAAAAGAGTTTTGTAGCAACTGTTATTTAGTTGCTGCTCGAAAAGGTGTTTTCACATTATGTGATGCCTAATTCTACCTCAGCTGTTCTTAAGCCGCAGTAAAACAGACTCTCATGGCTCATTGCTCAGTTAAAAGGATAAATGGCATAAACCATAATGTGTGATACTTAAAAACTACTCCAAACACAGATGGGACCACATAGGCCCAAGCTTATAATTTCATGACGTTCTGCGGTACTCAGACTTGTGCTAAAAGTCAAATTGTGCATCAACACGGAGGAAAGAAGTCAGTGAGGATGAGAATACTTTGGCTGTCAACTTGACTGGTCCTTCGTTGTCAGCCATTTCTCAAACACGGCCAAACATTTTGTTTTCATTGTCTCCCCTTCCTGATCGCATCACTCCTGTCAAAGCAGAAAGCTATTTTTCTTTCAGCTATGAATCATCTCTACAGATACGTGTCACAGTTTCAAGTAATAAATTGAAGACTTGGACAGAAAATGCCCCCACGCCGACGTGTACAATCATAACGTCAACATGACTGTGCCCATCTAGTGCATTATCCACTGTGAAATTCCCAAGCAGTGCCCACACACTGGATACACTTCTAACAGCTAAAACTTGAACTTTGACTGCATGTTCAGTGGTAAAATAACAGAGTACAAACATTAGTCACACATCACTGCCAGAACCTCCTCATTTGCTTTCATGTTGTTATTGTTGTTATTATTTTGGAGCCGCAGAGATGTAATGACCAGGAGGTTCTCAACACTGAACTCTGGTTGTGCTTTATGGTCACAGTGATGTTAGATTTATATCGTTTTGCACTTCAGGTTGATAAATCCCAAGGACAAAGGTGAAAATGTGATTGCCAGGTTGTAAAGCACTCCACTCTGTGCTTTTGCTTACATGTGTTTGCTTGTCGGGTTGTTGATGGAGGCTCAGGTGCAGGGCAAGGGGTGCAAGAGCCACATAATGCTTACTAATTAGATGGGTGCTGTGACATTTGGAATTTTAGCTCTCTTTTTTTTTTTTTTGCTTGTAATACCTTGAGTCATGACCAGCTTTAGACCTAATTGCTTGATAACAGCTTTATGAGACTTGTAAATCATTTGGTTTTGTTAATAATTGAGACAACAGAAAAGGCTGTGGCTTGAGGAGTACAACTGACTATTATGAGGCATTATAAACACCTCCCTCCTCCCCTCTACAGTGATTGTCCCACCACTGTATAGTTATTAGCAACCATGAACAGACAGGTGTAGATGTATCAAGCTAATGAGAGCACAATTTAACTGTCAGTTCTTTCTCAGTAGCTGTTTGAAAAGAGTTTCTGTTCTGCTGGAAAAAGGAACAGGTCATGCCCGTCTACTTATGAGTCATGTTGGAGAATTAAAATCCTTTGTCGTGAGCTTACTCTTTTAGAAGGTTCACCAGCAGATAATCTTGACCCACCATTGTTTCTTTTACTTATCAGCATGTTTACATTAGAGAGCTCGTCAATAAATCTATGGCTATGGATTCAAGTGTCACGCTGCCATAGGCTCCATCTATTCTCCATTTAGTTCATATTCACCTATTTTTAACCCATGTTGTGGAGCATTCGATTTCATGTGTCTCACTGATTTCTGTTTAATGAACATCGTTGGTTCGCCCTCATCAAATCTCCATTAATCACCATGAACTGACTCAGAGTGTGTTCATCATGGGTACTCCACTGGAAAGTAGCTGGTCGACTGAGCAAATGGATAAAGAATATTTAAATAAATCTTGTGGCATATTCTTTTATTGGTTGTTCACGGTATTTTTTGTTGTTGTTGTTGTTGTTCTGGTCTCCATACCATCTAGGGGTTTAAAAC